>NW_027551608.1:0-600000 GCF_051989575.1 Stigmatopora nigra
CATAACCCCAACCATAACCTTAACCACAACCGTAAACCAAACCATAACCCCTAAACCCTAACAATAACCCTAACACAAACTATTACCCCAACACCTAACAATAACCCTAACCCAAACCATAACCCCAACGCCAAACAATAACCTTAACCCAAAACATAACCCCAACCCCTAACAATAAACCTAACCTAAACCATAACCCTAACCATAACCCCAACCATAACAATAAACCAAATCATCACCATAACCCAAACCATCACAATAACCCCTAACAATAACCCTAACCCTAACCCAAACCATAACCCCAACCCCTAACAATAACTCTAACCCAAACCATAACCATAACCCTAACAGTAACCATAACCCAAACCATAACCCCTAACAATAACCCTAACCCAAACCATAACCCCAACCACAAACAACAACCCTAACCCAACCCATAACCATAACCCAAAACATAACCCCTAGCAATGACCCTAACCCAAACCATAACCCCAACCCCTAACAATAACCCTAACCCAAACCATAACCCCAACCCCTAACAATAACCCTAACCCGAACCATAACCCCAACCATAACCAAACCCAAACCATAACCCCTTATCCCTTACAATATTCCTAACCCAAACCATAACCCCAACCCCTAACAATAACCCTAACCCAAACCATAACCCCAACCATAACCAGATTCCTGACCATAAACATAACCCCAACCAAAACCATATTCCCAACCATAGCCATAACCCCAACCATAACCCCAACCCTAACCATAACCCTAACCATAACCCCAACCATAACCCCAACCCCTAACAATAACCCTAACCCAAACCATAACCCCAACCATAAACAAAACCCAAACCATAACACCTAATCCCTTAAAATAACCCTAACCCAAACCATAACCCCAACCCCTAACAATAACCCTAACCTAAACAATAACCCCAACCATAACCCAAACCATAACCCCTAACAAAAACCCTAACCCAAACCATAATCCCATCCATAGCCATAACCCCAACCATTACCATAACCCAAACCATAACCCCAAACCCCTAACAATAACCCTAACCCAAACCATAAATCCAACCCCTAACAATAACCCTAACCCAAAACCTCACCCAAAACCTCACCCAAAACCTCACCCAAAACCTAACCCAAAACCTAACCCAAAACTTAACCCAAACCATAACCATAACCCCAACCATAACCATAACCCAAACCATAACCCCTAACAATAACCCTAACCCAAACCATAACCCCAACCCCTAACAATAACCCTAACCTAAACCATAACCCCAACCATAACCATAACCCAAAACATAACCCCTAACTCCCAACATTAACCCTAAACCAAACCATAACTCCAACCCCTTACAATAACCCTAACCCAAACCATAACCCCAACCCCTAACAATAACCCTAACCTAAACCATAACCCCAACCATAACCATAACCCAAACCATAACCATAACCCAAAACATAACCCCTAACTGCCAACATTAACCCTAAACCAAACCATATCTCAAACCCCTAACAATAACCCTAACCCAAACCATAACCCCAACCATAGCCATAACCCCAACCATAACCCCAACCCTAACCATAACCCTGACCATAACCCCAACCATAACTCCAATCATAACCCAAACCATAACCCTAACCATAACCCCATCCCCTAACAATAACCCTAACCCAAACCATAACCCCTAACCCCTAAAAATATCCCTAACCCAAACCATAACCCCTAATAATAACAACCCTTACCCAAACCATAAACCCCAACCCCTAACAATAACCCTAACCTAAACCATAACCCCAACCATTACCATCACCCAAACCATAACCCCTAACCCCTAACAATAACCCTAACCCAAACCATAACCCCAACCCCTAACAATAACCCTAACCCAAAACCTAACCCAAAACCTAACCCAAAACCTAACCCAAAACCTAACCCAAAACCTAACCCAAAACCTAACCCAAACCATAACCATAACCCAAACCATAACCCCTAACAATAACCCTAACCCAAACCATAACCCCAACCCCTAACAATAACCCTAACCCAAACCATAACCCCAACCCCTAACAATAACCCTAACCTAAACCATAACCCCAACCATAACCCAAACCATAACCATAACCCAAAACATAACCCCTAACTCCTAACAATAACCCTAAACCAAACCATAACCCCAACCCCTAACAATAACCCTAACCCAAACCATAACCCCAACCATAAACAAAACCCAAACCATAACCCCAACCATAACCTTAACCATAACCGTAAACATAACCATAACCCCTAAACCCTAACAATAACCCTAACACAAACTATTACCCCAACCCCTAACAATAACCCTAACCCAAACCATAATCCCGTTCATAACAGTAACCCCAACAATAACCATAACCCAAACCATAACCCCTAACCCCTAAAAATAACGCTAACCCATACCATAACCCCAACCATAACCTTAACCATAACCGTAAACCAAACCATAACCCCTAAACCCTAACAATAACCCTAACACAAACTATTACCCCAACGCCTAACAATAACCCTAACCCAAACCATAACCCCAACGCCTAACAATAACCTTAACCCAAACCATAACCCCAACCCCTAACAATAAACCTAACCTAAACCATAACCCTAACCCCAACCATAACCATACACCAAACCATCACCATAACCCTATCCATCACCATAACCCCTAACAATAACCCTAACCCAAACCATAACCCCAACCCCTAACAATAACTCTAACCCAAACCATAACCATAACCCTAACAGTAACCATAACCTAAACCATAACCCCTAACAATAACCCTAACCCAAACCATAACCCCAACCCCTAACAATAACTCTAACCCAAACCATAACCATAACCCTAACAGTAACCATAACCCAAACCATAACCCCTAACAATAACCCTAACCCAAACCATAACCCCAACGCCTAACATTAACCTTAACCCAAACCATAACCCCAACCCCTAACAATAACTCTAACCCAAACCATAACCATAACCCTAACAGTAACCATAACCCAAACCATAACCCCTAACAATAACCCTTACCCAAACCATAACCCCAACCAAAAACAATAACCCTAACCCAACCCATAACCATAACCCAAAACATAACCCCTAGCAATAACCCTAACCCAAACCATAAACCCAACCCCTAACAATAACCCTTACCCAAACCATAACCCCAACCCCTAACAATAACCCTAACCCGAACCATAACCCCAACCATAACCAAAACCCAAACCATAACCCCTTATCCCTTACAATATTCCTAACCCAAACCATAACCCCAACCCCTAACAATAACCCTAACCTAAACCATAACCCCAACCATAAATAGATTCCCAACCATAAACATAACCCAAACCATAAACATAACCCAAACCATAACCATAACCCCAACCATAACCATAACCCAAACCATAACCCCTAACAATAACCCTAACCCAAACCATAACCCCAACCCCTAACAATAACCCTAACGTAAACCATAACCCCAACCATAACCATAACCCAAAACATAACCCCTAACTCCCAACATTAACCCTAAACCAAACCATAACTCCAACCCCTAACAATAACCCTAACCCAAACCATAACCCCAACAATAACCCTAACCTAAACCATAACCCCTAACTTCTAACAATAACCCTAACCCAAACCCCTAACAAGAACCCTAACCCAAACCATAATCCCATCCATAGCCATAACCCCAACCATAACCATAACCTAAACCATAACCCCAAACCCCTAACAATAACCCTAACCCAAACCATAACCCGAACCCAAAACATAACCCAAACCATAACCCTAACCCAAACCATAACCCTAACCCAAACCATAACCCTAACCCAAACCTTAACCCCAACCATAACCCCAACCATAACCATAACCCCAACCAAAACCATATTCCCAACCATAGCCATAACCCCAACCATAACCCCAACCATAACCCCAACCATAACCCCAACCATAACCCCAACCATAACCCCAACCATAACCCCAACCATAACCCCAACCATAACCCAAACCATAACCCCAACCCCTAACAATAACCCTAACCCAAACCATAACCCCTAACCCCTAACAATATCCCTAACCCAAACCATAACCCCTAATAATAACCCTAACCCAAACCACAACCCCAACCCCTAACAATAACCCTAACCTAAACCATAACCCCAACCATTACCATAACCCAAACCATAACCCCAAACCCCTAACAATAACCCTAACCCAAACCATAAATCCAACCCCTAACAATAACCCTAACCCAAAACCTAACCCAAAACCTCACCCAAAACCTCACCCAAAACCTAACCCAAAACTTAACCCAAACCATAACCATAACCCCAACCATAACCATAACCCAAACCATAACCCCTAACAATAACCCTAACCCAAACCATAACCCCAACCCCTAACAATAACCCTAACCTAAACCATAACCCCAACCATAACCATAACCCAAAACATAACCCCTAACTCCCAACATTAACCCTAAACCAAACCATAACTCCAACCCCTAACAATAACCCTAACCCAAACCATAACCCCAACCCCTAACAATAACCCTAACCTAAACCATAACCCCAACCATAACCATAACCCAAACCATAACCATAACCCAAAACATAACCCCTAACTCCCAACATTAACCCTAAACCAAACCATATCTCAAACCCCTAACAATAACCCTAACCCAAACCATAACCCCAACCATAGCCATAACCCCAACCATAACCCCAACCCTAACCATAACCCTGACCATAACCCCAACCATAACTCCAATCATAACCCAAACCATAACCCTAACCATAACCCCAACCCCTAACAATAACCCTAACCCAAACCATAACCCCTAACCCCTAAAAATATCCCTAACCCAAACCATAACCCCTAATAATAACCCTTACCCAAACCATAAACCCCAACCCCTAACAATAACCCTAACCTAAACCATAACCCCAACCATTACCATCACCCAAACCATAACCCCTAACCCCTAACAATAACCCTAACCCAAACCATAACCCCAACCCCTAACAATAACCCTAACCCAAAACCTAACCCAAAACCTAACCCAAAACCTAACCCAAAACCTAACCCAAAACCTAACCCAAAACCTAACCCAAAACCTAACCCAAAACCTAACCCAAAACCTAACCCAAAACCTAACCCAAAACCTAACCCAAAACCTAACCCAAAACCTAACCCAAACCATAACCATAACCATAACCATAACCCAAACCATAACCCCTAACAATAACCCTAACCCAAACCATAACCCCAACCCCTAACAATAACCCTAACCCAAACCATAACCCCAACCTCTAACAATAACCCTAACCTAAACCATAACCCCAACCATAACCCAAAACATAACCCCTAACTCCTAACAATAACCCTAAACCAAACCATAACCCCAACCCCTAACAATAACCCTAACCCAAACCATAACCCCAACGATAAACAAAACCCAAACCATAACCCCAACCATAACCTTAACCATAACCGTAAACATAACCATAACCCCTAAACCCTAACAATAACCCTAACACAAACTATTACCCCAACCCCTAACAATAACCCTAACCCAAACCATAATCCCGTTCATAACAGTAACCCCAACAATAACCATAACCCAAACCATAACCCCTAACCCCTAAAAATAACGCTAACCCATACCATAACCCCAACCATAACCTTAACCATAACCGTAAACCAAACCATAACCCCTAAACCCTAACAATAACCCTAACACAAACTATTACCCCAACGCCTAACAATAACCCTAACCCAAACCATAACCCCAACGCCTAACAATAACCTTAACCCAAACCATAACCCCAACCCCTAACAATAAACCTAACCTAAACCATAACCCTAACCCCAACCATAACCATACACCAAACCATCACCATAACCCAAACCATCACCATAACCCCTAACAATAACCCTAACCCAAACCATAACCCCAACCCCTAACAATAACTCTAACCCAAACCATAACCATAACCCTAACAGTAACCATAACCCAAACCATAACCCCTAACAATAACCCTAACCCAAACCATAACCCCAACCCCTAACAATAACTCTAACCCAAACCATAACCATAACCCTAACAGTAACCATAACCCAAACCATAACCCCTAACAATAACCCTAACCCAAACCATAACCCCAACGCCTAACATTAACCTTAACCCAAACCATAACCCCAACCCCTAACAATAACTCTAACCCAAACCATAACCATAACCCTAACAGTAACCATAACCCAAACCATAACCCCTAACAATAAACCTAACCCAAACCATAACCCCAACCACAAACAATAACCCTAACCGAACCCATAACCATAACCCAAAACATAACCCCTAGCAATAACCATAACCCAAACCATAACCCCAACCCCTAACAATAACCCTAACCCAAACCATAACCATAACCCAAACCATAACCCCTAACAATAACCCTAACCCAAACCATAACCCCAACCACAAACAATAACCCTAACCCAACCCATAACCATAACCATAACCCAAAACATAACCCCGAGCAATAACCCTAACCAAAACCATAACCCCAACCCCTAACAATAACGCTAACCCAAACCATAACCCAAACCATAACCCAAACCATAACCCAAACCATAACCCAAACCATAACCCAAACCATAACCCAAACCATAACCCAAACCATAACCCAAACCATAACCCAAACCATAACCCAAACCATAACCCAAACCATAACCCAAACCATAACCCAAACCATAACCCAAACCATAACCCAAACCATAACCCAAACCATAACCCAAACCATAACCCAAACCATAACCCAAACCATAACCCAAACCATAACCCAAACCATAACCCAAACCATAACCCAAACCATAACCCAAACCATAACCCAAACCATAACCCAAACCATAACCCAAACCATAACCCAAACCATAACCCAAACCATAACCCAAACCATAACCCAAACCATAACCCAAACCATAACCCAAACCATAACCCAAACCATAACCCAAACCATAACCCAAACCCCTAACAATAACCCTAACCTAAACCATAACCATAACCCTAACCCAAACCATAACCCCAACCATAACCAGATTCCCAACCATAAACATAACACGAACCAAAACCATATTCCCAACCATAGCCATAACCCCAACCATAACCCCAACCCTAACCATAACCCTAACCATAACCCCAACCATAACTCCAATCATAACCCAAACCATAACCCCAACCATAACCCCAACCATAACCCCAACCATAACCCCAACCATAACCCAAACCATAACCCCAACCCCTAACAATAACCCTAACCCAAACCATAACCCCTAACCCCTAACAATATCCCTAACCCAAACCATAACCCCTAATAATAACCCTAACCCAAACCATAAACCCCAACCCCTAACAATAACCCTAACCTAAACCACAACCCCAACCATTACCATAACCCAAACCATAACCCCTAACCCCTAACAATAACCCTAACCCAAAACCTAACCCAAAACCTAACCCAAACCATAACCATAACCCCAACCATAACCATAACCCAAACCATAACCCCTAACAATAACCCTAACCCAAACCATAACCCCAACCCCTAACAATAACCCTAACCTAAACCATAACCCCAACCATAACCATAACCCCAACCATAACCATAACCCAAACCATAACCCCTAACTCCTAACAATAACCCCTAACTCCTAACAATAACCCCAAACCAAACCATAACCCCAACCCCTAACAATAACCCTAACCCAAACCATGACCCCAACCATAACCTTAACCATAAGCGTAAACCAAACCATAACCCCCAAACCCTAACAATAACCCTAACACAAACTATTACCCCTAACAATAACCCTAACCCAAACCATAATCCCATCCATAACAGTAACCCCAACAATAACCATAACCCAAACCATAACCCCTAACCCCTAAAAATAACGCTAACCCAAACCATAACCCCAACCATAACCTTAACCATAACCGTAAACCAAATCAGAACCCCTAAACCCTAACAATAACCCTAACACAAACTATTACCCCAACCCCTAACAATAACCCTAACCCAAACCATTATCCCATCCATAACCATAACCCCTAACCCCTAAAAATAACGCTAACCCAAACCATAACCCCAACCATAACCTTAACCACAACCGTAAACCAAACCATAACCCCTAAACCCTAACAATAACCCTAACACAAACTATTACCCCAACACCTAACAATAACCCTAACCCAAACCATAACCCCAACGCCAAACAATAACCTTAACCCAAAACATAACCCCAACCCCTAACAATAAACCTAACCTAAACCATAACCCTAACCATAACCCCAACCATAACAATAAACCAAACCATCACCATAACCCAAACCATCACAATAACCCCTAACAATAACCCTAACCCTAACCCAAACCATAACCCCAACCCCTAACAATAACTCTAACCCAAACCATAATCATAACCCTAACAGTAACCATAACCCAAACCATAACCCCTAACAATAACCCTAACCCAAACCATAACCCCAACCACAAACAACAACCCTAACCCAACCCATAACCATAACCCAAAACATAACCCCTAGCAATGACCCTAACCCAAACCATAACCCCAACCCCTAACAATAACCCTAACCCAAACCATAACCCCAACCCCTAACAATAACCCTAACCCGAACCATAACCCCAACCATAACCAAAACCCAAACCATAACCCCTTATCCCTTACAATATTCCTAACCCAAACCATAACCCCAACCCCTAACAATAACCCTAACCCAAACCATAACCCCAACCATAACCAGATTCCTGACCATAAACATAACCCCAACCAAAACCATATTCCCAACCATAGCCATAACCCCAACCATAACCCCAACCCTAACCATAACCCTAACCATAACCCCAACCATAACCCCAACCCCTAACAATAACCCTAACCCAAACCATAACCCCAACCATAAACAAAACCCAAACCATAACACCTAATCCCTTAAAATAACCCTAACCCAAACCATAACCCCAACCCCTAACAATAACCCTAACCTAAACAATAACCCCAACCATAACCCAAACCATAACCCAAACCATAACCCCTAACAAAAACCCTAACCCAAACCATAATCCCATCCATAGCCATAACCCCAACCATTACCATAACCCAAACCATAACCCCAAACCCCTAACAATAACCCTAACCCAAACCATAAATCCAACCCCTAACAATAACCCTAACCCAAAACCTAACCCAAAACCTCACCCAAAACCTCACCCAAAACCTCACCCAAAACCTAACCCAAAACCTAACCCAAAACTTAACCCAAACCATAACCATAACCCCAACCATAACCATAACCCAAACCATAACCCCTAACAATAACCCTAACCCAAACCATAACCCCAACCCCTAACAATAACCCTAACCTAAACCATAACCCCAACCATAACCATAACCCAAAACATAACCCCTAACTCCCAACATTAACCCTAAACCAAACCATAACTCCAACCCCTTATAATAACCCTAACCCAAACCATAACCCCAACCCCTAACAATAACCCTAACCTAAACCATAACCCCAACCATAACCATAACCCAAACCATAACCATAACCCAAAACATAACCCCTAACTCCCAACATTAACCCTAAACCAAACCATAACTCCAACCCCTAACAATAACCCTAACCCAAACCATAACCCCAACCATAACCAAAACCCAAACCATAACCCCTAATCCCTTAAAATTACCCTAACCCAAACCATAACCCCAACCCCTAACAATAACCCTAACCTAAACCATAACCCCAACCATAACCCAAACCATAACCCCAACCCCTAACAATAACCCTAACCTAAACCATAACCCCAACCATAACCATAACCCAAAACATAACCCCTAACTCCCAACATTAACCCTAAACCAAACCATAACTCCAACCCCTTACAATAACCCTAACCCAAACCATAACCCCAACCCCTAACAATAACCCTAACCTAAACCATAACCCATACCATAACCATAACCCAAACCATAACCATAACCCAAAACATAACCCCTAACTCCCAACATTAACCCTAAACCAAACCATAACTCAAACCCCTAACAATAACCCTAACCCAAACCATAACCCCAACCATAACCAAAACCCAAACCATAACCCCTAACTTCTAACAATAACCCTAACCCAAACCCCTAACAAGAACCCTAACCCAAACCATAACCCCTAATCCCTTAAAATAACCCTAACCCAAACCATAACCCCAACCCCTAACAATAACCCTAACCTAAACCATAACCCCAACCATAACCCAAACCATAACCCCTAACTTCTAACAATCACCCTAACCCAAACCCCTAACAAGAACCCTAACCCAAATCATAACCCAAACCATAACCCCCAACCCCTAACAATAACCCTAACCCAAACCATAACCCCCAACCCCTAACAATAACCCTAACCCAAACCATAACCCGAACCCAAACCATAACCCAAACCATAACCCCCAACCCCTAACAATAACCCTAACCCAAACCATAACCAAAACCATAACCAAAACCATAACCAAAACCATAACCCAAACCATAACCCTAACCCAAACCATAACCCCAACCATAACCAGATTCCCAACCATAACCATAACCCCAACCAAAACCATATTCCCAACCATAGCCATAACCCCAACCATAACCCCAACTATAACCCCAACAATAACCCCAACCATAACCATAACCCTAACCATAACCCCAACCATAGCCCCAACCATAACCCCAACCATAACCCCAACCATAACCCCAACCATAACCCCAACCATAACCCCAACCATAACCCCAACCATAACCCCAACCATAACCCAAACCATAACCCCAACCCCTAACAATAACCCTAACCCAAACCATAACCCCTAACCCCTAACAATATCCCTAACCCAAAACATAACCCCTAATAATAACCCTAACCCAAACCATAAACCCCAACCCCTAACAATAACCCTAACCTAAACCACAACCCCAACCATTACCATAACCCAAACCATAACCCCTAACCCCTAACAATAACCCTAACCCAAACCATATCCCCAACCCCTAACAATAACCCTAACCCAAAACCTAACCCAAAACCTAACCCAAAACCTAACCCAAACCATAACCATAACCCCAACCATAACCATAACCCAAACCATAACCCCTAACAATAACCCTAACCCAAACCATAACCCCAACCCCTAACAATAACCCTAACCTAAACCATAACCCCAACCATAACCCAAACCATAACCATAACCCAAAACATAACCCCTAACTCCTAACAATAACCCCTAACTCCTAACAATAACCCCAAACCAAACCATAACCCCAACCCCTAACAATAACCCTAACCCAAACCATGACCCCAACCATAACCTTAACCATAAGCGTAAACCAAACCATAACCCCCAAACCCTAACAATAACCCTAACACAAACTATTACCCCAACCCCTAACAATAACCCTAACCCAAACCATAATTCCATCCATAACAGTAACCCCAACAATAACCATAACCCAAACCATAACCCCTAACCCCTAAAAATAACGCTAACCCAAACCATAACCCCAACCATAACCTTAACCATAACCGTAAACCAAATCAGAACCCCTAAACCCTAACAATAACCCTAACACAAACTATTACCCCAACCCCTAACAATAACCCTAACCCAAACCATTATCCCATCCATAACCATAACCCCTAACCCCTAAAAATAACGCTAACCCAAACCATAACCCCAACCATAACCTTAATCACAACCGTAAACCAAACCATAACCCCTAAACCCTAACAATAACCCTAACACAAACTATTACCCCAACACCTAACAATAACCCTAACCCAAACCATAACCCCAACGCCAAACAATAACCTTAACCCAAAACATAACCCCAACCCCTAACAATAAACCTAACCTAAACCATAACCCTAACCATAACCCCAACCATAACAATAAACCAAACCATCACCATAACCCAAACCATCACAATAACCCCTAACAATAACCCTAACCCTAACCCAAACCATAACCCCAACCCCTAACAATAACTCTAACCCAAACCATAACCATAACCCTAACAGTAACCATAACCCAAACCATAACCCCTAACAATAACCCTAACCCAAACCATAACCCCAACCACAAACAACAACCCTAACCCAACCCATAACCATAACCCAAAACATAACCCCTAGCAATGACCCTAACCCAAACCATAACCCCAACCCCTAACAATAACCCTAACCCAAACCATAACCCCAACCCCTAACAATAACCCTAACCCGAACCATAACCCCAACCATAAACAAAACCCAAACCATAACCCCAACCATAACCTTAACCATAACCGTAAACATAACCATAACGCCTAAACCCTAACAATAACCCTAACACAAACTATTACCCCAACCCCTAACAATAACCCTAACCCAAACCATAATCCCATCCATAACAGTAACCCCAACAATAACCATAACCCAAACCATAACCCCTAACCCCTAAAAATAACGCTAACCCAAACCATAACCCCAACCATAACCTTAACCATAACCGTAAACCAAACCATAACCCCTAAACCCTAACAATAACCCTAACACAAACTATTACCCCAACCCCTAACAATAACTCTAACCCAAACCATAACCATAACCCTAACAATAACCCTAACCCAAACCATAACCCCAACCACAAACAATAACCCTAACCCAACTGTTACGACTCCCCCTGGGGTATGATATACCAGGGAGTCGCAACTATCACAGCAGACAGGTTCGGTCAAAGATGAGTTCGGACACACATTGCAAGTAGCCTTCAGTTATTTTTATTTACAATAAAGTCAATAAAACAGACTACGGGATAACATAGGGGAAGCACGAGATATTAAAGTGGCACCCTCAAATAAACACGGTAAAAAACCCCTCCCAGACAGGTGTTCAAATGAACACCCACAAAATACAGGAAATAAGACCGAAGGATGCCACTGTTAAACTGATGTAATATAATCTAGACAGGGGAAAAAACTGTGTCTAAATGCACAAACTATATGTATACCCATGGGTGTCTAAACTTATCTCAAGAAGTCCCCCTATGCAACCCAAAATCATTAACAACACATACAAAATATAACAGGGAGTAACATACTCACAAGCCTGCAACTCAGCAAGGCATCAAGGACAAGGGCAAAGGCCAGGGCAAGGGCAAAGGGTGAAATGACAACTGAAAAGGCTTTAAATAAGGGCAGGAGGGATGATTGGGGAATTAATTACAGCCGTGTTGGCCTGGGCAGGGCTCTGTCACAGGGGTGGAGCCACAGTGGCAGATACCGGTAAAGAAAGGAAAGCACACACCTCCTACATAGTGTGTGTCCAGGCTGCCAGCCGTAACACCAACCCATAACCATAACCCAAAACATAACCCCTAGCAATAACCCTAACCCAAACCCTAACCCTAACCCCTAACAATAACCCTAACCCAAACCATAACCCCAACCCCTAACAATAACCCTAACCCGAACCATAACCAAAACCCTAACCATAACCCCTTATCCCTTACAATATTCCTAACCCAAACCATAACCCCAACCCCTAACAATAACCCTAACGTAAACCATAACCCCAACCATAACCAGATTCCCAACCATAAACATAACCCCAACCAAAACCATATTCCCAACCTTAGCCATAACCCCAACCATAACCCCAACCCTAACCATAACCCTAACCATAACCCCAACCATAACCCCAACCATAACTCCAACCATAACCCCAACCATAACCCCAACCATAACCCCAACCATAACCCCAACCATAACCCCAACCATAACCCAAACCATAACCCCAACCCCTAACAATAACCCTAACCCAAACCATAACCCCTAACCCCTAACAATATCCCTAACCCAAACCATAACCCCTAATAAAAACCCTAACCCAAACCATAACCCCAACCCCTAACAATAACCCTAACCTAAACCATAACCCCAACCATTACCATAACCCAAACCATAACCCCTAACCCCTAACAATAACCCTAACCCAAACCATAACCCCAACCCCTAACAATAAACCTAACCCAAAACCTAACCCAAAACCTAACCCAAAACCTCACCCAAAACCTCACCCAAAACCTCACCCAAAACCTCACCCAAAACCTAACCCAAAACCTAACCCAAAACCTAACCCAAAACCTAACCCAAAACTTAACCCAAACCATAACCATAACCCCAACCATAACCATAACCCAAACCATAACCCCTAACAATAACCCTAACCCAAACCATAACCCCAACCATAACCATAACCCAAACCATAACCATAACCCAAAACATAACCCCTAACTCCCAACATTAACCCTAAACCAAACCATAACTCCAACCCCTAACAATAACCCTAACCCAAACCATAACCCCAACCATAACCAAAACCCAAACCATAACCCCTAATCCCTTAAAATAACCCTAACCCAAACCATAACCCCAACCCCTAACAATAACCCTAACCTAAACCATAACCCCAACCATAACCCAAACCATAACCCCTAACTTCTAACAATAACCCTAACCCAAACCCCTAACAAGAACCCTAACCCAAACCATAACCCCTAATCCCTTAACATAACCCTAACCCAAACCATAACCCCAACCCCTAACAATAACCCTAACCTAAACCATAACCCCAACCATAACCATAACCCAAAACATAACCCCTAACTCCCAACATTAACCCTAAACCAAACCATAACTCCAACCCCTTACAATAACCCTAACCCAAACCATAACCCCAACCCCTAACAATAACCCTAACCTAAACCATAACCCCAACCATAACCATAACCCAAACCATAACCATAACCCAAAACATAACCCCTAACTCCCAACATTAACCCTAAACCAAACCATAACTCAAACCCCTAACAATAACCCTAACCCAAACCATAACCCCAACCATAACCAAAACCCAAACCATAACCCCTAACTTCTAACAATAACCCTAACCCAAACCCCTAACAAGAACCCTAACCCAAACCCCTAATCCCTTAAAATAACCCTAACCCAAACCATAACCCCAACCCCTAACAATAACCCTAACCTAAACCATAACCCCAACCATAACCCAAACCATAACCCCTAACTTCTAACAATAACCCTAACCCAAACCCCTAACAAGAACCCTAACCCAAACCATAACCCAAACCATAACCCCCAACCCCTAACAATAACCCTAACCCAAACCATAACCCCCAACCCCTAACAATAACCCTAACCCAAACCATAACCCGAACCCAAACCATAACCCAAACCATAACCCCCAACCCCTAACAATAACCCTAACCCAAACCATAACCAAAACCATAACCAAAACCATAACCAAAACCATAACCCAAACCATAACCCTAACCCAAACCATAACCCCAACCATAACCAGATTCCCAACCATAACCATAACCCCAACCAAAACCATATTCCCAACCATAGCCATAACCCCAACCATAACCCCAACCATAACCCCAACAATAACCCCAACCATAACCATAACCCTAACCATAACCCCAACCATAGCCCCAACCATAGCCCCAACCATAACCCCAACCATAACCCCAACCATAACCCCAACCATAACCCCAACCATAACCCCAACCATAACCCCAACCCTTACCATAACCATAACCCCTAACCCCTAACAATATCCCTAACCCAAACCATAACCCCTAACAATAACCCTAACCCAAACCATAACCCCAACCATAACCATAACCCAAACCCTAACACCCAACCCCCAACAATAACCCTAACCCAAGCCATAATCCCATCCATAACCATAACCCCAACAATAACCATAACCCAAACCATAACCCCTAACACCTAAAAATAACGCTAACCCAAACCATAACCCCAACCATAACCTTAACCATAACCGTAAACCAAACCATAACCCCTAAACCCTATCAATAACCCTAACACAAACTATTACCCCAACGCCTAACAATAACCCTAACACAAACCATAACCCCAACGCCAAACAATAACCTTAACCCAAACCATAACCCCAACGCCAAACAATAACCTTAACCCAAACCATAACCCCAACCCCTAACAATAAACCTAACCTAAACCATAACCCTAACCATAACCCCAACCTTAACCCAAACCATAACCCCAACCCCTAACAATAAACCTAACCTAGACCATAACCCTAACCATAACCCCAACCATAACCATAAACCAAACCATCACCATAACCCAAACCATCACCATAACCCAAACCATCACCATAACCCAAACCATCACCATAACCCCTAACAATAACCCTAACCCTAACCCAAACCATAACCCCAACCCCTAACAATAACTCTAACCCAAACCATAACCATAACCCAAACAGTAACCATAACCCAAACCATAACCCCTAACAATAACCCTAACCCAAACCATAACCCCAACCACAAACAATAACCCTAACCCAACCCATAACCATAACCCAAAACACAACCCCTGGCAATAACCCTAACCCAAACCATAACCCCAACCCCTAACAATAACCCTAACCCAAACCATAACCCAAACCATAACCCCAACCCCTAACAAAAACCCTAACCCGAACCATAACCCCAACCATAACCAAAACCCAAACCATAACCCCTTATCCCTTACAATATTCCTAACCCAAACCATAACCCCAACCCCTAACAATAACCCTAACCTAAACCATAACCCCAACCATAACCAGATTCCCAACCATAAACATAACCCCAACCAAAACCATATTCCCAACCATAGCCATAACCCCAACCATAACCCCAACCCTAACCATAACCCCAACCATAACTCCAACCATAACCCCAACCATAACCCCAACCATAACCCCAACCATAACCCCAACCATAACCCAAACCATAACCCCAACCCCTAACAATAAACCTAACCCAAACCATAACCCCTAACCCCTAACAATATCCCTAACCCAAACCATAACCCCTAATAATAACCCTAACCCAAACCATAACCCCAACCCCTAACAATAACCCTAACCTAAACCATAACCCCAACCATTACCATAACCCAAACCATAACCCCAAACCCCTAACAATAACCCTAACCCAAACCATAAATCCAACCCCTAACAATAACCCTAACACAAAACCTAACCCAAAACCTCACCCAAAACCTCACCCAAAACCTAACCCAAAACCTAACCCAAAACTTAACCCAAACCATAACCATAACCCCAACCATAACCATAACCCAAACCATAACCCCTAACAATAACCCTAACCCAAACCATAACCCCAACCCCTAACAATAACCCTAACCCAAACCATAACCCCAACCCCTAACAATAACCCTAACCTAAACCATAACCCCAACCATAACCATAACCCAAAACATAACCCCTAACTCCCAACATTAACCCTAAACCAAACCATAACTCCAACCCCTTACAATAACCCTAACCCAAACCATAACCCCAACCCCTAACAATAACCCTAACCTAAACCATAACCCCAACCATAACCATAACCCAAACCATAACCATAACCCAAAACATAACCCCTAACTCCCAACATTAACCCTAAACCAAACCATATCTCAAACCCCTAACAATAACCCTAACCCAAACCATAACCCCAACCATAGCCATAACCCCAACCATAACCCCAACCCTAACCATAACCCTGACCATAACCCCAACCATAACTCCAATCATAACCCAAACCATAACCCTAACCATAACCCCAACCCCTAACAATAACCCTAACCCAAACCATAACCCCTAACCCCTAAAAATATCCCTAACCCAAACCATAACCCCTAATAATAACCCTTACCCAAACCATAAACCCCAACCCCTAACAATAACCCTAACCTAAACCATAACCCCAACCATTACCATCACCCAAACCATAACCCCTAACCCCTAACAATAACCCTAACCCAAACCATAACCCCAACCCCTAACAATAACCCTAACCCAAAACCTAACCCAAAACCTAACCCAAAACCTAACCCAAAACCTAACCCAAAACCTAACCCAAAACCTAACCCAAAACCTAACCCAAAACCTAACCCAAAACCTAACCCAAAACCTAACCCAAACCATAACCATAACCCAAACCATAACCCCTAACAATAACCCTAACCCAAACCATAACCCCAACCCCTAACAATAACCCTAACCCAAACCATAACCCCAACCACAAACAATAACCCTAACCCAACCCATAACCATAACCCAAAACACAACCCCTGGCAATAACCCTAACCCAAACCATAACCCCAACCCCTAACAATAACCCTAACCCAAACCATAACCCAAACCATAACCCCAACCCCTAACAAAAACCCTAACCCGAACCATAACCCCAACCATAACCAAAACCCAAACCATAACCCCTTATCCCTTACAATATTCCTAACCCAAACCATAACCCCAACCCCTAACAATAACCCTAACCTAAACCATAACCCCAACCATAACCAGATTCCCAACCATAAACATAACCCCAACCAAAACCATATTCCCAACCATAGCCATAACCCCAACCATAACCCCAACCCTAACCATAACCCCAACCATAACTCCAACCATAACCCCAACCATAACCCCAACCATAACCCCAACCATAACCCCAACCATAACCCAAACCATAACCCCAACCCCTAACAATAAACCTAACCCAAACCATAACCCCTAACCCCTAACAATATCCCTAACCCAAACCATAACCCCTAATAATAACCCTAACCCAAACCATAACCCCAACCCCTAACAATAACCCTAACCTAAACCATAACCCCAACCATTACCATAACCCAAACCATAACCCCAAACCCCTAACAATAACCCTAACCCAAACCATAAATCCAACCCCTAACAATAACCCTAACACAAAACCTAACCCAAAACCTCACCCAAAACCTCACCCAAAACCTAACCCAAAACCTAACCCAAAACTTAACCCAAACCATAACCATAACCCCAACCATAACCATAACCCAAACCATAACCCCTAACAATAACCCTAACCCAAACCATAACCCCAACCCCTAACAATAACCCTAACCCAAACCATAACCCCAACCCCTAACAATAACCCTAACCTAAACCATAACCCCAACCATAACCATAACCCAAAACATAACCCCTAACTCCCAACATTAACCCTAAACCAAACCATAACTCCAACCCCTTACAATAACCCTAACCCAAACCATAACCCCAACCCCTAACAATAACCCTAACCTAAACCATAACCCCAACCATAACCATAACCCAAACCATAACCATAACCCAAAACATAACCCCTAACTCCCAACATTAACCCTAAACCAAACCATATCTCAAACCCCTAACAATAACCCTAACCCAAACCATAACCCCAACCATAGCCATAACCCCAACCATAACCCCAACCCTAACCATAACCCTGACCATAACCCCAACCATAACTCCAATCATAACCCAAACCATAACCCTAACCATAACCCCAACCCCTAACAATAACCCTAACCCAAACCATAACCCCTAACCCCTAAAAATATCCCTAACCCAAACCATAACCCCTAATAATAACCCTTACCCAAACCATAAACCCCAACCCCTAACAATAACCCTAACCTAAACCATAACCCCAACCATTACCATCACCCAAACCATAACCCCTAACCCCTAACAATAACCCTAACCCAAACCATAACCCCAACCCCTAACAATAACCCTAACCCAAAACCTAACCCAAAACCTAACCCAAAACCTAACCCAAAACCTAACCCAAAACCTAACCCAAAACCTAACCCAAAACCTAACCCAAAACCTAACCCAAAACCTAACCCAAAACCTAACCCAAACCATAACCATAACCCAAACCATAACCCCTAACAATAACCCTAACCCAAACCATAACCCCAACCCCTAACAATAACCCTAACCCAAACCATAACCCCAACCCCTAACAATAACCCTAACCTAAACCATAACCCCAACCATAACCCAAAACATAACCCCTAACTCCTAACAATAACCCTAAACCAAACCATAACCCCAACCCCTAACAATAACCCTAACCCAAACCATAACCCCAACCATAAACAAAACCCAAACCATAACCCCAACCATAACCTTAACCATAACCGTAAACATAACCATAACCCCTAAACCCTAACAATAACCCTAACACAAACTATTACCCCAACCCCTAACAATAACCCTAACCCAAACCATAATCCCGTTCATAACAGTAACCCCAACAATAACCATAACCCAAACCATAACCCCTAACCCCTAAAAATAACGCTAACCCATACCATAACCCCAACCATAACCTTAACCATAACCGTAAACCAAACCATAACCCCTAAACCCTAACAATAACCCTAACACAAACTATTACCCCAACGCCTAACAATAACCCTAACCCAAACCATAACCCCAACGCCTAACAATAACCTTAACCCAAACCATAACCCCAACCCCTAACAATAAACCTAACCTAAACCATAACCCTAACCCCAACCATAACCATACACCAAACCATCACCATAACCCAAACCATCACCATAACCCCTAACAATAACCCTAACCCAAACCATAACCCCAACCCCTAACAATAACTCTAACCCAAACCATAACCATAACCCTAACAGTAACCATAACCCAAACCATAACCCCTAACAATAACCCTAACCCAAACCATAACCCCAACCCCTAACAATAACTCTAACCCAAACCATAACCATAACCCTAACAGTAACCATAACCCAAACCATAACCCCTAACAATAACCCTAACCCAAACCATAACCCCAACGCCTAACATTAACCTTAACCCAAACCATAACCCCAACCCCTAACAATAACTCTAACCCAAACCATAACCATAACCCTAACAGTAACCATAACCCAAACCATAACCCCTAACAATAAACCTGACCCAAACCATAACCCCAACCACAAACAATAACCCTAACCGAACCCATAACCATAACCCAAAACATAACCCCTAGCAATAACCCTAACCCAAACCATAACCCCAACCCCTAACAATAACCCTAACCCAAACCATAACCCAAACCATAACCCCAACCCCTAACAATAACCCTAACCCAAACCATAACCATAACCCAAACCATAACCCCTAACAATAACCCTAACCCAAACCATAACCCCAACCACAAACAATAACCCTAACCCAACCCATAACCATAACCATAACCCAAAACATAACCCCGAGCAATAACCCTAACCAAAACCATAACCCCAACCCCTAACAATAACGCTAACCCAAACCATAACCCAAACCATAACCCAAACCATAACCCAAACCATAACCCAAACCATAACCCAAACCATAACCCAAACCATAACCCAAACCATAACCCAAACCATAACCCAAACCATAACCCAAACCATAACCTAAACCATAACCCAAACCATAACCCAAACCATAACCCAAACCATAACCCAAACCATAACCCAAACCATAACCCAAACCATAACCCAAACCATAACCCAAACCATAACCCAAACCATAACCCAAACCATAACCCAAACCATAACCCAAACCATAACCCAAACCATAACCCAAACCATAACCCAAACCATAACCCAAACCATAACCCCAACCCCTAACAATAACCCTAACCTAAACCATAACCATAACCCTAACCCAAACCATAACCCCAACCATAACCAGATTCCCAACCATAAACATAACACGAACCAAAACCATATTCCCAACCATAGCCATAACCCCAACCATAACCCCAACCCTAACCATAACCCTAACCATGACCCCAACCATAACTCCAATCATAACCCAAACCATAACCCCAACCATAACCCCAACCATAACCCCAACCATAACCCCAACCATAACCCAAACCATAACCCCAACCCCTAACAATAACCCTAACCCAAACCATAACCCCTAACCCCTAACAATATCCCTAACCCAAACCATAACCCCTAATAATAACCCTAACCCAAACCATAAACCCCAACCCCTAACAATAACCCTAACCTAAACCACAACCCCAACCATTACCATAACCCAAACCATAACCCCTAACCCCTAACAATAACCCTAACCCAAACCATATCCCGAACCCCTAACAATAACCCTAACCCAAAACCTAACCCAAAACCTAACCCAAACCATAACCATAACCCCAACCATAACCATAACCCAAACCATAACCCCTAACAATAACCCTAACCCAAACCATAACCCCAACCCCTAACAATAACCCTAACCTAAACCATAACCCCAACCATAACCATAACCCAAACCATAACCATAACCCAAAACATAACCCCTAACTCCTAACAATAACCCCTAACTCCTAACAATAACCCCAAACCAAACCATAACCCCAACCCCTAACAATAACCCTAACCCAAACCATAATCCCATCCATAACAGTAACCCCAACAATAACCATAACCCAAACCATAACCCCTAACCCCTAAAAATAACGCTAACCCAAACCATAACCCCAACCATAACCTTAACCATAACCGTAAACCAAATCAGAACCCCTAAACCCTAACAATAACCCTAACACAAACTATTACCCCAACCCCTAACAATAACCCTAACCCAAACCATTATCCCATCCATAACCATAACCCCTAACCCCTAAAAATAACGCTAACCCAAACCATAACCCCAACCATAACCTTAACCACAACCGTAAACCAAACCATAACCCCTAAACCCTAACAATAACCCTAACACAAACTATTACCCCAACACCTAACAATAACCCTAACCCAAACCATAACCCCAACGCCAAACAATAACCTTAACCCAAAACATAACCCCAACCCCTAACAATAAACCTAACCTAAACCATAACCCTAACCATAACCCCAACCATAACAATAAACCAAACCATCACCATAACCCAAACCATCACAATAACCCCTAACAATAACCCTAACCCTAACCCAAACCATAACCCCAACCCCTAACAATAACTCTAACCCAAACCATAACCATAACCCTAACAGTAACCATAACCCAAACCATAACCCCTAACAATAACCCTAACCCAAACCATAACCCCAACCACAAACAACAACCCTAACCCAACCCATAACCATAACCCAAAACATAACCCCTAGCAATGACCCTAACCCAAACCATAACCCCAACCCCTAACAATAACCCTAACCCAAACCATAACCCCAACCCCTAACAATAACCCTAACCCGAACCATAACCCCAACCATAACCAAAACCCAAACCATAACCCCTTATCCCTTACAATATTCCTAACCCAAACCATAACCCCAACCCCTAACAATAACCCTAACCCAAACCATAACCCCAACCATAACCAGATTCCTGACCATAAACATAACCCCAACCAAAACCATATTCCCAACCATAGCCATAACCCCAACCATAACCCCAACCCTAACCATAACCCTAACCATAACCCCAACCATAACCCCAACCCCTAACAATAACCCTAACCCAAACCATAACCCCAACCATAAACAAAACCCAAACCATAACACCTAATCCCTTAAAATAACCCTAACCCAAACCATAACCCCAACCCCTAACAATAACCCTAACCTAAACAATAACCCCAACCATAACCCAAACCATAACCCAAACCATAACCCCTAACAAAAACCCTAACCCAAACCATAATCCCATCCATAGCCATAACCCCAACCATTACCATAACCCAAACCATAACCCCAAACCCCTAACAATAACCCTAACCCAAACCATAAATCCAACCCCTAACAATAACCCTAACCCAAAACCTCACCCAAAACCTCACCCAAAACCTCACCCAAAACCTAACCCAAAACCTAACCCAAAACTTAACCCAAACCATAACCATAACCCCAACCATAACCATAACCCAAACCATAACCCCTAACAATAACCCTAACCCAAACCATAACCCCAACCCCTAACAATAACCCTAACCTAAACCATAACCCCAACCATAACCATAACCCAAAACATAACCCCTAACTCCCAACATTAACCCTAAACCAAACCATAACTCCAACCCCTTACAATAACCCTAACCCAAACCATAACCCCAACCCCTAACAATAACCCTAACCTAAACCATAACCCCAACCATAACCATAACCCAAACCATAACCATAACCCAAAACATAACCCCTAACTCCCAACATTAACCCTATACCAAACCATATCTCAAACCCCTAACAATAACCCTAACCCAAACCATAACCCCAACCATAGCCATAACCCCAACCATAACCCCAACCCTAACCATAACCCTGACCATAACCCCAACCATAACTCCAATCATAACCCAAACCATAACCCTAACCATAACCCCAACCCCTAACAATAACCCTAACCCAAACCATAACCCCTAACCCCTAAAAATATCCCTAACCCAAACCATAACCCCTAATAATAACAACCCTTACCCAAACCATAAACCCCAACCCCTAACAATAACCCTAACCTAAACCATAACCCCAACCATTACCATCACCCAAACCATAACCCCTAACCCCTAACAATAACCCTAACCCAAACCATAACCCCAACCCCTAACAATAACCCTAACCCAAAACCTAACCCAAAACCTAACCCAAAACCTAACCCAAAACCTAACCCAAAACCTAACCCAAAACCTAACCCAAAACCTAACCCAAAACCTAACCCAAAACCTAACCCAAAACCTAACCCAAAACCTAACCCAAACCATAACCATAACCCAAACCATAACCCCTAACAATAACCCTAACCCAAACCATAACCCCAACCCCTAACAATAACCCTAACCCAAACCATAACCCCAACCCCTAACAATAACCCTAACCTAAACCATAACCCCAACCATAACCCAAACCATAACCATAACCCAAAACATAACCCCTAACTCCTAACAATAACCCTAAATCAAACCATAACCCCAACCCCTAACAATAACCCTAACCCAAACCATAACCCCAACCATAAACAAAACCCAAACCATAACCCCAACCATAACCTTAACCATAACCGTAAACATAACCATAACCCCTAAACCCTAACAATAACCCTAACACAAACTATTACCCCAACCCCTAACAATAACCCTAACCCAAACCATAATCCCGTTCATAACAGTAACCCCAACAATAACCATAACCCAAACCATAACCCCTAACCCCTAAAAATAACGCTAACCCATACCATAACCCCAACCATAACCTTAACCATAACCGTAAACCAAACCATAACCCCTAAACCCTAACAATAACCCTAACACAAACTATTACCCCAACGCCTAACAATAACCCTAACCCAAACCATAACCCCAACGCCTAACAATAACCTTAACCCAAACCATAACCCCAACCCCTAACAATAAACCTAACCTAAACCATAACCCTAACCCCAACCATAACCATACACCAAACCATCACCATAACCCTAACCATCACCATAACCCCTAACAATAACCCTAACCCAAACCATAACCCCAACCCCTAACAATAACTCTAACCCAAACCATAACCATAACCCTAACAGTAACCATAACCTAAACCATAACCCCTAACAATAACCCTAACCCAAACCATAACCCCAACCCCTAACAATAACTCTAACCCAAACCATAACCATAACCCTAACAGTAACCATAACCCAAACCATAACCCCTAACAATAACCCTAACCCAAACCATAACCCCAACGCCTAACATTAACCTTAACCCAAACCATAACCCCAACCCCTAACAATAACTCTAACCCAAACCATAACCATAACCCTAACAGTAACCATAACCCAAACCATAACCCCTAACAATAACCCTAACCCAAACCATAACCCCAACCAAAAACAATAACCCTAACCCAACCCATAACCATAACCCAAAACATAACCCCTAGCAATAACCCTAACCCAAACCATAAACCCAACCCCTAACAATAACCCTTACCCAAACCATAACCCCAACCCCTAACAATAACCCTAACCCGAACCATAACCCCAACCATAACCAAAACCCAAACCATAACCCCTTATCCCTTACAATATTCCTAACCCAAACCATAACCCCAACCCCTAACAATAACCCTAACCTAAACCATAACCCCAACCATAAATAGATTCCCAACCATAAACATAACCCAAACCATAAACATAACCCAAACCATAACCATAACCCCAACCATAACCATAACCCAAACCATAACCCCTAACAATAACCCTAACCCAAACCATAACCCCAACCCCTAACAATAACCCTAACCTAAACCATAACCCCAACCATAACCATAACCCAAAACATAACCCCTAACTCCCAACATTAACCCTAAACCAAACCATAACTCCAACCCCTAACAATAACCCTAACCCAAACCATAACCCCAACAATAACCCTAACCTAAACCATAACCCCTAACTTCTAACAATAACCCTAACCCAAACCCCTAACAAGAACCCTAACCCAAACCATAATCCCATCCATAGCCATAACCCCAACCATAACCATAACCTAAACCATAACCCCAAACCCCTAACAATAACCCTAACCCAAACCATAACCCGAACCCAAAACATAACCCAAACCATAACCCTAACCAGAACCATAACCCTAACCCAAACCATAACCCTAACCCAAACCTTAACCCCAACCATAACCAGATTCCCAACCATAACCATAACCCCAACCAAAACCATATTCCCAACCATAGCCATAACCCCAACCATAACCCCAACCATAACCCCAACCATAACCCCAACCATAACCCCAACCATAACCCCAACCATAACCCCAACCATAACCCCAACCATAACCCAAACCATAACCCCAACCCCTAACAATAACCCTAACCCAAACCATAACCCCTAACCCCTAACAATATCCCTAACCCAAACCATAACCCCTAATAATAACCCTAACCCAAACCATAACCCCAACCCCTAACAATAACCCTAACCTAAACCATAACACCAACCATTACCATAACCCAAACCATAACCCCAAACCCCTAACAATAACCCTAACCCAAACCATAAATCCAACCCCTAACAATAACCCTAACCCAAAACCTAACCCAAAACCTCACCCAAAACCTCACCCAAAACCTCACCCAAAACCTAACCCAAAACCTAACCCAAAACTTAACCCAAACCATAACCATAACCCCAACCATAACCATAACCCAAACCATAACCCCTAACAATAACCCTAACCCAAACCATAACCCCAACCCCTAACAATAACCCTAACCTAAACCATAACCCCAACCATAACCATAACCCAAAACATAACCCCTAACTCCCAACATTAACCCTAAACCAAACCATAACTCCAACCCCTTACAATAACCCTAACCCAAACCATAACCCCAACCCCTAACAATAACCCTAACCTAAACCATAACCCCAACCATAACCATAACCCAAACCATAACCATAACCCAAAACATAACCCCTAACTCCCAACATTAACCCTAAACCAAACCATATCTCAAACCCCTAACAATAACCCTAACCCAAACCATAACCCCAACCATAGCCATAACCCCAACCATAACCCCAACCCTAACCATAACCCTGACCATAACCCCAACCATAACTCCAATCATAACCCAAACCATAACCCTAACCATAACCCCAACCCCTAACAATAACCCTAACCCAAACCATAACCCCTAACCCCTAAAAATATCCCTAACCCAAACCATAACCCCTAATAATAACCCTTACCCAAACCATAAACCCCAACCCCTAACAATAACCCTAACCTAAACCATAACCCCAACCATTACCATCACCCAAACCATAACCCCTAACCCCTAACAATAACCCTAACCCAAACCATAACCCCAACCCCTAACAATAACCCTAACCCAAAACCTAACCCAAAACCTAACCCAAAACCTAACCCAAAACCTAACCCAAAACCTAACCCAAAACCTAACCCAAACCATAACCATAACCCAAACCATAACCCCTAACAATAAACCTAACCCAAACCATAACCCCAACCCCTAACAATAACCCTAACCCAAACCATAACCCCAACCCCTAACAATAACCCTAACCTAAACCATAACCCCAACCATAACCCAAAACATAACCCCTAACTCCTAACAATAACCCTAAACCAAACCATAACCCCAACCCCTAACAATAACCCTAACCCAAACCATAACCCCAACGATAAACAAAACCCAAACCATAACCCCAACCATAACCTTAACCATAACCGTAAACATAACCATAACCCCTAAACCCTAACAATAACCCTAACACAAACTATTACCCCAACCCCTAACAATAACCCTAACCCAAACCATAATCCCGTTCATAACAGTAACCCCAACAATAACCATAACCCAAACCATAACCCCTAACCCCTAAAAATAACGCTAACCCATACCATAACACCAACCATAACCTTAACCATAACCGTAAACCAAACCATAACCCCTAAACCCTAACAATAACCCTAACACAAACTATTACCCCAACGCCTAACAATAACCCTAACCCAAACCATAACCCCAACGCCTAACAATAACCTTAACCCAAACCATAACCCCAACCCCTAACAATAAACCTAACCTAAACCATAACCCTAACCCCAACCATAACCATACACCAAACCATCACCATAACCCAAACCATCACCATAACCCCTAACAATAACCCTAACCCAAACCATAACCCCAACCCCTAACAATAACTCTAACCCAAACCATAACCATAACCCTAACAGTAACCATAACCCAAACCATAACCCCTAACAATAACCCTAACCCAAACCATAACCCCAACCCCTAACAATAACTCTAACCCAAACCATAACCATAACCCTAACAGTAACCATAACCCAAACCATAACCCCTAACAATAACCCTAACCCAAACCATAACCCCAACGCCTAACATTAACCTTAACCCAAACCATAACCCCAACCCCTAACAATAACTCTAACCCAAACCATAACCATAACCCTAACAGTAACCATAACCCAAACCATAACCCCTAACAATAAACCTGACCCAAACCATAACCCCAACCACAAACAATAACCCTAACCGAACCCATAACCATAACCCAAAACATAACCCCTAGCAATAACCCCAACCCCTAACAATAACCCTAACCCAAACCATAACCATAACCCAAACCATAACCCCTAACAATAACCCTAACCCAAACCATAACCATAACCCAAACCATAACCCCTAACAATAACCCTAACCCAAACCATAACCCCAACCACAAACAATAACCCTAACCCAACCCATAACCATAACCATAACCCAAAACATAACCCCGAGCAATAACCCTAACCAAAACCATAACCCCAACCCCTAACAATAACGCTAACCCAAACCATAACCCAAACCATAACCCAAACCATAACCCAAACCATAACCCAAACCATAACCCAAACCATAACCCAAACCATAACCCAAACCATAACCCAAACCATAACCCAAACCATAACCCAAACCATAACCCAAACCATAACCTAAACCATAACCCAAACCATAACCCAAACCATAACCCAAACCATAACCCAAACCATAACCCAAACCATAACCCAAACCATAACCCAAACCATAACCCAAACCATAACCCAAACCATAACCCAAACCATAACCCAAACCATAACCCAAACCATAACCCAAACCATAACCCAAACCATAACCCCAACCCCTAACAATAACCCTAACCTAAACCATAACCATAACCCTAACCCAAACCATAACCCCAACCATAACCAGATTCCCAACCATAAACATAACACGAACCAAAACCATATTCCCAACCATAGCCATAACCCCAACCATAACCCCAACCCTAACCATAACCCTAACCATGACCCCAACCATAACTCCAATCATAACCCAAACCATAACCCCAACCATAACCCCAACCATAACCCCAACCATAACCCCAACCATAACCCCAACCATAACCCAAACCATAACCCCAACCCCTAACAATAACCCTAACCCAAACCATAACCCCTAACCCCTAACAATATCCCTAACCCAAACCATAACCCCTAATAATAACCCTAACCCAAACCATAAACCACAACCCCTAACAATAACCCTAACCTAAACCACAACCCCAACCATTACCATAACCCAAACCATAACCCCTAACCCCTAACAATAACCCTAACCCAAACCATATCCCCAACCCCTAACAATAACCCTAACCCAAAACCTAACCCAAAACCTAACCCAAACCATAACCATAACCCCAACCATAACCATAACCCAAACCATAACCCCTAACAATAACCCTAACCCAAACCATAACCCCAACCCCTAACAATAACCCTAACCTAAACCATAACCCCAACCATAACCATAACCCAAACCATAACCATAACCCAAAACATAACCCCTAACTCCTAACAATAACCCCTAACTCCTAACAATAACCCCAAACCAAACCATAACCCCAACCCCTAACAATAACCCTAACCCAAACCATGACCCCAACCATAACCTTAACCATAAGCGTAAACCAAACCATAACCCCCAAACCCTAACAATAACCCTAACACAAACTATTACCCCAACCCCTAACAATAACCCTAACCCAAACCATAATCCCATCCATAACAGTAACCCCAACAATAACCATAACCCAAACCATAACCCCTAACCCCTAAAAATAACGCTAACCCAAACCATAACCCCAACCATAACCTTAACCATAACCGTAAACCAAATCAGAACCCCTAATCCCTAACAATAACCCTAACACAAACTATTACCCCAACCCCTAACAATAACCCTAACCCAAACCATTATCCCATCCATAACCATAACCCCTAACCCCTAAAAATAACGCTAACCCAAACCATAACCCCAACCATAACCTTAACCACAACCGTAAACCAAACCATAACCCCTAAACCCTAACAATAACCCTAACACAAACTATTACCCCAACACCTAACAATAACCCTAACCCAAACCATAACCCCAACGCCAAACAATAACCTTAACCCAAAACATAACCCCAACCCCTAACAATAAACCTAACCTAAACCATAACCCTAACCATAACCCCAACCATAACAATAAACCAAACCATCACCATAACCCAAACCATCACAATAACCCCTAACAATAACCCTAACCCTAACCCAAACCATAACCAACCCCTAACAATAACTCTAACCCAAACCATAACCATAACCCTAACAGTAACCATAACCCAAACCATAACCCCTAACAATAACCCTAACCCAAACCATAACCCCAACCACAAACAACAACCCTAACCCAACCCATAACCATAACCCAAAACATAACCCCTAGCAATGACCCTAACCCAAACCATAACCCCAACCCCTAACAATAACCCTAACCCAAACCATAACCCCAACCCCTAACAATAACCCTAACCCGAACCATAACCCCAACCATAACCAAAACCCAAACCATAACCCCTTATCCCTTACAATATTCCTAACCCAAACCATAACCCCAACCCCTAACAATAACCCTAACCCAAACCATAACCCCAACCATAACCAGATTCCTGACCATAAACATAACCCCAACCAAAACCATATTCCCAACCATAGCCATAACCCCAACCATAACCCCAACCCTAACCATAACCCTAACCATAACCCCAACCATAACCCCAACCCCTAACAATAACCCTAACCCAAACCATAACCCCAACCATAAACAAAACCCAAACCATAACACCTAATCCCTTAAAATAACCCTAACCCAAACCATAACCCCAACCCCTAACAATAACCCTAACCTAAACAATAACCCCAACCATAACCCAAACCATAACCCAAACCATAACCCCTAACAAAAACCCTAACCCAAACCATAATCCCATCCATAGCCATAACCCCAACCATTACCATAACCCAAACCATAACCCCAAACCCCTAACAATAACCCTAACCCAAACCATAAATCCAACCCCTAACAATAACCCTAACCCAAAACCTCACCCAAAACCTCACCCAAAACCTAACCCAAAACCTAACCCAAAACTTAACCCAAACCATAACCATAACCCCAACCATAACCATAACCCAAACCATAACCCCTAACAATAACCCTAACCCAAACCATAACCCCAACCCCTAACAATAACCCTAACCTAAACCATAACCCCAACCATAACCATAACCCAAAACATAACCCCTAACTCCCAACATTAACCCTAAACCAAACCATAACTCCAACCCCTTACAATAACCCTAACCCAAACCATAACCCCAACCCCTAACAATAACCCTAACCTAAACCATAACCCCAACCATAACCATAACCCAAACCATAACCATAACCCAAAACATAACCCCTAACTCCCAACATTAACCCTATACCAAACCATATCTCAAACCCCTAACAATAACCCTAACCCAAACCATAACCCCAACCATAGCCATAACCCCAACCATAACCCCAACCCTAACCATAACCCTGACCATAACCCCAACCATAACCCCAACCATAACTCCAATCATAACCCAAACCATAACCCTAACCATAACCCCAACCCCTAACAATAACCCTAACCCAAACCATAACCCCTAACCCCTAAAAATATCCCTAACCCAAACCATAACCCCTAATAATAACAACCCTTACCCAAACCATAAACCCCAACCCCTAACAATAACCCTAACCTAAACCATAACCCCAACCATTACCATCACCCAAACCATAACCCCTAACCCCTAACAATAACCCTAACCCAAACCATAACCCCAACCCCTAACAATAACCCTAACCCAAAACCTAACCCAAAACCTAACCCAAAACCTAACCCAAAACTTAACCCAAAACCTAACCCAAAACCTAACCCAAAACCTAACCCAAAACCTAACCCAAACCATAACCATAACCCAAACCATAACCCCTAACAATAACCCTAACCCAAACCATAACCCCAACCCCTAACAATAACCCTAACCCAAACCATAACCCCAACCCCTAACAATAACCCTAACCTAAACCATAACCCCAACCATAACCCAAACCATAACCATAACCCAAAACATAACCCCTAACTCCTAACAATAACCCTAAATCAAACCATAACCCCAACCCCTAACAATAACCCTAACCCAAACCATAACCCCAACCATAAACAAAACCCAAACCATAACCCCAACCATAACCTTAACCATCACCGTAAACATAACCATAACCCCTAAACCCTAACAATAACCCTAACACAAACTATTACCCCAACCCCTAACAATAACCCTAACCCAAACCATAATCCCGTTCATAACAGTAACCCCAACAATAACCATAACCCAAACCATAACCCCTAACCCCTAAAAATAACGCTAACCCATACCATAACCCCAACCATAACCTTAACCATAACCGTAAACCAAACCATAACCCCTAAACCCTAACAATAACCCTAACACAAACTATTAGCCCAACGCCTAACAATAACCCTAACCCAAACCATAACCCCAACGCCTAACAATAACCTTAACCCAAACCATAACCCCAACCCCTAACAATAAACCTAACCTAAACCATAACCCTAACCCCAACCATAACCATACACCAAACCATCACCATAACCCTAACCATCACCATAACCCCTAACAATAACCCTAACCCAAACCATAACCCCAACGCCTAACATTAACCTTAACCCAAACCATAACCCCAACCCCTAACAATAACTCTAACCCAAACCATAACCATAACCCTAACAGTAACCATAACCCAAACCATAACCCCTAACAATAAACCTGACCCAAACCATAACCCCAACCACAAACAATAACCCTAACCGAACCCATAACCATAACCCAAAACATAACCCCTAGCAATAACCCCAACCCCTAACAATAACCCTAACCCAAACCATAACCATAACCCAAACCTTAACCCCTAACAATAACCCTAACCCAAACCATAACCATAACCCAAACCATAACCCCTAACAATAACCCTAACCCAAACCATAACCCCAACCACAAACAATAACCCTAACCCAACCCATAACCATAACCATAACCCAAAACATAACCCCGAGCAATAACCCTAACCAAAACCATAACCCCAACCCCTAACAATAACGCTAACCCAAACCATAACCCAAACCATAACCCAAACCATAACCCAAACCATAACCCAAACCATAACCCAAACCATAACCCAAACCATAACCCAAACCATAACCCAAACCATAACCCAAACCATAACCCAAACCATAACCTAAACCATAACCCAAACCATAACCCAAACCATAACCCAAACCATAACCCAAACCATAACCCAAACCATAACCCAAACCATAACCCAAACCATAACCCAAACCATAACCCAAACCATAACCCAAACCATAACCCAAACCATAACCCAAACCATAACCCAAACCATAACCCAAACCATAACCCAAACCATAACCCCAACCCCTAACAATAACCCTAACCTAAACCATAACCATAACCCTAACCCAAACCATAACCCCAACCATAACCAGATTCCCAACCATAAACATAACACGAACCAAAACCATATTCCCAACCATAGCCATAACCCCAACCATAACCCCAACCCTAACCATAACCCTAACCATGACCCCAACCATAACTCCAATCATAACCCAAACCATAACCCCAACCATAACCCCAACCATAACCCCAACCATAACCCCAACCATAACCCCAACCATAACCCAAACCATAACCCCAACCCCTAACAATAACCCTAACCCAAACCATAACCCCTAACCCCTAACAATATCCCTAACCCAAACCATAACCCCTAATAATAACCCTAACCCAAACCATAAACCACAACCCCTAACAATAACCCTAACCTAAACCACAACCCCAACCATTACCATAACCCAAACCATAACCCCTAACCCCTAACAATAACCCTAACCCAAACCATATCCCCAACCCCTAACAATAACCCTAACCCAAAACCTAACCCAAAACCTAACCCAAACCATAACCATAACCCCAACCATAACCATAACCCAAACCATAACCCCTAACAATAACCCTAACCCAAACCATAACCCCAACCCCTAACAATAACCCTAACCTAAACCATAACCCCAACCATAACCATAACCCAAACCATAACCATAACCCAAAACATAACCCCTAACTCCTAACAATAACCCCTAACTCCTAACAATAACCCCAAACCAAACCATAACCCCAACCCCTAACAATAACCCTAACCCAAACCATGACCCCAACCATAACCTTAACCATAAGCGTAAACCAAACCATAACCCCCAAACCCTAACAATAACCCTAACACAAACTATTACCCCAACCCCTAACAATAACCCTAACCCAAACCATAATCCCATCCATAACAGTAACCCCAACAATAACCATAACCCAAACCATAACCCCTAACCCCTAAAAATAACGCTAACCCAAACCATAACCCCAACCATAACCTTAACCATAACCGTAAACCAAATCAGAACCCCTAATCCCTAACAATAACCCTAACACAAACTATTACCCCAACCCCTAACAATAACCCTAACCCAAACCATTATCCCATCCATAACCATAACCCCTAACCCCTAAAAATAACGCTAACCCAAACCATAACCCCAACCATAACCTTAACCACAACCGTAAACCAAACCATAACCCCTAAACCCTAACAATAACCCTAACACAAACTATTACCCCAACACCTAACAATAACCCTAACCCAAACCATAACCCCAACGCCAAACAATAACCTTAACCCAAAACATAACCCCAACCCCTAACAATAAACCTAACCTAAACCATAACCCTAACCATAACCCCAACCATAACAATAAACCAAACCATCACCATAACCCAAACCATCACAATAACCCCTAACAATAACCCTAACCCTAACCCAAACCATAACCAACCCCTAACAATAACTCTAACCCAAACCATAACCATAACCCTAACAGTAACCATAACCCAAACCATAACCCCTAACAATAACCCTAACCCAAACCATAACCCCAACCACAAACAACAACCCTAACCCAACCCATAACCATAACCCAAAACATAACCCCTAGCAATGACCCTAACCCAAACCATAACCCCAACCCCTAACAATAACCCTAACCCAAACCATAACCCCAACCCCTAACAATAACCCTAACCCGAACCATAACCCCAACCATAACCAAAACCCAAACCATAACCCCTTATCCCTTACAATATTCCTAACCCAAACCATAACCCCAACCCCTAACAATAACCCTAACCCAAACCATAACCCCAACCATAACCAGATTCCTGACCATAAACATAACCCCAACCAAAACCATATTCCCAACCATAGCCATAACCCCAACCATAACCCCAACCCTAACCATAACCCTAACCATAACCCCAACCATAACCCCAACCCCTAACAATAACCCTAACCCAAACCATAACCCCAACCATAAACAAAACCCAAACCATAACACCTAATCCCTTAAAATAACCCTAACCCAAACCATAACCCCAACCCCTAACAATAACCCTAACCTAAACAATAACCCCAACCATAACCCAAACCATAACCCAAACCATAACCCCTAACAAAAACCCTAACCCAAACCATAACCCCAAACCCCTAACAATAACCCTAACCCAAACCATAAATCCAACCCCTAACAATAACCCTAACCCAAAACCTCACCCAAAACCTCACCCAAAACCTAACCCAAAACCTAACCCAAAACTTAACCCAAACCATAACCATAACCCCAACCATAACCATAACCCAAACCATAACCCCTAACAATAACCCTAACCCAAACCATAACCCCAACCCCTAACAATAACCCTAACCTAAACCATAACCCCAACCATAACCATAACCCAAAACATAACCCCTAACTCCCAACATTAACCCTAAACCAAACCATAACTCCAACCCCTTACAATAACCCTAACCCAAACCATAACCCCAACCCCTAACAATAACCCTAACCTAAACCATAACCCCAACCATAACCATAACCCAAACCATAACCATAACCCAAAACATAACCCCTAACTCCCAACATTAACCCTATACCAAACCATATCTCAAACCCCTAACAATAACCCTAACCCAAACCATAACCCCAACCATAGCCATAACCCCAACCATAACCCCAACCCTAACCATAACCCTGACCATAACCCCAACCATAACCCCAACCATAACTCCAATCATAACCCAAACCATAACCCTAACCATAACCCCAACCCCTAACAATAACCCTAACCCAAACCATAACCCCTAACCCCTAAAAATATCCCTAACCCAAACCATAACCCCTAATAATAACAACCCTTACCCAAACCATAAACCCCAACCCCTAACAATAACCCTAACCTAAACCATAACCCCAACCATTACCATCACCCAAACCATAACCCCTAACCCCTAACAATAACCCTAACCCAAACCATAACCCCAACCCCTAACAATAACCCTAACCCAAAACCTAACCCAAAACCTAACCCAAAACCTAACCCAAAACCTAACCCAAAACCTAACCCAAAACCTAACCCAAAACCTAACCCAAAACCTAACCCAAAACCTAACCCAAACCATAACCATAACCCAAACCATAACCCCTAACAATAACCCTAACCCAAACCATAACCCCAACCCCTAACAATAACCCTAACCCAAACCATAACCCCAACCCCTAACAATAACCCTAACCTAAACCATAACCCCAACCATAACCCAAACCATAACCATAACCCAAAACATAACCCCTAACTCCTAACAATAACCCTAAATCAAACCATAACCCCAACCCCTAACAATAACCCTAACCCAAACCATAACCCCAACCATAAACAAAACCCAAACCATAACCCCAACCATAACCTTAACCATCACCGTAAACATAACCATAACCCCTAAACCCTAACAATAACCCTAACACAAACTATTACCCCAACCCCTAACAATAACCCTAACCCAAACCATAATCCCGTTCATAACAGTAACCCCAACAATAACCATAACCCAAACCATAACCCCTAACCCCTAAAAATAACGCTAACCCATACCATAACCCCAACCATAACCTTAACCATAACCGTAAACCAAACCATAACCCCTAAACCCTAACAATAACCCTAACACAAACTATTAGCCCAACGCCTAACAATAACCCTAACCCAAACCATAACCCCAACGCCTAACAATAACCTTAACCCAAACCATAACCCCAACCCCTAACAATAAACCTAACCTAAACCATAACCCTAACCCCAACCATAACCATACACCAAACCATCACCATAACCCTAACCATCACCATAACCCCTAACAATAACCCTAACCCAAACCATAACCCCAACCCCTAACAATAACTCTAACCCAAACCATAACCATAACCCTAACAGTAACCATAACCTAAACCATAACCCCTAACAATAACCCTAACCCAAACCATAACCCCAACCCCTAACAATAACTCTAACCCAAACCATAACCATAACCCTAACAGTAACCATAACCCAAACCATAACCCCTAACAATAACCCTAACCCAAACCAAACCATAAATCCAACCCCTAACAATAACCCTAACCCAAAACCTAACCCAAAACCTCACCCAAAACCTCACCCAAAACCTCACCCAAAACCTAACCCAAAACCTAACCCAAAACTTAACCCAAACCATAACCATAACCCCAACCATAACCATAACCCAAACCATAACCCCTAACAATAACCCTAACCCAAACCATAACCCCAACCCCTAACAATAACCCTAACCTAAACCATAACCCCAACCATAACCATAACCCAAAACATAACCCCTAACTCCCAACATTAACCCTAAACCAAACCATAACTCCAACCCCTTACAATAACCCTAACCCAAACCATAACCCCAACCCCTAACAATAACCCTAACCTAAACCATAACCCCAACCATAACCATAACCCAAACCATAACCATAACCCAAAACATAACCCCTAACTCCCAACATTAACCCTAAACCAAACCATATCTCAAACCCCTAACAATAACCCTAACCCAAACCATAACCCCAACCATAGCCATAACCCCAACCATAACCCCAACCCTAACCATAACCCTGACCATAACCCCAACCATAACTCCAATCATAACCCAAACCATAACCCTAACCATAACCCCAACCCCTAACAATAACCCTAACCCAAACCATAACCCCTAACCCCTAAAAATATCCCTAACCCAAACCATAACCCCTAATAATAACCCTTACCCAAACCATAAACCCCAACCCCTAACAATAACCCTAACCTAAACCATAACCCCAACCATTACCATCACCCAAACCATAACCCCTAACCCCTAACAATAACCCTAACCCAAACCATAACCCCAACCCCTAACAATAACCCTAACCCAAAACCTAACCCAAAACCTAACCCAAAACCTAACCCAAAACCTAACCCAAAATCTAACCCAAAACCTAACCCAAAACCTAACCCAAAACCTAACCCAAACCATAACCATAACCCAAACCATAACCCCTAACAATAACCCTAACCCAAACCATAAACCCAACCCCTAACAATAACCCTAACCCAAACCATAACCCCAACCCCTAACAATAACCCTAACCTAAACCATAACCCCAACCATAACCCAAAACATAACCCCTAACTCCTAACAATAACCCTAAACCAAACCATAACCCCAACCCCTAACAATAACCCTAACCCAAACCATAACCCCAACGATAAACAAAACCCAAACCATAACCCCAACCATAACCTTAACCATAACCGTAAACATAACCATAATCCCTAAACCCTAACAATAACCCTAACACAAACTATTACCCCAACCCCTAACAATAACCCTAACCCAAACCATAATCCCGTTCATAACAGTAACCCCAACAATAACCATAACCCAAACCATAACCCCTAACCCCTAAAAATAACGCTAACCCATACCATAACCCCAACCATAACCTTAACCATAACCGTAAACCAAACCATAACCCCTAAACCCTAACAATAACCCTAACACAAACTATTACCCCAACGCCTAACAATAACCCTAACCCAAACCATAACCCCAACGCCTAACAATAACCTTAACCCAAACCATAACCCCAACCCCTAACAATAAACCTAACCTAAACCATAACCCTAACCCCAACCATAACCATACACCAAACCATCACCATAACCCAAACCATCACCATAACCCCTAACAATAACCCTAACCCAAACCATAACCCCAACCCCTAACAATAACTCTAACCCAAACCATAACCATAACCCTAACAGTAACCATAACCCAAACCATAACCCCTAACAATAACCCTAACCCAAACCATAACCCCAACCCCTAACAATAACTCTAACCCAAACCATAACCATAACCCTAACAGTAACCATAACCCAAACCATGACCCCTAACAATAACCCTAACCCAAACCATAACCCCAACGCCTAACATTAACCTTAACCCAAACCATAACCCCAACCCCTAACAATAACTCTAACCCAAACCATAACCATAACCCTAACAGTAACCATAACCCAAACCATAACCCCTAACAATAAACCTAACCCAAACCATAACCCCAACCACAAACAATAACCCTAACCGAACCCATAACCATAACCCAAAACATAACCCCTAGCAATAACCCTAACCCAAACCATAACCCCAACCCCTAACAATAACCCTAACCCAAACCATAACCCAAACCATAACCCCAACCCCTAACAATAACCCTAACCCAAACCATAACCATAACCCAAACCATAACCCCTAACAATAACCCTAACCCAAACCATAACCCCAACCACAAACAATAACCCTAACCCAACCCATAACCATAACCATAACCCAAAACATAACCCCGAGCAATAACCCTAACCAAAACCATAACCCCAACCCCTAACAATAACGCTAACCCAAACCATAACCCAAACCATAACCCAAACCATAACCCAAACCATAACCCAAACCATAACCCAAACCATAACCCAAACCATAACCCAAACCATAACCCAAACCATAACCCAAACCATAACCCAAACCATAACCCAAACCATAACCCAAACCATAACCCAAACCATAACCCAAACCATAACCCAAACCATAACCCAAACCATAACCCAAACCATAACCCAAACCATAACCCAAACCATAACCCAAACCATAACCCAAACCATAACCCAAACCATAACCCAAACCATAACCCCAACCCCTAACAATAACCCTAACCTAAACCATAACCATAACCCTAACCCAAACCATAACCCCAACCATAACCAGATTCCCAACCATAAACATAACACGAACCAAAACCATATTCCCAACCATAGCCATAACCCCAACCATAACCCCGACCCTAACCATAACCCTAACCATAACCCCAACCATAACCCCAACCATAACCCAAACCATAACCCCAACCATAACCCCAACCATAACCCCAACCATAACCCAAACCATAACCCCAACCCCTAACAATAACCCTAACCCAAACCATAACCCCTAACCCCTAACAATATCCCTAACCCAAACCATAACCCCTAATAATAACCCTAACCCAAACCATAAACCCCAACCCCTAACAATAACCCTAACCTAAACCACAACCCCAACCATTACCATAACCCAAACCATAACCCCTAACCCCTAACAATAACCCTAACCCAAACCATATCCCCAACCCCTAACAATAACCCTAACCCAAAACCTAACCCAAAACCTAACCCAAACCATAACCATAACCCCAACCATAACCATAACCCAAACCATAACCCCTAACAATAACCCTAACCCAAACCATAACCCCAACCCCTAACAATAACCCTAACCTAAACCATAACCCCAACCATAACCATAACCCAAACCATAACCATAACCCAAAACATAACCCCTAACTCCTAACAATAACCCCTAACTCCTAACAATAACCCCAAACCAAACCATAACCCCAACCCCTAACAATAACCCTAACCCAAACCATGACCCCAACCATAACCTTAACCATAAGCGTAAACCAAACCATAACCCCCAAACCCTAACAATAACCCTAACACAAACTATTACCCCAACCCCTAACAATAACCCTAACCCAAACCATAATCCCATCCATAACAGTAACCCCAACAATAACCATAACCCAAACCATAACCCCTAACCCCAAAAAATAATGCTAACCCAAACCATAACCCCTAACCCCAAAAAATAATGCTAACCCAAACCATAACCCCAACCATAACCTTAACCATAACCGTAAACCAAATCAGAACCCCTAAACCCTAACAATAACCCTAACACAAACTATTACCCCAACCCCTAACAATAACCCTAACCCAAACCATTATCCCATCCATAACCATAACCCCTAACCCCTAAAAATAACGCTAACCCAAACCATAACCCCAACCATAACCTTAACCACAACCGTAAACCAAACCATAACCCCTAAACCCTAACAATAACCCTAACACAAACTATTACCCCAACACCTAACAATAACCCTAACCCAAACCATAACCCCAACGCCAAACAATAACCTTAACCCAAAACATAACCCCAACCCCTAACAATAAACCTAACCTAAACCATAACCCTAACCATAACCCCAACCATAACAATAAACCAAACCATCACCATAACCCAAACCATCACAATAACCCCTAACAATAACCCTAACCCTAACCCAAACCATAACCCCAACCCCTAACAATAACTCTAACCCAAACCATAACCATAACCCTAACAGTAACCATAACCCAAACCATAACCCCTAACAATAACCCTAACCCAAACCATAACCCCAACCACAAACAACAACCCTAACCCAACCCATAACCATAACCCAAAACATAACCCCTAGCAATGACCCTAACCCAAACCATAACCCCAACCCCTAACAATAACCCTAACCCAAACCATAACCCCAACCCCTAACAATAACCCTAACCCGAACCATAACCCCAACCATAAACAAAACCCAAACCATAACCCCAACCATAACCTTAACCATAACCGTAAACATAACCATAACGCCTAAACCCTAACAATAACCCTAACACAAACTATTACCCCAACCCCTAACAATAACCCTAACCCAAACCATAATCCCATCCATAACAGTAACCCCAACAATAACCATAACCCAAACCATAACCCCTAACCCCTAAAAATAACGCTAACCCAAACCATAACCCCAACCATAACCTTAACCATAACCGTAAACCAAACCATAACCCCTAAACCCTAACAATAACCCTAACACAAACTATTACCCCAACCCCTAACAATAACTCTAACCCAAACCATAACCATAACCCTAACAATAACCCTAACCCAAACCATAACCCCAACCACAAACAATAACCCTAACCCAACTGTTACGACTCCCCCTGGGGTATGATATACCAGGGAGTCGCAACTATCACAGCAGACAGGTTCGGTCAAAGATGAGTTCGGACACACATTGCAAGTAGCCTTCAGTTATTTTTATTTACAATAAAGTCAATAAAACAGACTACGGGATAACATAGGGGAAGCACGAGATATTAAAGTGGCACCCTCAAATAAACACGGTAAAAAAACCCTCCCAGACAGGTGTTCAAATGAACACCCACAAAATACAGGAAATAAGACCGAAGGATGCCACTGTTAAACTGATGTAATATAATCTAGACAGGGGAAAAAACTGTGTCTAAATGCACAAACTCTATGTATACCCATGGGTGTCTAAACTTATCTCAAGAAGTCCCCCTATGCAACCCAAAATCATTAACAACACATACAAAATATAACAGGGAGTAACATACTCACAAGCCTGCAACTCAGCAAGGCATCAAGGACAAGGGCAAAGGCCAGGGCAAGGGCAAAGGGTGAAATGACAACTGAAAAGGCTTTAAATAAGGGCAGGAGGGATGATTGGGGAATTAATTACAGCCGTGTTGGCCTGGGCAGGGCTCTGTCACAGGGGTGGAGCCACAGTGGCAGATACCGGTAAAGAAAGGAAAGCACACACCTCCTACATAGTGTGTGTCCAGGCTGCCAGCCGTAACACCAACCCATAACCATAACCCAAAACATAACCCCTAGCAATAACCCTAACCCAAACCCTAACCCTAACCCCTAACAATAACCCTAACCCAAACCATAACCCCAACCCCTAACAATAACCCTAACCCGAACCATAACCAAAACCCTAACCATAACCCCTTATCCCTTACAATATTCCTAACCCAAACCATAACCCCAACCCCTAACAATAACCCTAACGTAAACCATAACCCCAACCATAACCAGATTCCCAACCATAAACATAACCCCAACCAAAACCATATTCCCAACCTTAGCCATAACCCCAACCATAACCCCAACCCTAACCATAACCCTAACCATAACCCCAACCATAACTCCAACCATAACCCCAACCATAACCCCAACCATAACCCCAACCATAACCCCAACCATAACCCAAACCATAACCCCAACCCCTAACAATAACCCTAACCCAAACCATAACCCCTAACCCCTAACAATATCCCTAACCCAAACCATAACCCCTAATAAAAACCCTAACCCAAACCATAACCCCAACCCCTAACAATAACCCTAACCTAAACCATAACCCCAACCATTACCATAACCCAAACCATAACCCCTAACCCCTAACAATAACCCTAACCCAAACCATAACCCCAACCCCTAACAATAAACCTAACCCAAAACCTAACCCAAAACCTAACCCAAAACCTAACCCAAAACCTAACCCAAACCATAACCATAACCATAACCCAAACCATAACCATAACCCAAACCATAACCATAACCCAAACCATAACCCCTAACAATAACCCTAACCCAAACCATAACCCCAACCCCTAACAATAACCCTAACCCAAACCATAACCCCAACCCCTAACAATAACCCTAACCTAAACCATAACCCCAACCATAACCCAAAACATAACCCCTAACTCCTAACAATAACCCTAAACCAAACCATAACCCCAACCCCTAACAATAACCCTAACCCAAACCATAACCCCAACCATAAACAAAACCCAAACCATAACCCCAACCATAACCTTAACCATAACCGTAAACATAACCATAACCCCTAAACCCTAACAATAACCCTTGCACAAACTATTACCCCAACCCTTAACAATAACCCTAACCCAAACCATAATCCCGTTCATAACAGTAACCCCAACAATAACCATAACCCAAACCATAACCCCTAACCCCTAAAAATAACGCTAACCCATACCATAACCCCAACCATAACCTTAACCATAACCGTAAACCAAACCATAACCCCTAAACCCTAACAATAACCCTAACACAAACTATTACCCCAACGCCTAACAATAACCCTAACCCAAACCATAACCCCAACGCCTAACAATAACCTTAACCCAAACCATAACCCCAACCCCTAACAATAAACCTAACCTAAACCATAACCCTAACCCCAACCATAACCATACACCAAACCATCACCATAACCCAAACCATCACCATAACCCCTAACAATAACCCTAACCCAAACCATAACCCCAACCCCTAACAATAACTCTAACCCAAACCATAACCATAACCCTAACAGTAACCATAACCCAAACCATAACCCCTAACAATAACCCTAACCCAAACCATAACCATAACCCTAACAGTAACCATAACCCAAACCATAACCCCTAACAATAACCCTAACCCAAACCATAACCCCAACGCCTAACATTAACCTTAACCCAAACCATAACCCCAACCCCTAACAATAACTCTAACCCAAACCATAACCATAACCCTAACAGTAACCATAACCCAAACCATAACCCCTAACAATAAACCTAACCCAAACCATAACCCCAACCACAAACAATAACCCTAACCGAACCCATAACCATAACCCAAAACATAACCCCTAGCAATAACCCTAACCCAAACCATAACCCCAACCCCTAACAATAACCCTAACCCAAACCATAACCCAAACCATAACCCCAACCCCTAACAATAACCCTAACCCAAACCATAACCATAACCCAAACCATAACCCCTAACAATAACCCTAACCCAAACCATAACCCCAACCACAAACAATAACCCTAACCCAACCCATAACCATAACCATAACCCAAAACATAACCCCGAGCAATAACCCTAACCAAAACCATAACCCCAACCCCTAACAACAACGCTAACCCAAACCATAACCCAAACCATAACCCAAACCATAACCCAAACCATAACCCAAACCATAACCCAAACCATAACCCAAACCATAACCCAAACCATAACCCAAACCATAACCCAAACCATAACCCAAACCATAACCCAAACCATAACCCAAACCATAACCCAAACCATAACCCAAACCATAACCCAAACCATAACCCAAACCATAACCCAAACCATAACCCAAACCATAACCCAAACCATAACCCAAACCATAACCCAAACCATAACCCAAACCATAACCCAAACCATAACCCAAACCATAACCCAAACCATAACCCAAACCATAACCCAAACCATAACCCAAACCATAACCCCAACCCCTAACAATAACCCTAACCTAAACCATAACCATAACCCTAACCCAAACCATAACCCCAACCATAACCAGATTCCCAACCATAAACATAACACGAACCAAAACCATATTCCCAACCATAGCCATAACCCCAACCATAACCCCAACCCTAACCATAACCCTAACCATGACCCCAACCATAACTCCAATCATAACCCAAACCATAACCCCAACCATAACCCCAACCATAACCCCAACCATAACCCCAACCATAACCCAAACCATAACCCCAACCCCTAACAATAACCCTAACCCAAACCATAACCCCTAACCCCTAACAATATCCCTAACCCAAACCATAACCCCTAATAATAACCCTAACCCAAACCATAAACCCCAACCCCTAACAATAACCCTAACCTAAACCACAACCCCAACCATTACCATAACCCAAACCATAACCCCTAACCCCTAACAATAACCCTAACCCAAACCATATCCCCAACCCCTAACAATAACCCTAACCCAAAACCTAACCCAAAACCTAACCCAAACCATAACCATAACTCCAACCATAACCATAACCCAAACCATAACCCCTAACAATAACCCTAACCCAAACCATAACCCCAACCCCTAACAATAACCCTAACCTAAACCATAACCCCAACCATAACCATAACCCAAACCATAACCATAACCCAAAACATAACCCCTAACTCCTAACAATAACCCCTAACTCCTAACAATAACCCCAAACCAAACCATAACCCCAACCCCTAACAATAACCCTAACCCAAACCATGACCCCAACCATAACCTTAACCATAAGCGTAAACCAAACCATAACCCCCAAACCCTAACAATAACCCTAACACAAACTATTACCCCAACCCCTAACAATAACCCTAACCCAAACCATAATCCCATCCATAACAGTAACCCCAACAATAACCATAACCCAAACCATAACCCCTAACCCCTAAAAATAACGCTAACCCAAACCATAACCCCAACCATAACCTTAACCATAACCGTAAACCAAATCAGAACCCCTAAACCCTAACAATAACCCTAACACAAACTATTACCCAAACCCCTAACAATAAGCCTAACCCAAACCATTATCCCATCCATAACCATAACCCCTAACCCCTAAAAATAACGCTAACCCAAACCATAACCCCAACCATAACCTTAACCACAACCGTAAACCAAACCATAACCCCTAAACCCTAACAATAACCCTAACACAAACTATTACCCCAACACCTAACAATAACCCTAACCCAAACCATAACCCCAACGCCAAACAATAACCTTAACCCAAAACATAACCCCAACCCCTAACAATAAACCTAACCTAAACCATAACCCTAACCATAACCCCAACCATAACAATAAACCAAACCATCACCATAACCCAAACCATCACAATAACCCCTAACAATAACCCTAACCCTAACCCAAACCATAACCCCAACCCCTAACAATAACTCTAACCCAAACCATAATCATAACCCTAACAGTAACCATAACCCAAACCATAACCCCTAACAATAACCCTAACCCAAACCATAACCCCAACCACAAACAACAACCCTAACCCAACCCATAACCATAACCCAAAACATAACCCCTAGCAATGACCCTAACCCAAACCATAACCCCAACCCCTAACAATAACCCTAACCCAAACCATAACCCCAACCCTTAACAATAACCCTAACCCGAACCATAACCCCAACCATAACCAAAACCCAAACCATAACCCCTTATCCCTTACAATATTCCTAACCCAAACCATAACCCCAACCCCTAACAATAACCCTAACCCAAACCATAACCCCAACCATAACCAGATTCCTGACCATAAACATAACCCCAACCAAAACCATATTCCCAACCATAGCCATAACCCCAACCATAACCCCAACCCTAACCATAACCCTAACCATAACCCCAACCATAACCCCAACCCCTAACAATAACCCTAACCCAAACCATAACCCCAACCATAAACAAAACCCAAACCATAACACCTAATCCCTTAAAATAACCCTAACCCAAACCATAACCCCAACCCCTAACAATAACCCTAACCTAAACAATAACCCCAACCATAACCCAAACCATAACCCAAACCATAACCCCTAACAAAAACCCTAACCCAAACCATAATCCCATCCATAGCCATAACCCCAACCATTACCATAACCCAAACCATAACCCCAAACCCCTAACAATAACCCTAACCCAAACCATAAATCCAACCCCTAACAATAACCCTAACCCAAAACCTAACCCAAAACCTCACCCAAAACCTCACCCAAAACCTAACCCAAAACCTAACCCAAAACTTAACCCAAACCATAACCATAACCCCAACCATAACCATAACCCAAACCATAACCCCTAACAATAACCCTAACCCAAACCATAACCCCAACCCCTAACAATAACCCTAACCTAAACCATAACCCCAACCATAACCATAACCCAAAACATAACCCCTAACTCCCAACATTAACCCTAAACCAAACCATAACTCCAACCCCTTACAATAACCCTAACCCAAACCATAACCCCAACCCCTAACAATAACCCTAACCTAAACCATAACCCCAACCATAACCATAACCCAAACCATAACCATAACCCAAACCATAACCATAACCCAAAACATAACCCCTAACTCCCAACATTAACCCTAAACCAAACCATATCTCAAACCCCTAACAATAACCCTAACCCAAACCATAACCCCAACCATAGCCATAACCCCAACCATAACCCCAACCCTAACCATAACCCTGACCATAACCCCAACCATAACTCCAATCATAACCCAAACCATAACCCTAACCATAACCCCAACCCCTAACAATAACCCTAACCCAAACCATAACCCCTAACCCCTAAAAATATCCCTAACCCAAACCATAACCCCTAATAATAACCCTTACCCAAACCATAAACCCCAACCCCTAACAATAACCCTAACCTAAACCATAACCCCAACCATTACCATCACCCAAACCATAACCCCTAACCCCTAACAATAACCCTAACCCAAACCATAACCCCAACCCCTAACAATAACCCTAACCCAAAACCTAACCCAAAACCTAACCCAAAACCTAACCCAAAACCTAACCCAAAACCTAACCCAAAACCTAACCCAAACCATAACCATAACCCAAACCATAACCCCTAACAATAACCCTAACCCAAACCATAACCCCAACCCCTAACAATAACCCTAACCCAAACCATAACCCCAACCCCTAACAATAACCCTAACCTAAACCATAACCCCAACCATAACCCAAAACATAACCCCTAACTCCTAACAATAACCCTAAACCAAACCATAACCCCAACCCCTAACAATAACCCTAACCCAAACCATAACCCCAACGATAAACAAAACCCAAACCATAACCCCAACCATAACCTTAACCATAACCGTAAACATAACCATAACCCCTAAACCCTAACAATAACCCTAACACAAACTATTACCCCAACCCCTAACAATAACCCTAACCCAAACCATAATCCCGTTCATAACAGTAACCCCAACAATAACCATAACCCAAACCATAACCCCTAACCCCTAAAAATAACGCTAACCCATACCATAACCCCAACCATAACCTTAACCATAACCGTAAACCAAACCATAACCCCTAAACCCTAACAATAACCCTAACACAAACTATTACCCCAACGCCTAACAATAACCCTAACCCAAACCATAACCCCAACGCCTAACAATAACCTTAACCCAAACCATAACCCCAACCCCTAACAATAAACCTAACCTAAACCATAACCCTAACCCCAACCATAACCATACACCAAACCATCACCATAACCCAAACCATCACCATAACCCCTAACAATAACCCTAACCCAAACCATAACCCCAACCCCTAACAATAACTCTAACCCAAACCATAACCATAACCCTAACAGTAACCATAACCCAAACCATAACCCCTAACAATAACCCTAACCCAAACCATAACCCCAACCCCTAACAATAACTCTAACCCAAACCATAACCATAACCCTAACAGTAACCATAACCCAAACCATAACCCCTAACAATAACCCTAACCCAAACCATAACCCCAACGCCTAACATTAACCTTAACCCAAACCATAACCCCAACCCCTAACAATAACTCTAACCCAAACCATAACCATAACCCTAACAGTAACCATAACCCAAACCATAACCCCTAACAATAAACCTGACCCAAACCATAACCCCAACCACAAACAATAACCCTAACCGAACCCATAACCATAACCCAAAACATAACCCCTAGCAATAACCCCAACCCCTAACAATAACCCTAACCCAAACCATAACCATAACCCAAACCATAACCCCTAACAATAACCCTAACCCAAACCATAACCATAACCCAAACCATAACCCCTAACAATAACCCTAACCCAAACCATAACCCCAACCACAAACAATAACCCTAACCCAACCCATAACCATAACCCAAAACATAACCCCGAGCAATAACCCTAACCAAAACCATAACCCCAACCCCTAACAATAACGCTAACCCAAACCATAACCCAAACCATAACCCAAACCATAACCCAAACCATAACCCAAACCATAACCCAAACCATAACCCAAACCATAACCCAAACCATAACCCAAACCATAACCCAAACCATAACCCAAACCATAACCTAAACCATAACCCAAACCATAACCCAAACCATAACCCAAACCATAACCCAAACCATAACCCAAACCATAACCCAAACCATAACCCAAACCATAACCCAAACCATAACCCAAACCATAACCCAAACCATAACCCAAACCATAACCCAAACCATAACCCAAACCATAACCCAAACCATAACCCCAACCCCTAACAATAACCCTAACCTAAACCATAACCATAACCCTAACCCAAACCATAACCCCAACCATAACCAGATTCCCAACCATAAACATAACACGAACCAAAACCATATTCCCAACCATAGCCATAACCCCAACCATAACCCCAACCCTAACCATAACCCTAACCATGACCCCAACCATAACTCCAATCATAACCCAAACCATAACCCCAACCATAACCCCAACCATAACCCCAACCATAACCCAAACCATAACCCCAACCCCTAACAATAACCCTAACCCAAACCATAACCCCTAACCCCTAACAATATCCCTAACCCAAACCATAACCCCTAATAATAACCCTAACCCAAACCATAAACCACAACCCCTAACAATAACCCTAACCTAAACCACAACCCCAACCATTACCATAACCCAAACCATAACCCCTAACCCCTAACAATAACCCTAACCCAAACCATATCCCCAACCCCTAACAATAACCCTAACCCAAAACCTAACCCAAAACCTAACCCAAACCATAACCATAACCCCAACCATAACCATAACCCAAACCATAACCCCTAACAATAACCCTAACCCAAACCATAACCCCAACCCCTAACAATAACCCTAACCTAAACCATAACCCCAACCATAACCATAACCCAAACCATAACCATAACCCAAAACATAACCCCTAACTCCTAACAATAACCCCTAACTCCTAACAATAACCCCAAACCAAACCATAACCCCAACCCCTAACAATAACCCTAACCCAAACCATGACCCCAACCATAACCTTAACCATAAGCGTAAACCAAACCATAACCCCCAAACCCTAACAATAACCCTAACACAAACTATTACCCCAACCCCTAACAATAACCCTAACCCAAACCATAATCCCATCCATAACAGTAACCCCAACAATAACCATAACCCAAACCATAACCCCTAACCCCTAAAAATAACGCTAACCCAAACCATAACCCCAACCATAACCTTAACCATAACCGTAAACCAAATCAGAACCCCTAATCCCTAACAATAACCCTAACACAAACTATTACCCCAACCCCTAACAATAACCCTAACCCAAACCATTATCCCATCCATAACCATAACCCCTAACCCCTAAAAATAACGCTAACCCAAACCATAACCCCAACCATAACCTTAACCACAACCGTAAACCAAACCATAACCCCTAAACCCTAACAATAACCCTAACACAAACTATTACCCCAACACCTAACAATAACCCTAACCCAAACCATAACCCCAACGCCAAACAATAACCTTAACCCAAAACATAACCCCAACCCCTAACAATAAACCTAACCTAAACCATAACCCTAACCATAACCCCAACCATAACAATAAACCAAACCATCACCATAACCCAAACCATCACAATAACCCCTAACAATAACCCTAACCCTAACCCAAACCATAACCAACCCCTAACAATAACTCTAACCCAAACCATAACCATAACCCTAACAGTAACCATAACCCAAACCATAACCCCTAACAATAACCCTAACCCAAACCATAACCCCAACCACAAACAACAACCCTAACCCAACCCATAACCATAACCCAAAACATAACCCCTAGCAATGACCCTAACCCAAACCATAACCCCAACCCCTAACAATAACCCTAACCCAAACCATAACCCCAACCCCTAACAATAACCCTAACCCGAACCATAACCCCAACCATAACCAAAACCCAAACCATAACCCCTTATCCCTTACAATATTCCTAACCCAAACCATAACCCCAACCCCTAACAATAACCCTAACCCAAACCATAACCCCAACCATAACCAGATTCCTGACCATAAACATAACCCCAACCAAAACCATATTCCCAACCATAGCCATAACCCCAACCATAACCCCAACCCTAACCATAACCCTAACCATAACCCCAACCATAACCCCAACCCCTAACAATAACCCTAACCCAAACCATAACCCCAACCATAAACAAAACCCAAACCATAACACCTAATCCCTTAAAATAACCCTAACCCAAACCATAACCCCAACCCCTAACAATAACCCTAACCTAAACAATAACCCCAACCATAACCCAAACCATAACCCAAACCATAACCCCTAACAAAAACCCTAACCCAAACCATAATCCCATCCATAGCCATAACCCCAACCATTACCATAACCCAAACCATAACCCCAAACCCCTAACAATAACCCTAACCCAAACCATAAATCCAACCCCTAACAATAACCCTAACCCAAAACCTCACCCAAAACCTCACCCAAAACCTAACCCAAAACCTAACCCAAAACTTAACCCAAACCATAACCATAACCCCAACCATAACCATAACCCAAACCATAACCCCTAACAATAACCCTAACCCAAACCATAACCCCAACCCCTAACAATAACCCTAACCTAAACCATAACCCCAACCATAACCATAACCCAAAACATAACCCCTAACTCCCAACATTAACCCTAAACCAAACCATAACTCCAACCCCTTACAATAACCCTAACCCAAACCATAACCCCAACCCCTAACAATAACCCTAACCTAAACCATAACCCCAACCATAACCATAACCCAAACCATAACCATAACCCAAAACATAACCCCTAACTCCCAACATTAACCCTATACCAAACCATATCTCAAACCCCTAACAATAACCCTAACCCAAACCATAACCCCAACCATAGCCATAACCCCAACCATAACCCCAACCCTAACCATAACCCTGACCATAACCCCAACCATAACCCCAACCATAACTCCAATCATAACCCAAACCATAACCCTAACCATAACCCCAACCCCTAACAATAACCCTAACCCAAACCATAACCCCTAACCCCTAAAAATATCCCTAACCCAAACCATAACCCCTAATAATAACAACCCTTACCCAAACCATAAACCCCAACCCCTAACAATAACCCTAACCTAAACCATAACCCCAACCATTACCATCACCCAAACCATAACCCCTAACCCCTAACAATAACCCTAACCCAAACCATAACCCCAACCCCTAACAATAACCCTAACCCAAAACCTAACCCAAAACCTAACCCAAAACCTAACCCAAAACCTAACCCAAAACCTAACCCAAAACCTAACCCAAAACCTAACCCAAAACCTAACCCAAACCATAACCATAACCCAAACCATAACCCCTAACAATAACCCTAACCCAAACCATAACCCCAACCCCTAACAATAACCCTAACCCAAACCATAACCCCAACCCCTAACAATAACCCTAACCTAAACCATAACCCCAACCATAACCCAAACCATAACCATAACCCAAAACATAACCCCTAACTCCTAACAATAACCCTAAATCAAACCATAACCCCAACCCCTAACAATAACCCTAACCCAAACCATAACCCCAACCATAAACAAAACCCAAACCATAACCCCAACCATAACCTTAACCATCACCGTAAACATAACCATAACCCCTAAACCCTAACAATAACCCTAACACAAACTATTACCCCAACCCCTAACAATAACCCTAACCCAAACCATAATCCCGTTCATAACAGTAACCCCAACAATAACCATAACCCAAACCATAACCCCTAACCCCTAAAAATAACGCTAACCCATACCATAACCCCAACCATAACCTTAACCATAACCGTAAACCAAACCATAACCCCTAAACCCTAACAATAACCCTAACACAAACTATTAGCCCAACGCCTAACAATAACCCTAACCCAAACCATAACCCCAACGCCTAACAATAACCTTAACCCAAACCATAACCCCAACCCCTAACAATAAACCTAACCTAAACCATAACCCTAACCCCAACCATAACCATACACCAAACCATCACCATAACCCTAACCATCACCATAACCCCTAACAATAACCCTAACCCAAACCATAACCCCAACCCCTAACAATAACTCTAACCCAAACCATAACCATAACCCTAACAGTAACCATAACCTAAACCATAACCCCTAACAATAACCCTAACCCAAACCATAACCCCAACCCCTAACAATAACTCTAACCCAAACCATAACCATAACCCTAACAGTAACCATAACCCAAACCATAACCCCTAACAATAACCCTAACCCAAACCATAACCCCAACGCCTAACATTAACCTTAACCCAAACCATAACCCCAACCCCTAACAATAACTCTAACCCAAACCATAACCATAACCCTAACAGTAACCATAACCCAAACCATAACCCCTAACAATAACCCTAACCCAAACCATAACCCCAACCAAAAACAATAACCCTAACCCAACCCATAACCATAACCCAAAACATAACCCCTAGCAATAACCCTAACCCAAACCATAAACCCAACCCCTAACAATAACCCTTACCCAAACCATAACCCCAACCCCTAACAATAACCCTAACCCGAACCATAACCCCAACCATAACCAAAACCCAAACCATAACCCCTTATCCCTTACAATATTCCTAACCCAAACCATAACCCCAACCCCTAACAATAACCCTAACCTAAACCATAACCCCAACCATAAATAGATTCCCAACCATAAACATAACCCAAACCATAAACATAACCCAAACCATAACCATAACCCCAACCATAACCATAACCCAAACCATAACCCCTAACAATAACCCTAACCCAAACCATAACCCCAACCCCTAACAATAACCCTAACCTAAACCATAACCCCAACCATAACCATAACCCAAAACATAACCCCTAACTCCCAACATTAACCCTAAACCAAACCATAACTCCAACCCCTAACAATAACCCTAACCCAAACCATAACCCCAACAATAACCCTAACCTAAACCATAACCCCTAACTTCTAACAATAACCCTAACCCAAACCCCTAACAAGAACCCTAACCCAAACCATAATCCCATCCATAGCCATAACCCCAACTATAACCATAACCTAAACCATAACCCCAAACCCCTAACAATAACCCTAACCCAAACCATAACCCGAACCCAAAACATAACCCAAACCATAACCCTAACCCAAACCATAACCCTAACCCAAACCATAACCCTAACCCAAACCTTAACCCCAACCATAACCAGATTCCCAACCATAACCATAACCCCAACCAAAACCATATTCCCAACCATAGCCATAACCCCAACCATAACCCCAACCATAACCCCAACCATAACCCCAACCATAACCCCAACCATAACCCCAACCATAACCCCAACCATAACCCCAACCATAACCCCAACCATAACCCCAACCATAACCCCAACCATAACCCCAACCATAACCCAAACCATAACCCCAACCCCTAACAATAACCCTAACCCAAACCATAACCCCTAACCCCTAACAATATCCCTAACCCAAACCATAACCCCTAATAATAACCCTAACCCAAACCATAACCCCAACCCCTAACAATAACCCTAACCTAAACCATAACCCCAACCATTACCATAACCCAAACCATAACCCCAAACCCCTAACAATAACCCTAACCCAAACCATAAATCCAACCCCTAACAATAACCCTAACCCAAAACCTAACCCAAAACCTCACCCAAAACCTCACCCAAAACCTCACCCAAAACCTAACCCAAAACCTAACCCAAAACTTAACCCAAACCATAACCATAACCCCAACCATAACCATAACCCAAACCATAACCCCTAACAATAACCCTAACCCAAACCATAACCCCAACCCCTAACAATAACCCTAACCTAAACCATAACCCCAACCATAACCATAACCCAAAACATAACCCCTAACTCCCAACATTAACCCTAAACCAAACCATAACTCCAACCCCTTACAATAACCCTAACCCAAACCATAACCCCAACCCCTAACAATAACCCTAACCTAAACCATAACCCCAACCATAACCATAACCCAAACCATAACCATAACCCAAAACATAACCCCTAACTCCCAACATTAACCCTAAACCAAACCATATCTCAAACCCCTAACAATAACCCTAACCCAAACCATAACCCCAACCATAGCCATAACCCCAACCATAACCCCAACCCTAACCATAACCCTGACCATAACCCCAACCATAACTCCAATCATAACCCAAACCATAACCCTAACCATAACCCCAACCCCTAACAATAACCCTAACCCAAACCATAACCCCTAACCCCTAAAAATATCCCTAACCCAAACCATAACCCCTAATAATAACCCTTACCCAAACCATAAACCCCAACCCCTAACAATAACCCTAACCTAAACCATAACCCCAACCATTACCATCACCCAAACCATAACCCCTAACCCCTAACAATAACCCTAACCCAAACCATAACCCCAACCCCTAACAATAACCCTAACCCAAAACCTAACCCAAAACCTAACCCAAAACCTAACCCAAAACCTAACCCAAAACCTAACCCAAAACCTAACCCAAAACCTAACCCAAAACCTAACCCAAAACCTAACCCAAAACCTAACCCAAAACCTAACCCAAAACCTAACCCAAAACCTAACCCAAAACCTAACCCAAAACCTAACCCAAACCATAACCATAACCCAAACCATAACCCCTAACAATAACCCTAACCCAAACCATAAACCCAACCCCTAACAATAACCCTAACCCAAACCATAACCCCAACCCCTAACAATAACCCTAACCTAAACCATAACCCCAACCATAACCCAAAACATAACCCCTAACTCCTAACAATAACCCTAAACCAAACCATAACCCCAACCCCTAACAATAACCCTAACCCAAACCATAACCCCAACGATAAACAAAACCCAAACCATAACCCCAACCATAACCTTAACCATAACCGTAAACATAACCATAACCCCTAAACCCTAACAATAACCCTAACACAAACTATTACCCCAACCCCTAACAATAACCCTAACCCAAACCATAATCCCGTTCATAACAGTAACCCCAACAATAACCATAACCCAAACCATAACCCCTAACCCCTAAAAATAACGCTAACCCATACCATAACCCCAACCATAACCTTAACCATAACCGTAAACCAAACCATAACCCCTAAACCCTAACAATAACCCTAACACAAACTATTACCCCAACGCCTAACAATAACCCTAACCCAAACCATAACCCCAACGCCTAACAATAACCTTAACCCAAACCATAACCCCAACCCCTAACAATAAACCTAACCTAAACCATAACCCTAACCCCAACCATAACCATACACCAAACCATCACCATAACCCAAACCATCACCATAACCCCTAACAATAACCCTAACCCAAACCATAACCCCAACCCCTAACAATAACTCTAACCCAAACCATAACCATAACCCTAACAGTAACCATAACCCAAACCATAACCCCTAACAATAACCCTAACCCAAACCATAACCCCAACCCCTAACAATAACTCTAACCCAAACCATAACCATAACCCTAACAGTAACCATAACCCAAACCATGACCCCTAACAATAACCCTAACCCAAACCATAACCCCAACGCCTAACATTAACCTTAACCCAAACCATAACCCCAACCCCTAACAATAACTCTAACCCAAACCATAACCATAACCCTAACAGTAACCATAACCCAAACCATAACCCCTAACAATAAACCTAACCCAAACCATAACCCCAACCACAAACAATAACCCTAACCGAACCCATAACCATAACCCAAAACATAACCCCTAGCAATAACCCTAACCCAAACCATAACCCCAACCCCTAACAATAACCCTAACCCAAACCATAACCCAAACCATAACCCCAACCCCTAACAATAACCCTAACCCAAACCATAACCATAACCCAAACCATAACCCCTAACAATAACCCTAACCCAAACCATAACCCCAACCACAAACAATAACCCTAACCCAACCCATAACCATAACCATAACCCAAAACATAACCCCGAGCAATAACCCTAACCAAAACCATAACCCCAACCCCTAACAATAACGCTAACCCAAACCATAACCCAAACCATAACCCAAACCATAACCCAAACCATAACCCAAACCATAACCCAAACCATAACCCAAACCATAACCCAAACCATAACCCAAACCATAACCCAAACCATAACCCAAACCATAACCCAAACCATAACCCAAACCATAACCCAAACCATAACCCAAACCATAACCCAAACCATAACCCAAACCATAACCCAAACCATAACCCAAACCATAACCCAAACCATAACCCAAACCATAACCCAAACCATAACCCAAACCATAACCCAAACCATAACCCCAACCCCTAACAATAACCCTAACCTAAACCATAACCATAACCCTAACCCAAACCATAACCCCAACCATAACCAGATTCCCAACCATAAACATAACACGAACCAAAACCATATTCCCAACCATAGCCATAACCCCAACCATAACCCCGACCCTAACCATAACCCTAACCATAACCCCAACCATAACCCCAACCATAACCCAAACCATAACCCCAACCATAACCCCAACCATAACCCCAACCATAACCCAAACCATAACCCCAACCCCTAACAATAACCCTAACCCAAACCATAACCCCTAACAATATCCCTAACCCAAACCATAACCCCTAATAATAACCCTAACCCAAACCATAAACCCCAACCCCTAACAATAACCCTAACCTAAACCACAACCCCAACCATTACCATAACCCAAACCATAACCCCTAACCCCTAACAATAACCCTAACCCAAACCATATCCCCAACCCCTAACAATAACCCTAACCCAAAACCTAACCCAAAACCTAACCCAAACCATAACCATAACCCCAACCATAACCATAACCCAAACCATAACCCCTAACAATAACCCTAACCCAAACCATAACCCCAACCCCTAACAATAACCCTAACCTAAACCATAACCCCAACCATAACCATAACCCAAACCATAACCATAACCCAAAACATAACCCCTAACTCCTAACAATAACCCCTAACTCCTAACAATAACCCCAAACCAAACCATAACCCCAACCCCTAACAATAACCCTAACCCAAACCATGACCCCAACCATAACCTTAACCATAAGCGTAAACCAAACCATAACCCCCAAACCCTAACAATAACCCTAACACAAACTATTACCCCAACCCCTAACAATAACCCTAACCCAAACCATAATCCCATCCATAACAGTAACCCCAACAATAACCATAACCCAAACCATAACCCCTAACCCCAAAAAATAATGCTAACCCAAACCATAACCCCTAACCCCAAAAAATAATGCTAACCCAAACCATAACCCCAACCATAACCTTAACCATAACCGTAAACCAAATCAGAACCCCTAAACCCTAACAATAACCCTAACACAAACTATTACCCCAACCCCTAACAATAACCCTAACCCAAACCATTATCCCATCCATAACCATAACCCCTAACCCCTAAAAATAACGCTAACCCAAACCATAACCCCAACCATAACCTTAACCACAACCGTAAACCAAACCATAACCCCTAAACCCTAACAATAACCCTAACACAAACTATTACCCCAACACCTAACAATAACCCTAACCCAAACCATAACCCCAACGCCAAACAATAACCTTAACCCAAAACATAACCCCAACCCCTAACAATAAACCTAACCTAAACCATAACCCTAACCATAACCCCAACCATAACAATAAACCAAACCATCACCATAACCCAAACCATCACAATAACCCCTAACAATAACCCTAACCCTAACCCAAACCATAACCCCAACCCCTAACAATAACTCTAACCCAAACCATAACCATAACCCTAACAGTAACCATAACCCAAACCATAACCCCTAACAATAACCCTAACCCAAACCATAACCCCAACCACAAACAACAACCCTAACCCAACCCATAACCATAACCCAAAACATAACCCCTAGCAATGACCCTAACCCAAACCATAACCCCAACCCCTAACAATAACCCTAACCCAAACCATAACCCCAACCCCTAACAATAACCCTAACCCGAACCATAACCCCAACCATAAACAAAACCCAAACCATAACCCCAACCATAACCTTAACCATAACCGTAAACATAACCATAACGCCTAAACCCTAACAATAACCCTAACACAAACTATTACCCCAACCCCTAACAATAACCCTAACCCAAACCATAATCCCATCCATAACAGTAACCCCAACAATAACCATAACCCAAACCATAACCCCTAACCCCTAAAAATAACGCTAACCCAAACCATAACCCCAACCATAACCTTAACCATAACCGTAAACCAAACCATAACCCCTAAACCCTAACAATAACCCTAACACAAACTATTACCCCAACCCCTAACAATAACTCTAACCCAAACCATAACCATAACCCTAACAATAACCCTAACCCAAACCATAACCCCAACCACAAACAATAACCCTAACCCAACTGTTACGACTCCCCCTGGGGTATGATATACCAGGGAGTCGCAACTATCACAGCAGACAGGTTCGGTCAAAGATGAGTTCGGACACACATTGCAAGTAGCCTTCAGTTATTTTTATTTACAATAAAGTCAATAAAACAGACTACGGGATAACATAGGGGAAGCACGAGATATTAAAGTGGCACCCTCAAATAAACACGGTAAAAAAACCCTCCCAGACAGGTGTTCAAATGAACACCCACAAAATACAGGAAATAAGACCGAAGGATGCCACTGTTAAACTGATGTAATATAATCTAGACAGGGGAAAAAACTGTGTCTAAATGCACAAACTCTATGTATACCCATGGGTGTCTAAACTTATCTCAAGAAGTCCCCCTATGCAACCCAAAATCATTAACAACACATACAAAATATAACAGGGAGTAACATACTCACAAGCCTGCAACTCAGCAAGGCATCAAGGACAAGGGCAAAGGCCAGGGCAAGGGCAAAGGGTGAAATGACAACTGAAAAGGCTTTAAATAAGGGCAGGAGGGATGATTGGGGAATTAATTACAGCCGTGTTGGCCTGGGCAGGGCTCTGTCACAGGGGTGGAGCCACAGTGGCAGATACCGGTAAAGAAAGGAAAGCACACACCTCCTACATAGTGTGTGTCCAGGCTGCCAGCCGTAACACCAACCCATAACCATAACCCAAAACATAACCCCTAGCAATAACCCTAACCCAAACCCTAACCCTAACCCCTAACAATAACCCTAACCCAAACCATAACCCCAACCCCTAACAATAACCCTAACCCGAACCATAACCAAAACCCTAACCATAACCCCTTATCCCTTACAATATTCCTAACCCAAACCATAACCCCAACCCCTAACAATAACCCTAACGTAAACCATAACCCCAACCATAACCAGATTCCCAACCATAAACATAACCCCAACCAAAACCATATTCCCAACCTTAGCCATAACCCCAACCATAACCCCAACCCTAACCATAACCCTAACCATAACCCCAACCATAACTCCAACCATAACCCCAACCATAACCCCAACCATAACCCCAACCATAACCCCAACCATAACCCAAACCATAACCCCAACCCCTAACAATAACCCTAACCCAAACCATAACCCCTAACCCCTAACAATATCCCTAACCCAAACCATAACCCCTAATAAAAACCCTAACCCAAACCATAACCCCAACCCCTAACAATAACCCTAACCTAAACCATAACCCCAACCATTACCATAACCCAAACCATAACCCCTAACCCCTAACAATAACCCTAACCCAAACCATAACCCCAACCCCTAACAATAAACCTAACCCAAAACCTAACCCAAAACCTAACCCAAAACCTAACCCAAAACCTAACCCAAACCATAACCATAACCATAACCCAAACCATAACCATAACCCAAACCATAACCATAACCCAAACCATAACCCCTAACAATAACCCTAACCCAAACCATAACCCCAACCCCTAACAATAACCCTAACCCAAACCATAACCCCAACCCCTAACAATAACCCTAACCTAAACCATAACCCCAACCATAACCCAAAACATAACCCCTAACTCCTAACAATAACCCTAAACCAAACCATAACCCCAACCCCTAACAATAACCCTAACCCAAACCATAACCCCAACCATAAACAAAACCCAAACCATAACCCCAACCATAACCTTAACCATAACCGTAAACATAACCATAACCCCTAAACCCTAACAATAACCCTAACACAAACTATTACCCCAACCCTTAACAATAACCCTAACCCAAACCATAATCCCGTTCATAACAGTAACCCCAACAATAACCATAACCCAAACCATAACCCCTAACCCCTAAAAATAACGCTAACCCATACCATAACCCCAACCATAACCTTAACCATAACCGTAAACCAAACCATAACCCCTAAACCCTAACAATAACCCTAACACAAACTATTACCCCAACGCCTAACAATAACCCTAACCCAAACCATAACCCCAACGCCTAACAATAACCTTAACCCAAACCATAACCCCAACCCCTAACAATAAACCTAACCTAAACCATAACCCTAACCCCAACCATAACCATACACCAAACCATCACCATAACCCAAACCATCACCATAACCCCTAACAATAACCCTAACCCAAACCATAACCCCAACCCCTAACAATAACTCTAACCCAAACCATAACCATAACCCTAACAGTAACCATAACCCAAACCATAACCCCTAACAATAACCCTAACCCAAACCATAACCATAACCCTAACAGTAACCATAACCCAAACCATAACCCCTAACAATAACCCTAACCCAAACCATAACCCCAACGCCTAACATTAACCTTAACCCAAACCATAACCCCAACCCCTAACAATAACTCTAACCCAAACCATAACCATAACCCTAACATTAACCATAACCCAAACCATAACCCCTAACAATAAACCTAACCCAAACCATAACCCCAACCACAAACAATAACCCTAACCGAACCCATAACCATAACCCAAAACATAACCCCTAGCAATAACCCTAACCCAAACCATAACCCCAACCCCTAACAATAACCCTAACCCAAACCATAACCCAAACCATAACCCCAACCCCTAACAATAACCCTAACCCAAACCATAACCATAACCCAAACCATAACCCCTAACAATAACCCTAACCCAAACCATAACCCCAACCACAAACAATAACCCTAACCCAACCCATAACCATAACCATAACCCAAAACATAACCCCGAGCAATAACCCTAACCAAAACCATAACCCCAACCCCTAACAACAACGCTAACCCAAACCATAACCCAAACCATAACCCAAACCATAACCCAAACCATAACCCAAACCATAACCCAAACCATAACCCAAACCATAACCCAAACCATAACCCAAACCATAACCCAAACCATAACCCAAACCATAACCCAAACCATAACCCAAACCATAACCCAAACCATAACCCAAACCATAACCCAAACCATAACCCAAACCATAACCCAAACCATAACCCAAACCATAACCCAAACCATAACCCAAACCATAACCCAAACCATAACCCAAACCATAACCCAAACCATAACCCAAACCATAACCCAAACCATAACCCAAACCATAACCCAAACCATAACCCAAACCATAACCCAAACCATAACCCCAACCCCTAACAATAACCCTAACCTAAACCATAACCATAACCCTAACCCAAACCATAACCCCAACCATAACCAGATTCCCAACCATAAACATAACACGAACCAAAACCATATTCCCAACCATAGCCATAACCCCAACCATAACCCCAACCCTAACCATAACCCTAACCATGACCCCAACCATAACTCCAATCATAACCCAAACCATAACCCCAACCATAACCCCAACCATAACCCCAACCATAACCCCAACCATAACCCAAACCATAACCCCAACCCCTAACAATAACCCTAACCCAAACCATAACCCCTAACCCCTAACAATATCCCTAACCCAAACCATAACCCCTAATAATAACCCTAACCCAAACCATAAACCCCAACCCCTAACAATAACCCTAACCTAAACCACAACCCCAACCATTACCATAACCCAAACCATAACCCCTAACCCCTAACAATAACCCTAACCCAAACCATATCCCCAACCCCTAACAATAACCCTAACCCAAAACCTAACCCAAAACCTAACCCAAACCATAACCATAACTCCAACCATAACCATAACCCAAACCATAACCCCTAACAATAACCCTAACCCAAACCATAACCCCAACCCCTAACAATAACCCTAACCTAAACCATAACCCCAACCATAACCATAACCCAAACCATAACCATAACCCAAAACATAACCCCTAACTCCTAACAATAACCCCTAACTCCTAACAATAACCCCAAACCAAACCATAACCCCAACCCCTAACAATAACCCTAACCCAAACCATGACCCCAACCATAACCTTAACCATAAGCGTAAACCAAACCATAACCCCCAAACCCTAACAATAACCCTAACACAAACTATTACCCCAACCCCTAACAATAACCCTAACCCAAACCATAATCCCATCCATAACAGTAACCCCAACAATAACCATAACACAAACCATAACCCCTAACCCCTAAAAATAACGCTAACCCAAACCATAACCCCAACCATAACCTTAACCATAACCGTAAACCAAATCAGAACCCCTAAACCCTAACAATAACCCTAACACAAACTATTACCCAAACCCCTAACAATAAGCCTAACCCAAACCATTATCCCATCCATAACCATAACCCCTAACCCCTAAAAATAACGCTAACCCAAACCATAACCCCAACCATAACCTTAACCACAACCGTAAACCAAACCATAACCCCTAAACCCTAACAATAACCCTAACACAAACTATTACCCCAACACCTAACAATAACCCTAACCCAAACCATAACCCCAACGCCAAACAATAACCTTAACCCAAAACATAACCCCAACCCCTAACAATAAACCTAACCTAAACCATAACCCTAACCATAACCCCAACCATAACAATAAACCAAACCATCACCATAACCCAAACCATCACAATAACCCCTAACAATAACCCTAACCCTAACCCAAACCATAACCCCAACCCCTAACAATAACTCTAACCCAAACCATAATCATAACCCTAACAGTAACCATAACCCAAACCATAACCCCTAACAATAACCCTAACCCAAACCATAACCCCAACCACAAACAACAACCCTAACCCAACCCATAACCATAACCCAAAACATAACCCCTAGCAATGACCCTAACCCAAACCATAACCCCAACCCCTAACAATAACCCTAACCCAAACCATAACCCCAACCCTTAACAATAACCCTAACCCGAACCATAACCCCAACCATAACCAAAACCCAAACCATAACCCCTTATCCCTTACAATATTCCTAACCCAAACCATAACCCCAACCCCTAACAATAACCCTAACCCAAACCATAACCCCAACCATAACCAGATTCCTGACCATAAACATAACCCCAACCAAAACCATATTCCCAACCATAGCCATAACCCCAACCATAACCCCAACCCTAACCATAACCCTAACCATAACCCCAACCATAACCCCAACCCCTAACAATAACCCTAACCCAAACCATAACCCCAACCATAAACAAAACCCAAACCATAACACCTAATCCCTTAAAATAACCCTAACCCAAACCATAACCCCAACCCCTAACAATAACCCTAACCTAAACAATAACCCCAACCATAACCCAAACCATAACCCAAACCATAACCCCTAACAAAAACCCTAACCCAAACCATAATCCCATCCATAGCCATAACCCCAACCATTACCATAACCCAAACCATAACCCCAAACCCCTAACAATAACCCTAACCCAAACCATAAATCCAACCCCTAACAATAACCCTAACCCAAAACCTAACCCAAAACCTCACCCAAAACCTCACCCAAAACCTAACCCAAAACCTAACCCAAAACCTAACCCAAAACTTAACCCAAACCATAACCATAACCCCAACCATAACCATAACCCAAACCATAACCCCTAACAATAACCCTAACCCAAACCATAACCCCAACCCCTAACAATAACCCTAACCTAAACCATAACCCCAACCATAACCATAACCCAAAACATAACCCCTAACTCCCAACATTAACCCTAAACCAAACCATAACTCCAACCCCTTACAATAACCCTAACCCAAACCATAACCCCAACCCCTAACAATAACCCTAACCTAAACCATAACCCCAACCATAACCATAACCCAAACCATAACCATAACCCAAACCATAACCATAACCCAAAACATAACCCCTAACTCCCAACATTAACCCTAAACCAAACCATATCTCAAACCCCTAACAATAACCCTAACCCAAACCATAACCCCAACCATAGCCATAACCCCAACCATAACCCCAACCCTAACCATAACCCTGACCATAACCCCAACCATAACTCCAATCATAACCCAAACCATAACCCTAACCATAACCCCAACCCCTAACAATAACCCTAACCCAAACCATAACCCCTAACCCCTAAAAATATCCCTAACCCAAACCATAACCCCTAATAATAACCCTTACCCAAACCATAAACCCCAACCCCTAACAATAACCCTAACCTAAACCATAACCCCAACCATTACCATCACCCAAACCATAACCCCTAACCCCTAACAATAACCCTAACCCAAACCATAACCCCAACCCCTAACAATAACCCTAACCCAAAACCTAACCCAAAACCTAACCCAAAACCTAACCCAAAACCTAACCCAAAACCTAACCCAAAACCTAACCCAAACCATAACCATAACCCAAACCATAACCCCTAACAATAACCCTAACCCAAACCATAACCCCAACCCCTAACAATAACCCTAACCCAAACCATAACCCCAACCCCTAACAATAACCCTAACCTAAACCATAACCCCAACCATAACCCAAAACATAACCCCTAACTCCTAACAATAACCCTAAACCAAACCATAACCCCAACCCCTAACAATAACCCTAACCCAAACCATAACCCCAACGATAAACAAAACCCAAACCATAACCCCAACCATAACCTTAACCATAACCGTAAACATAACCATAACCCCTAAACCCTAACAATAACCCTAACACAAACTATTACCCCAACCCCTAACAATAACCCTAACCCAAACCATAATCCCGTTCATAACAGTAACCCCAACAATAACCATAACCCAAACCATAACCCCTAACCCCTAAAAATAACGCTAACCCATACCATAACCCCAACCATAACCTTAACCATAACCGTAAACCAAACCATAACCCCTAAACCCTAACAATAACCCTAACACAAACTATTACCCCAACGCCTAACAATAACCCTAACCCAAACCATAACCCCAACGCCTAACAATAACCTTAACCCAAACCATAACCCCAACCCCTAACAATAAACCTAACCTAAACCATAACCCTAACCCCAACCATAACCATACACCAAACCATCACCATAACCCAAACCATCACCATAACCCCTAACAATAACCCTAACCCAAACCATAACCCCAACCCCTAACAATAACTCTAACCCAAACCATAACCATAACCCTAACAGTAACCATAACCCAAACCATAACCCCTAACAATAACCCTAACCCAAACCATAACCCCAACCCCTAACAATAACTCTAACCCAAACCATAACCATAACCCTAACAGTAACCATAACCCAAACCATAACCCCTAACAATAACCCTAACCCAAACCATAACCCCAACGCCTAACATTAACCTTAACCCAAACCATAACCCCAACCCCTAACAATAACTCTAACCCAAACCATAACCATAACCCTAACAGTAACCATAACCCAAACCATAACCCCTAACAATAAACCTAACCCAAACCATAACCCCAACCACAAACAATAACCCTAACCGAACCCATAACCATAACCCAAAACATAACCCCTAGCAATAACCCTAACCCAAACCATAACCCCAACCCCTAACAATAACCCTAACCCAAACCATAACCCAAACCATAACCCCAACCCCGAACAATAACCCTAACCCAAACCATAACCATAACCCAAACCATAACCCCTAACAATAACCCTAACCCAAACCATAACCCCAACCACAAACAATAACCCTAACCCAACCCATAACCATAACCATAACCCAAAACATAACCCCGAGCAATAACCCTAACCAAAACCATAACCCCAACCCCTAACAATAACGCTAACCCAAACCATAACCCAAACCATAACCCAAACCATAACCCAAACCATAACCCAAACCATAACCCAAACCATAACCCAAACCATAACCCAAACCATAACCCAAACCATAACCCAAACCATAACCCAAACCATAACCCAAACCATAACCCAAACCATAACCCAAACCATAACCCAAACCATAACCCAAACCATAACCCAAACCATAACCCAAACCATAACCCAAACCATAACCCAAACCATAACCCAAACCATAACCCAAACCATAACCCAAACCATAACCCAAACCATAACCCCAACCCCTAACAATAACCATAACCCTAACCCAAACCATAACCCCAACCATAACCAGATTCCCAACCATAAACATAACACGAACCAAAACCATATTCCTAACCATAGCCATAACCCCAACCATAACCCCAACCCTAACCATAACCCTAACCATAACCCCAACCATAACTCCAATCATAACCCAAACCATAACCCCAACCATAACCCCAACCATAACCCCAACCATAACCCCAACCATAACCCAAACCATAACCCCAACCCCTAACAATAACCCTAACCCAAACCATAACCCCTAACCCCTAACAATATCCCTAACCCAAACCATAACCCCTAATAATAACCCTAACCCAAACCATAAACCCCAACCCCTAACAATAACCCTAACCTAAACCACAACCCCAACCATTACCATAACCCAAACCATAACCCCTAACCCCTAAGAATAACCCTAACCCAAACCATATCCCCAACCCCTAACAATAACCCTAACCCAAAACCTAACCCAAAACCTAACCCAAACCATAACCATAACCCAAACCATAACCCCTAACAATAACCCTAACCCAAACCATAACCCCAACCCCTAACAATAACCCTAACCTAAACCATAACCCCAACCATAACCATAACCCAAACCATAACCATAACCCAAAACATAACCCCTAACTCCTAACAATAACCCCTAACTCCTAACAATAACCCCAAACCAAACCATAACCCCAACCCCTAACAATAACCCTAACCCAAACCATGACCCCAACCATAACCTTAACAATAAGCGTAAACCAAACCATAACCCCCAAACCCTAACAATAACCCTAACACAAACTATTACCCCAACCCCTAACAATAACCCTAACCCAAACCATAATCCCATCCATAACAGTAACCCCAACAATAACCATAACCCAAACCATAACCCCTAACCCCTAAAAATAACGCTAACCCAAACCATAACCCCAACCATAACCTTAACCATAACCGTAAACCAAATCAGAACCCCTAAACCCTAACAATAACCCTAACACAAACTATTACCCCAACCCCTAACAATAACCCTAACCCAAACCATTATCCCATCCATAACCATAACCCCTAACCCCTAAAAATAACGCTAACCCAAACCATAACCCCAACCATAACCTTAACCACAACCGTAAACCAAACCATAACCCCTAAACCCTAACAATAACCCTAACACAAACTATTACCCCAACACCTAACAATAACCCTAACCCAAACCATAACCCCAACGCCAAACAATAACCTTAACCCAAAACATAACCCCAACCCCTAACAATAAACCTAACCTAAACCATAACCCTAACCATAACCCCAACCATAACAATAAACCAAACCATCACCATAACCCAAACCATCACAATAACCCCTAACAATAACCCTAACCCTAACCCAAACCATAACCCCAACCCCTAACAATAACTCTAACCCAAACCATAATCATAACCCTAACAGTAACCATAACCCAAACCATAACCCCTAACAATAACCCTAACCCAAACCATAACCCCAACCACAAACAACAACGCTAACCCAACCCATAACCATAACCCAAAACATAACCCCTAGCAATGACCCTAACCCAAACCATAACCCCAACCCCTAACAATAACCCTAACCCAAACCATAACCCCAACCCCTAACAATAACCCTAACCCGAACCATAACCCCAACCATAACCAAAACCCAAACCATAACCCCTTATCCCTTACAATATTCCTAACCCAAACCATAACCCCAACCCCTAACAATAACCCTAACCCAAACCATAACCCCAACCATAACCAGATTCCTGACCATAAACATAACCCCAACCAAAACCATATTCCCAACCATAGCCATAACCCCAACCATAACCCCAACCCTAACCATAACCCTAACCATAACCCCAACCATAACCCCAACCCCTAACAATAACCCTAACCCAAACCATAACCCCAACCATAAACAAAACCCAAACCATAACACCTAATCCCTTAAAATAACCCTAACCCAAACCATAACCCCAACCCCTAACAATAACCCTAACCTAAACAATAACCCCAACCATAACCCAAACCATAACCCAAACCATAACCCCTAACAAAAACCCTAACCCAAACCATAATCCCATCCATAGCCATAACCCCAACCATTACCATAACCCAAACCATAACCCCAAACCCCTAACAATAACCCTAACCCAAACCATAAATCCAACCCCTAACAATAACCCTAACCCAAAACCTAACCCAAAACCTCACCCAAAACCTCACCCAAAACCTCACCCAAAACCTAACCCAAAACCTAACCCAAAACTTAACCCAAACCATAACCATAACCCCAACCATAACCATAACCCAAACCATAACCCCTAACAATAACCCTAACCCAAACCATAACCCCAACCCCTAACAATAACCCTAACCTAAACCATAACCCCAACCATAACCATAACCCAAAACATAACCCCTAACTCCCAACATTAACCCTAAACCAAACCATAACTCCAACCCCTTACAATAACCCTAACCCAAACCATAACCCCAACCCCTAACAATAACCCTAACCTAAACCATAACCCCAACCATAACCATAACCCAAACCATAACCATAACCCAAAACATAACCCCTAACTCCCAACATTAACCCTAAACCAAACCATAACTCCAACCCCTAACAATAACCCTAACCCAAACCATAACCCCAACCATAACCAAAACCCAAACCATAACCCCTAATCCCTTAAAATAACCCTAACCCAAACCATAACCCCAACCCCTAACAATAACCCTAACCTAAACCATAACCCCAACCATAACCCAAACCATAACCCCAACCCCTAACAATAACCCTAACCTAAACCATAACCCCAACCATAACCATAACCCAAAACATAACCCCTAACTCCCAACATTAACCCTAAACCAAACCATAACTCCAACCCCTTACAATAACCCTAACCCAAACCATAACCCCAACCCCTAACAATAACCCTAACCTAAACCATAACCCCAACCATAACCATAACCCAAACCATAACCATAACCCAAAACATAACCCCTAACTCCCAACATTAACCCTAAACCAAACCATAACTCAAACCCCTAACAATAAACCTAACCCAAACCATAACCCCAACCATAACCAAAACCCAAACCATAACCCCTAACTTCTAACAATAACCCTAACCCAAACCCCTAACAAGAACCCTAACCCAAACCATAACCCCTAATCCCTTAAAATAACCCTAACCCAAACCATAACCCCAACCCCTAACAATAACCCTAACCTAAACCATAACCCCAACCATAACCCAAACCATAACCCCTACTTTCTAACAATAACCCTAACCCAAACCCCTAACAAGAACCCTAACCCAAACCATAACCCAAACCATAACCCCCAACCCCTAACAATAACCCTAACCCAAACCATAACCCCCAACCCCTAACAATAACCCTAACCCAAACCATAACCCCCAACCCCTAACAATAACCCTAACCCAAACCATAACCCGAACCCAAACCATAACCCAAACCATAACCCCCAACCCCTAACAATAACCCTAACCCAAACCATAACCAAAACCATAACCAAAACCATAACCCAAACCATAACCCTAACCCAAACCATAACCCCAACCATAACCAGATTCCCAACCATAACCATAACCCCAACCAAAACCATATTCCCAACCATAGCCATAACCCCAACCATAACCCCAACCATAACCCCAACAATAACCCCAACCATAACCATAACCCTAACCATAACCCCAACCATAGCCCCAACCATTACCCCAACCATAACCCCAACCATAACCCCAACCATAACCCCAACCATAACCCCAACCATAACCCCAACCATAACCCCAACCATAACCCCAACCCTTACCCAAACCATAACCCCTAACCCCTAACAATATCCCTAACCCAAACCATAACCCCTAACAATAACCCTAACCCAAACCATAACCCCAACCATAACCATAACCCAAACCATAACCATAACCCAAACCCTAACACCCAACCCCCAACAATAACCCTAACCCAAGCCATAATCCCATCCATAACCATAACCCCAACAATAACCATAACCCAAACCATAACCCCTAACACCTAAAAATAACGCTAACCCAAACCATAACCCCAACCATAACCTTAACCATAACCGTAAACCAAACCATAACCCCTAAACCCTATCAATAACCCTAACACAAACTATTACCCCAACGCCTAACAATAACCCTAACACAAACCATAACCCCAACGCCAAACAATAACCTTAACCCAAACCATAACCCCAACGCCAAACAATAACCTTAACCCAAACCATAACCCCAACCCCTAACAATAAACCTAACCTAAACCATAACCCTAACCATAACCCCAACCTTAACCCAAACCATAACCCCAACCCCTAACAATAAACCTAACCTAGACCATAACCCTAACCATAACCCCAACCATAACCATAAACCAAACCATCACCATAACCCAAACCATCACCATAACCCAAACCATCACCATAACCCCTAACAATAACCCTAACCCTAACCCAAACCATAACCCCAACCCCTAACAATAACTCTAACCCAAACCATAACCATAACCCAAACAGTAACCATAACCCAAACCATAACCCCTAACAATAACCCTAACCCAAATCATAACCCCAACCACAAACAATAACCCTAACCATAACACCTAATCCCTTAAAATAACCCTAACCCAAACCATAACCCCAACCCCTAACAATAACCCTAACCTAAACAATAACCCCAACCATAACCCAAACCATAACCCAAACCATAACCCCTAACAAAAACCCTAACCCAAACCATAATCCCATCCATAGCCATAACCCCAACCATTACCATAACCCAAACCATAACCCCAAACCCCTAACAATAACCCTAACCCAAACCATAAATCCAACCCCTAACAATAACCCTAACCCAAAACCTAACCCAAAACCTCACCCAAAACCTCACCCAAAACCTCACCCAAAACCTAACCCAAAACCTAACCCAAAACTTAACCCAAACCATAACCATAACCCCAACCATAACCATAACCCAAACCATAACCCCTAACAATAACCCTAACCCAAACCATAACCCCAACCCCTAACAATAACCCTAACCTAAACCATAACCCCAACCATAACCATAACCCAAAACATAACCCCTAACTCCCAACATTAACCCTAAACCAAACCATAACTCCAACCCCTTACAATAACCCTAACCCAAACCATAACCCCAACCCCTAACAATAACCCTAACCTAAACCATAACCCCAACCATAACCATAACCCAAACCATAACCATAACCCAAAACATAACCCCTAACTCCCAACATTAACCCTATACCAAACCATATCTCAAACCCCTAACAATAACCCTAACCCAAACCATAACCCCAACCATAGCCATAACCCCAACCATAACCCCAACCCTAACCATAACCCTGACCATAACCCCAACCATAACCCCAACCATAACTCCAATCATAACCCAAACCATAACCCTAACCATAACCCCAACCCCTAACAATAACCCTAACCCAAACCATAACCCCTAACCCCTAAAAATATCCCTAACCCAAACCATAACCCCTAATAATAACAACCCTTACCCAAACCATAAACCCCAACCCCTAACAATAACCCTAACCTAAACCATAACCCCAACCATTACCATCACCCAAACCATAACCCCTAACCCCTAACAATAACCCTAACCCAAACCATAACCCCAACCCCTAACAATAACCCTAACCCAAAACCTAACCCAAAACCTAACCCAAAACCTAACCCAAAACCTAACCCAAAACCTAACCCAAAACCTAACCCAAAACCTAACCCAAAACCTAACCCAAAACCTAACCCAAACCATAACCATAACCCAAACCATAACCCCTAACAATAACCCTAACCCAAACCATAACCCCAACCCCTAACAATAACCCTAACCCAAACCATAACCCCAACCCCTAACAATAACCCTAACCTAAACCATAACCCCAACCATAACCCAAACCATAACCATAACCCAAAACATAACCCCTAACTCCTAACAATAACCCTAAATCAAACCATAACCCCAACCCCTAACAATAACCCTAACCCAAACCATAACCCCAACCATAAACAAAACCCAAACCATAACCCCAACCATAACCTTAACCATCACCGTAAACATAACCATAACCCCTAAACCCTAACAATAACCCTAACACAAACTATTACCCCAACCCCTAACAATAACCCTAACCCAAACCATAATCCCGTTCATAACAGTAACCCCAACAATAACCATAACCCAAACCATAACCCCTAACCCCTAAAAATAACGCTAACCCATACCATAACCCCAACCATAACCTTAACCATAACCGTAAACCAAACCATAACCCCTAAACCCTAACAATAACCCTAACACAAACTATTAGCCCAACGCCTAACAATAACCCTAACCCAAACCATAACCCCAACGCCTAACAATAACCTTAACCCAAACCATAACCCCAACCCCTAACAATAAACCTAACCTAAACCATAACCCTAACCCCAACCATAACCATACACCAAACCATCACCATAACCCTAACCATCACCATAACCCCTAACAATAACCCTAACCCAAACCATAACCCCAACCCCTAACAATAACTCTAACCCAAACCATAACCATAACCCTAACAGTAACCATAACCTAAACCATAACCCCTAACAATAACCCTAACCCAAACCATAACCCCAACCCCTAACAATAACTCTAACCCAAACCATAACCATAACCCTAACAGTAACCATAACCCAAACCATAACCCCTAACAATAACCCTAACCCAAACCATAACCCCAACGCCTAACATTAACCTTAACCCAAACCATAACCCCAACCCCTAACAATAACTCTAACCCAAACCATAACCATAACCCTAACAGTAACCATAACCCAAACCATAACCCCTAACAATAACCCTAACCCAAACCATAACCCCAACCAAAAACAATAACCCTAACCCAACCCATAACCATAACCCAAAACATAACCCCTAGCAATAACCCTAACCCAAACCATAAACCCAACCCCTAACAATAACCCTTACCCAAACCATAACCCCAACCCCTAACAATAACCCTAACCCGAACCATAACCCCAACCATAACCAAAACCCAAACCATAACCCCTTATCCCTTACAATATTCCTAACCCAAACCATAACCCCAACCCCTAACAATAACCCTAACCTAAACCATAACCCCAACCATAAATAGATTCCCAACCATAAACATAACCCAAACCATAAACATAACCCAAACCATAACCATAACCCCAACCATAACCATAACCCAAACCATAACCCCTAACAATAACCCTAACCCAAACCATAACCCCAACCCCTAACAATAACCCTAACCTAAACCATAACCCCAACCATAACCATAACCCAAAACATAACCCCTAACTCCCAACATTAACCCTAAACCAAACCATAACTCCAACCCCTAACAATAACCCTAACCCAAACCATAACCCCAACAATAACCCTAACCTAAACCATAACCCCTAACTTCTAACAATAACCCTAACCCAAACCCCTAACAAGAACCCTAACCCAAACCATAATCCCATCCATAGCCATAACCCCAACTATAACCATAACCTAAACCATAACCCCAAACCCCTAACAATAACCCTAACCCAAACCATAACCCGAACCCAAAACATAACCCAAACCATAACCCTAACCCAAACCATAACCCTAACCCAAACCATAACCCTAACCCAAACCTTAACCCCAACCATAACCAGATTCCCAACCATAACCATAACCCCAACCAAAACCATATTCCCAACCATAGCCATAACCCCAACCATAACCCCAACCATAACCCCAACCATAACCCCAACCATAACCCCAACCATAACCCCAACCATAACCCCAACCATAACCCCAACCATAACCCCAACCATAACCCCAACCATAACCCCAACCATAACCCCAACCATAACCCAAACCATAACCCCAACCCCTAACAATAACCCTAACCCAAACCATAACCCCTAACCCCTAACAATATCCCTAACCCAAACCATAACCCCTAATAATAACCCTAACCCAAACCATAACCCCAACCCCTAACAATAACCCTAACCTAAACCATAACCCCAACCATTACCATAACCCAAACCATAACCCCAAACCCCTAACAATAACCCTAACCCAAACCATAAATCCAACCCCTAACAATAACCCTAACCCAAAACCTAACCCAAAACCTCACCCAAAACCTCACCCAAAACCTCACCCAAAACCTAACCCAAAACCTAACCCAAAACTTAACCCAAACCATAACCATAACCCCAACCATAACCATAACCCAAACCATAACCCCTAACAATAACCCTAACCCAAACCATAACCCCAACCCCTAACAATAACCCTAACCTAAACCATAACCCCAACCATAACCATAACCCAAAACATAACCCCTAACTCCCAACATTAACCCTAAACCAAACCATAACTCCAACCCCTTACAATAACCCTAACCCAAACCATAACCCCAACCCCTAACAATAACCCTAACCTAAACCATAACCCCAACCATAACCATAACCCAAACCATAACCATAACCCAAAACATAACCCCTAACTCCCAACATTAACCCTAAACCAAACCATATCTCAAACCCCTAACAATAACCCTAACCCAAACCATAACCCCAACCATAGCCATAACCCCAACCATAACCCCAACCCTAACCATAACCCTGACCATAACCCCAACCATAACTCCAATCATAACCCAAACCATAACCCTAACCATAACCCCAACCCCTAACAATAACCCTAACCCAAACCATAACCCCTAACCCCTAAAAATATCCCTAACCCAAACCATAACCCCTAATAATAACCCTTACCCAAACCATAAACCCCAACCCCTAACAATAACCCTAACCTAAACCATAACCCCAACCATTACCATCACCCAAACCATAACCCCTAACCCCTAACAATAACCCTAACCCAAACCATAACCCCAACCCCTAACAATAACCCTAACCCAAAACCTAACCCAAAACCTAACCCAAAACCTAACCCAAAACCTAACCCAAAACCTAACCCAAAACCTAACCCAAAACCTAACCCAAAACCTAACCCAAAACCTAACCCAAAACCTAACCCAAAACCTAACCCAAACCATAACCATAACCCAAACCATAACCCCTAACAATAACCCTAACCCAAACCATAAACCCAACCCCTAACAATAACCCTAACCCAAACCATAACCCCAACCCCTAACAATAACCCTAACCTAAACCATAACCCCAACCATAACCCAAAACATAACCCCTAACTCCTAACAATAACCCTAAACCAAACCATAACCCCAACCCCTAACAATAACCCTAACCCAAACCATAACCCCAACGATAAACAAAACCCAAACCATAACCCCAACCATAACCTTAACCATAACCGTAAACATAACCATAACCCCTAAACCCTAACAATAACCCTAACACAAACTATTACCCCAACCCCTAACAATAACCCTAACCCAAACCATAATCCCGTTCATAACAGTAACCCCAACAATAACCATAACCCAAACCATAACCCCTAACCCCTAAAAATAACGCTAACCCATACCATAACCCCAACCATAACCTTAACCATAACCGTAAACCAAACCATAACCCCTAAACCCTAACAATAACCCTAACACAAACTATTACCCCAACGCCTAACAATAACCCTAACCCAAACCATAACCCCAACGCCTAACAATAACCTTAACCCAAACCATAACCCCAACCCCTAACAATAAACCTAACCTAAACCATAACCCTAACCCCAACCATAACCATACACCAAACCATCACCATAACCCAAACCATCACCATAACCCCTAACAATAACCCTAACCCAAACCATAACCCCAACCCCTAACAATAACTCTAACCCAAACCATAACCATAACCCTAACAGTAACCATAACCCAAACCATAACCCCTAACAATAACCCTAACCCAAACCATAACCCCAACCCCTAACAATAACTCTAACCCAAACCATAACCATAACCCTAACAGTAACCATAACCCAAACCATGACCCCTAACAATAACCCTAACCCAAACCATAACCCCAACGCCTAACATTAACCTTAACCCAAACCATAACCCCAACCCCTAACAATAACTCTAACCCAAACCATAACCATAACCCTAACAGTAACCATAACCCAAACCATAACCCCTAACAATAAACCTAACCCAAACCATAACCCCAACCACAAACAATAACCCTAACCGAACCCATAACCATAACCCAAAACATAACCCCTAGCAATAACCCTAACCCAAACCATAACCCCAACCCCTAACAATAACCCTAACCCAAACCATAACCCAAACCATAACCCCAACCCCTAACAATAACCCTAACCCAAACCATAACCATAACCCAAACCATAACCCCTAACAATAACCCTAACCCAAACCATAACCCCAACCACAAACAATAACCCTAACCCAACCCATAACCATAACCATAACCCAAAACATAACCCCGAGCAATAACCCTAACCAAAACCATAACCCCAACCCCTAACAATAACGCTAACCCAAACCATAACCCAAACCATAACCCAAACCATAACCCAAACCATAACCCAAACCATAACCCAAACCATAACCCAAACCATAACCCAAACCATAACCCAAACCATAACCCAAACCATAACCCAAACAATAACCCAAACCATAACCCAAACCATAACCCAAACCATAACCCAAACCATAACCCAAACCATAACCCAAACCATAACCCAAACCATAACCCAAACCATAACCCAAACCATAACCCAAACCATAACCCAAACCATAACCCAAACCATAACCCAAACCATAACCCCAACCCCTAACAATAACCCTAACCTAAACCATAACCATAACCCTAACCCAAACCATAACCCCAACCATAACCAGATTCCCAACCATAAACATAACACGAACCAAAACCATATTCCCAACCATAGCCATAACCCCAACCATAACCCCGACCCTAACCATAACCCTAACCATAACCCCAACCATAACCCCAACCATAACCCAAACCATAACCCCAACCATAACCCCAACCATAACCCCAACCATAACCCAAACCATAACCCCAACCCCTAACAATAACCCTAACCCAAACCATAACCCCTAACAATATCCCTAACCCAAACCATAACCCCTAATAATAACCCTAACCCAAACCATAAACCCCAACCCCTAACAATAACCCTAACCTAAACCACAACCCCAACCATTACCATAACCCAAACCATAACCCCTAACCCCTAACAATAACCCTAACCCAAACCATATCCCCAACCCCTAACAATAACCCTAACCCAAAACCTAACCCAAAACCTAACCCAAACCATAACCATAACCCCAACCATAACCATAACCCAAACCATAACCCCTAACAATAACCCTAACCCAAACCATAACCCCAACCCCTAACAATAACCCTAACCTAAACCATAACCCCAACCATAACCATAACCCAAACCATAACCATAACCCAAAACATAACCCCTAACTCCTAACAATAACCCCTAACTCCTAACAATAACCCCAAACCAAACCATAACCCCAACCCCTAACAATAACCCTAACCCAAACCATGACCCCAACCATAACCTTAACCATAAGCGTAAACCAAACCATAACCCCCAAACCCTAACAATAACCCTAACACAAACTATTACCCCAACCCCTAACAATAACCCTAACCCAAACCATAATCCCATCCATAACAGTAACCCCAACAATAACCATAACCCAAACCATAACCCCTAACCCCAAAAAATAATGCTAACCCAAACCATAACCCCTAACCCCAAAAAATAATGCTAACCCAAACCATAACCCCAACCATAACCTTAACCATAACCGTAAACCAAATCAGAACCCCTAAACCCTAACAATAACCCTAACACAAACTATTACCCCAACCCCTAACAATAACCCTAACCCAAACCATTATCCCATCCATAACCATAACCCCTAACCCCTAAAAATAACGCTAACCCAAACCATAACCCCAACCATAACCTTAACCACAACCGTAAACCAAACCATAACCCCTAAACCCTAACAATAACCCTAACACAAACTATTACCCCAACACCTAACAATAACCCTAACCCAAACCATAACCCCAACGCCAAACAATAACCTTAACCCAAAACATAACCCCAACCCCTAACAATAAACCTAACCTAAACCATAACCCTAACCATAACCCCAACCATAACAATAAACCAAACCATCACCATAACCCAAACCATCACAATAACCCCTAACAATAACCCTAACCCTAACCCAAACCATAACCCCAACCCCTAACAATAACTCTAACCCAAACCATAACCATAACCCTAACAGTAACCATAACCCAAACCATAACCCCTAACAATAACCCTAACCCAAACCATAACCCCAACCACAAACAACAACCCTAACCCAACCCATAACCATAACCCAAAACATAACCCCTAGCAATGACCCTAACCCAAACCATAACCCCAACCCCTAACAATAACCCTAACCCAAACCATAACCCCAACCCCTAACAATAACCCTAACCCGAACCATAACCCCAACCATAAACAAAACCCAAACCATAACCCCAACCATAACCTTAACCATAACCGTAAACATAACCATAACGCCTAAACCCTAACAATAACCCTAACACAAACTATTACCCCAACCCCTAACAATAACCCTAACCCAAACCATAATCCCATCCATAACAGTAACCCCAACAATAACCATAACCCAAACCATAACCCCTAACCCCTAAAAATAACGCTAACCCAAACCATAACCCCAACCATAACCTTAACCATAACCGTAAACCAAACCATAACCCCTAAACCCTAACAATAACCCTAACACAAACTATTACCCCAACCCCTAACAATAACTCTAACCCAAACCATAACCATAACCCTAACAATAACCCTAACCCAAACCATAACCCCAACCACAAACAATAACCCTAACCCAACTGTTACGACTCCCCCTGGGGTATGATATACCAGGGAGTCGCAACTATCACAGCAGACAGGTTCGGTCAAAGATGAGTTCGGACACACATTGCAAGTAGCCTTCAGTTATTTTTATTTACAATAAAGTCAATAAAACAGACTACGGGATAACATAGGGGAAGCACGAGATATTAAAGTGGCACCCTCAAATAAACACGGTAAAAAAACCCTCCCAGACAGGTGTTCAAATGAACACCCACAAAATACAGGAAATAAGACCGAAGGATGCCACTGTTAAACTGATGTAATATAATCTAGACAGGGGAAAAAACTGTGTCTAAATGCACAAACTCTATGTATACCCATGGGTGTCTAAACTTATCTCAAGAAGTCCCCCTATGCAACCCAAAATCATTAACAACACATACAAAATATAACAGGGAGTAACATACTCACAAGCCTGCAACTCAGCAAGGCATCAAGGACAAGGGCAAAGGCCAGGGCAAGGGCAAAGGGTGAAATGACAACTGAAAAGGCTTTAAATAAGGGCAGGAGGGATGATTGGGGAATTAATTACAGCCGTGTTGGCCTGGGCAGGGCTCTGTCACAGGGGTGGAGCCACAGTGGCAGATACCGGTAAAGAAAGGAAAGCACACACCTCCTACATAGTGTGTGTCCAGGCTGCCAGCCGTAACACCAACCCATAACCATAACCCAAAACATAACCCCTAGCAATAACCCTAACCCAAACCCTAACCCTAACCCCTAACAATAACCCTAACCCAAACCATAACCCCAACCCCTAACAATAACCCTAACCCGAACCATAACCAAAACCCTAACCATAACCCCTTATCCCTTACAATATTCCTAACCCAAACCATAACCCCAACCCCTAACAATAACCCTAACGTAAACCATAACCCCAACCATAACCAGATTCCCAACCATAAACATAACCCCAACCAAAACCATATTCCCAACCTTAGCCATAACCCCAACCATAACCCCAACCCTAACCATAACCCTAACCATAACCCCAACCATAACTCCAACCATAACCCCAACCATAACCCCAACCATAACCCCAACCATAACCCCAACCATAACCCAAACCATAACCCCAACCCCTAACAATAACCCTAACCCAAACCATAACCCCTAACCCCTAACAATATCCCTAACCCAAACCATAACCCCTAATAAAAACCCTAACCCAAACCATAACCCCAACCCCTAACAATAACCCTAACCTAAACCATAACCCCAACCATTACCATAACCCAAACCATAACCCCTAACCCCTAACAATAACCCTAACCCAAACCATAACCCCAACCCCTAACAATAAACCTAACCCAAAACCTAACCCAAAACCTAACCCAAAACCTAACCCAAAACCTAACCCAAACCATAACCATAACCATAACCCAAACCATAACCATAACCCAAACCATAACCATAACCCAAACCATAACCCCTAACAATAACCCTAACCCAAACCATAACCCCAACCCCTAACAATAACCCTAACCCAAACCATAACCCCAACCCCTAACAATAACCCTAACCTAAACCATAACCCCAACCATAACCCAAAACATAACCCCTAACTCCTAACAATAACCCTAAACCAAACCATAACCCCAACCCCTAACAATAACCCTAACCCAAACCATAACCCCAACCATAAACAAAACCCAAACCATAACCCCAACCATAACCTTAACCATAACCGTAAACATAACCATAACCCCTAAACCCTAACAATAACCCTAACACAAACTATTACCCCAACCCTTAACAATAACCCTAACCCAAACCATAATCCCGTTCATAACAGTAACCCCAACAATAACCATAACCCAAACCATAACCCCTAACCCCTAAAAATAACGCTAACCCATACCATAACCCCAACCATAACCTTAACCATAACCGTAAACCAAACCATAACCCCTAAACCCTAACAATAACCCTAACACAAACTATTACCCCAACGCCTAACAATAACCCTAACCCAAACCATAACCCCAACGCCTAACAATAACCTTAACCCAAACCATAACCCCAACCCCTAACAATAAACCTAACCTAAACCATAACCCTAACCCCAACCATAACCATACACCAAACCATCACCATAACCCAAACCATCACCATAACCCCTAACAATAACCCTAACCCAAACCATAACCCCAACCCCTAACAATAACTCTAACCCAAACCATAACCATAACCCTAACAGTAACCATAACCCAAACCATAACCCCTAACAATAACCCTAACCCAAACCATAACCATAACCCTAACAGTAACCATAACCCAAACCATAACCCCTAACAATAACCCTAACCCAAACCATAACCCCAACGCCTAACATTAACCTTAACCCAAACCATAACCCCAACCCCTAACAATAACTCTAACCCAAACCATAACCATAACCCTAACATTAACCATAACCCAAACCATAACCCCTAACAATAAACCTAACCCAAACCATAACCCCAACCACAAACAATAACCCTAACCGAACCCATAACCATAACCCAAAACATAACCCCTAGCAATAACCCTAACCCAAACCATAACCCCAACCCCTAACAATAACCCTAACCCAAACCATAACCCAAACCATAACCCCAACCCCTAACAATAACCCTAACCCAAACCATAACCATAACCCAAACCATAACCCCTAACAATAACCCTAACCCAAACCATAACCCCAACCACAAACAATAACCCTAACCCAACCCATAACCATAACCATAACCCAAAACATAACCCCGAGCAATAACCCTAACCAAAACCATAACCCCAACCCCTAACAACAACGCTAACCCAAACCATAACCCAAACCATAACCCAAACCATAACCCAAACCATAACCCAAACCATAACCCAAACCATAACCCAAACCATAACCCAAACCATAACCCAAACCATAACCCAAACCATAACCCAAACCATAACCCAAACCATAACCCAAACCATAACCCAAACCATAACCCAAACCATAACCCAAACCATAACCCAAACCATAACCCAAACCATAACCCAAACCATAACCCAAACCATAACCCAAACCATAACCCAAACCATAACCCAAACCATAACCCAAACCATAACCCAAACCATAACCCAAACCATAACCCAAACCATAACCCAAACCATAACCCAAACCATAACCCCAACCCCTAACAATAACCCTAACCTAAACCATAACCATAACCCTAACCCAAACCATAACCCCAACCATAACCAGATTCCCAACCATAAACATAACACGAACCAAAACCATATTCCCAACCATAGCCATAACCCCAACCATAACCCCAACCCTAACCATAACCCTAACCATGACCCCAACCATAACTCCAATCATAACCCAAACCATAACCCCAACCATAACCCCAACCATAACCCCAACCATAACCCCAACCATAACCCAAACCATAACCCCAACCCCTAACAATAACCCTAACCCAAACCATAACCCCTAACCCCTAACAATATCCCTAACCCAAACCATAACCCCTAATAATAACCCTAACCCAAACCATAAACCCCAACCCCTAACAATAACCCTAACCTAAACCACAACCCCAACCATTACCATAACCCAAACCATAACCCCTAACCCCTAACAATAACCCTAACCCAAACCATATCCCCAACCCCTAACAATAACCCTAACCCAAAACCTAACCCAAAACCTAACCCAAACCATAACCATAACTCCAACCATAACCATAACCCAAACCATAACCCCTAACAATAACCCTAACCCAAACCATAACCCCAACCCCTAACAATAACCCTAACCTAAACCATAACCCCAACCATAACCATAACCCAAACCATAACCATAACCCAAAACATAACCCCTAACTCCTAACAATAACCCCTAACTCCTAACAATAACCCCAAACCAAACCATAACCCCAACCCCTAACAATAACCCTAACCCAAACCATGACCCCAACCATAACCTTAACCATAAGCGTAAACCAAACCATAACCCCCAAACCCTAACAATAACCCTAACACAAACTATTACCCCAACCCCTAACAATAACCCTAACCCAAACCATAATCCCATCCATAACAGTAACCCCAACAATAACCATAACACAAACCATAACCCCTAACCCCTAAAAATAACGCTAACCCAAACCATAACCCCAACCATAACCTTAACCATAACCGTAAACCAAATCAGAACCCCTAAACCCTAACAATAACCCTAACACAAACTATTACCCAAACCCCTAACAATAAGCCTAACCCAAACCATTATCCCATCCATAACCATAACCCCTAACCCCTAAAAATAACGCTAACCCAAACCATAACCCCAACCATAACCTTAACCACAACCGTAAACCAAACCATAACCCCTAAACCCTAACAATAACCCTAACACAAACTATTACCCCAACACCTAACAATAACCCTAACCCAAACCATAACCCCAACGCCAAACAATAACCTTAACCCAAAACATAACCCCAACCCCTAACAATAAACCTAACCTAAACCATAACCCTAACCATAACCCCAACCATAACAATAAACCAAACCATCACCATAACCCAAACCATCACAATAACCCCTAACAATAACCCTAACCCTAACCCAAACCATAACCCCAACCCCTAACAATAACTCTAACCCAAACCATAATCATAACCCTAACAGTAACCATAACCCAAACCATAACCCCTAACAATAACCCTAACCCAAACCATAACCCCAACCACAAACAACAACCCTAACCCAACCCATAACCATAACCCAAAACATAACCCCTAGCAATGACCCTAACCCAAACCATAACCCCAACCCCTAACAATAACCCTAACCCAAACCATAACCCCAACCCTTAACAATAACCCTAACCCGAACCATAACCCCAACCATAACCAAAACCCAAACCATAACCCCTTATCCCTTACAATATTCCTAACCCAAACCATAACCCCAACCCCTAACAATAACCCTAACCCAAACCATAACCCCAACCATAACCAGATTCCTGACCATAAACATAACCCCAACCAAAACCATATTCCCAACCATAGCCATAACCCCAACCATAACCCCAACCCTAACCATAACCCTAACCATAACCCCAACCATAACCCCAACCCCTAACAATAACCCTAACCCAAACCATAACCCCAACCATAAACAAAACCCAAACCATAACACCTAATCCCTTAAAATAACCCTAACCCAAACCATAACCCCAACCCCTAACAATAACCCTAACCTAAACAATAACCCCAACCATAACCCAAACCATAACCCAAACCATAACCCCTAACAAAAACCCTAACCCAAACCATAATCCCATCCATAGCCATAACCCCAACCATTACCATAACCCAAACCATAACCCCAAACCCCTAACAATAACCCTAACCCAAACCATAAATCCAACCCCTAACAATAACCCTAACCCAAAACCTAACCCAAAACCTCACCCAAAACCTCACCCAAAACCTAACCCAAAACCTAACCCAAAACCTAACCCAAAACTTAACCCAAACCATAACCATAACCCCAACCATAACCATAACCCAAACCATAACCCCTAACAATAACCCTAACCCAAACCATAACCCCAACCCCTAACAATAACCCTAACCTAAACCATAACCCCAACCATAACCATAACCCAAAACATAACCCCTAACTCCCAACATTAACCCTAAACCAAACCATAACTCCAACCCCTTACAATAACCCTAACCCAAACCATAACCCCAACCCCTAACAATAACCCTAACCTAAACCATAACCCCAACCATAACCATAACCCAAACCATAACCATAACCCAAACCATAACCATAACCCAAAACATAACCCCTAACTCCCAACATTAACCCTAAACCAAACCATATCTCAAACCCCTAACAATAACCCTAACCCAAACCATAACCCCAACCATAGCCATAACCCCAACCATAACCCCAACCCTAACCATAACCCTGACCATAACCCCAACCATAACTCCAATCATAACCCAAACCATAACCCTAACCATAACCCCAACCCCTAACAATAACCCTAACCCAAACCATAACCCCTAACCCCTAAAAATATCCCTAACCCAAACCATAACCCCTAATAATAACCCTTACCCAAACCATAAACCCCAACCCCTAACAATAACCCTAACCTAAACCATAACCCCAACCATTACCATCACCCAAACCATAACCCCTAACCCCTAACAATAACCCTAACCCAAACCATAACCCCAACCCCTAACAATAACCCTAACCCAAAACCTAACCCAAAACCTAACCCAAAACCTAACCCAAAACCTAACCCAAAACCTAACCCAAAACCTAACCCAAACCATAACCATAACCCAAACCATAACCCCTAACAATAACCCTAACCCAAACCATAACCCCAACCCCTAACAATAACCCTAACCCAAACCATAACCCCAACCCCTAACAATAACCCTAACCTAAACCATAACCCCAACCATAACCCAAAACATAACCCCTAACTCCTAACAATAACCCTAAACCAAACCATAACCCCAACCCCTAACAATAACCCTAACCCAAACCATAACCCCAACGATAAACAAAACCCAAACCATAACCCCAACCATAACCTTAACCATAACCGTAAACATAACCATAACCCCTAAACCCTAACAATAACCCTAACACAAACTATTACCCCAACCCCTAACAATAACCCTAACCCAAACCATAATCCCGTTCATAACAGTAACCCCAACAATAACCATAACCCAAACCATAACCCCTAACCCCTAAAAATAACGCTAACCCATACCATAACCCCAACCATAACCTTAACCATAACCGTAAACCAAACCATAACCCCTAAACCCTAACAATAACCCTAACACAAACTATTACCCCAACGCCTAACAATAACCCTAACCCAAACCATAACCCCAACGCCTAACAATAACCTTAACCCAAACCATAACCCCAACCCCTAACAATAAACCTAACCTAAACCATAACCCTAACCCCAACCATAACCATACACCAAACCATCACCATAACCCAAACCATCACCATAACCCCTAACAATAACCCTAACCCAAACCATAACCCCAACCCCTAACAATAACTCTAACCCAAACCATAACCATAACCCTAACAGTAACCATAACCCAAACCATAACCCCTAACAATAACCCTAACCCAAACCATAACCCCAACCCCTAACAATAACTCTAACCCAAACCATAACCATAACCCTAACAGTAACCATAACCCAAACCATAACCCCTAACAATAACCCTAACCCAAACCATAACCCCAACGCCTAACATTAACCTTAACCCAAACCATAACCCCAACCCCTAACAATAACTCTAACCCAAACCATAACCATAACCCTAACAGTAACCATAACCCAAACCATAACCCCTAACAATAAACCTAACCCAAACCATAACCCCAACCACAAACAATAACCCTAACCGAACCCATAACCATAACCCAAAACATAACCCCTAGCAATAACCCTAACCCAAACCATAACCCCAACCCCTAACAATAACCCTAACCCAAACCATAACCCAAACCATAACCCCAACCCCGAACAATAACCCTAACCCAAACCATAACCATAACCCAAACCATAACCCCTAACAATAACCCTAACCCAAACCATAACCCCAACCACAAACAATAACCCTAACCCAACCCATAACCATAACCATAACCCAAAACATAACCCCGAGCAATAACCCTAACCAAAACCATAACCCCAACCCCTAACAATAACGCTAACCCAAACCATAACCCAAACCATAACCCAAACCATAACCCAAACCATAACCCAAACCATAACCCAAACCATAACCCAAACCATAACCCAAACCATAACCCAAACCATAACCCAAACCATAACCCAAACCATAACCCAAACCATAACCCAAACCATAACCCAAACCATAACCCAAACCATAACCCAAACCATAACCCAAACCATAACCCAAACCATAACCCAAACCATAACCCAAACCATAACCCAAACCATAACCCAAACCATAACCCAAACCATAACCCAAACCATAACCCCAACCCCTAACAATAACCATAACCCTAACCCAAACCATAACCCCAACCATAACCAGATTCCCAACCATAAACATAACACGAACCAAAACCATATTCCTAACCATAGCCATAACCCCAACCATAACCCCAACCCTAACCATAACCCTAACCATAACCCCAACCATAACTCCAATCATAACCCAAACCATAACCCCAACCATAACCCCAACCATAACCCCAACCATAACCCCAACCATAACCCAAACCATAACCCCAACCCCTAACAATAACCCTAACCCAAACCATAACCCCTAACCCCTAACAATATCCCTAACCCAAACCATAACCCCTAATAATAACCCTAACCCAAACCATAAACCCCAACCCCTAACAATAACCCTAACCTAAACCACAACCCCAACCATTACCATAACCCAAACCATAACCCCTAACCCCTAAGAATAACCCTAACCCAAACCATATCCCCAACCCCTAACAATAACCCTAACCCAAAACCTAACCCAAAACCTAACCCAAACCATAACCATAACCCAAACCATAACCCCTAACAATAACCCTAACCCAAACCATAACCCCAACCCCTAACAATAACCCTAACCTAAACCATAACCCCAACCATAACCATAACCCAAACCATAACCATAACCCAAAACATAACCCCTAACTCCTAACAATAACCCCTAACTCCTAACAATAACCCCAAACCAAACCATAACCCCAACCCCTAACAATAACCCTAACCCAAACCATGACCCCAACCATAACCTTAACAATAAGCGTAAACCAAACCATAACCCCCAAACCCTAACAATAACCCTAACACAAACTATTACCCCAACCCCTAACAATAACCCTAACCCAAACCATAATCCCATCCATAACAGTAACCCCAACAATAACCATAACCCAAACCATAACCCCTAACCCCTAAAAATAACGCTAACCCAAACCATAACCCCAACCATAACCTTAACCATAACCGTAAACCAAATCAGAACCCCTAAACCCTAACAATAACCCTAACACAAACTATTACCCCAACCCCTAACAATAACCCTAACCCAAACCATTATCCCATCCATAACCATAACCCCTAACCCCTAAAAATAACGCTAACCCAAACCATAACCCCAACCATAACCTTAACCACAACCGTAAACCAAACCATAACCCCTAAACCCTAACAATAACCCTAACACAAACTATTACCCCAACACCTAACAATAACCCTAACCCAAACCATAACCCCAACGCCAAACAATAACCTTAACCCAAAACATAACCCCAACCCCTAACAATAAACCTAACCTAAACCATAACCCTAACCATAACCCCAACCATAACAATAAACCAAACCATCACCATAACCCAAACCATCACAATAACCCCTAACAATAACCCTAACCCTAACCCAAACCATAACCCCAACCCCTAACAATAACTCTAACCCAAACCATAATCATAACCCTAACAGTAACCATAACCCAAACCATAACCCCTAACAATAACCCTAACCCAAACCATAACCCCAACCACAAACAACAACGCTAACCCAACCCATAACCATAACCCAAAACATAACCCCTAGCAATGACCCTAACCCAAACCATAACCCCAACCCCTAACAATAACCCTAACCCAAACCATAACCCCAACCCCTAACAATAACCCTAACCCGAACCATAACCCCAACCATAACCAAAACCCAAACCATAACCCCTTATCCCTTACAATATTCCTAACCCAAACCATAACCCCAACCCCTAACAATAACCCTAACCCAAACCATAACCCCAACCATAACCAGATTCCTGACCATAAACATAACCCCAACCAAAACCATATTCCCAACCATAGCCATAACCCCAACCATAACCCCAACCCTAACCATAACCCTAACCATAACCCCAACCATAACCCCAACCCCTAACAATAACCCTAACCCAAACCATAACCCCAACCATAAACAAAACCCAAACCATAACACCTAATCCCTTAAAATAACCCTAACCCAAACCATAACCCCAACCCCTAACAATAACCCTAACCTAAACAATAACCCCAACCATAACCCAAACCATAACCCAAACCATAACCCCTAACAAAAACCCTAACCCAAACCATAATCCCATCCATAGCCATAACCCCAACCATTACCATAACCCAAACCATAACCCCAAACCCCTAACAATAACCCTAACCCAAACCATAAATCCAACCCCTAACAATAACCCTAACCCAAAACCTAACCCAAAACCTCACCCAAAACCTCACCCAAAACCTCACCCAAAACCTAACCCAAAACCTAACCCAAAACTTAACCCAAACCATAACCATAACCCCAACCATAACCATAACCCAAACCATAACCCCTAACAATAACCCTAACCCAAACCATAACCCCAACCCCTAACAATAACCCTAACCTAAACCATAACCCCAACCATAACCATAACCCAAAACATAACCCCTAACTCCCAACATTAACCCTAAACCAAACCATAACTCCAACCCCTTACAATAACCCTAACCCAAACCATAACCCCAACCCCTAACAATAACCCTAACCTAAACCATAACCCCAACCATAACCATAACCCAAACCATAACCATAACCCAAAACATAACCCCTAACTCCCAACATTAACCCTAAACCAAACCATAACTCCAACCCCTAACAATAACCCTAACCCAAACCATAACCCCAACCATAACCAAAACCCAAACCATAACCCCTAATCCCTTAAAATAACCCTAACCCAAACCATAACCCCAACCCCTAACAATAACCCTAACCTAAACCATAACCCCAACCATAACCCAAACCATAACCCCAACCCCTAACAATAACCCTAACCTAAACCATAACCCCAACCATAACCATAACCCAAAACATAACCCCTAACTCCCAACATTAACCCTAAACCAAACCATAACTCCAACCCCTTACAATAACCCTAACCCAAACCATAACCCCAACCCCTAACAATAACCCTAACCTAAACCATAACCCCAACCATAACCATAACCCAAACCATAACCATAACCCAAAACATAACCCCTAACTCCCAACATTAACCCTAAACCAAACCATAACTCAAACCCCTAACAATAAACCTAACCCAAACCATAACCCCAACCATAACCAAAACCCAAACCATAACCCCTAACTTCTAACAATAACCCTAACCCAAACCCCTAACAAGAACCCTAACCCAAACCATAACCCCTAATCCCTTAAAATAACCCTAACCCAAACCATAACCCCAACCCCTAACAATAACCCTAACCTAAACCATAACCCCAACCATAACCCAAACCATAACCCCTACTTTCTAACAATAACCCTAACCCAAACCCCTAACAAGAACCCTAACCCAAACCATAACCCAAACCATAACCCCCAACCCCTAACAATAACCCTAACCCAAACCATAACCCCCAACCCCTAACAATAACCCTAACCCAAACCATAACCCCCAACCCCTAACAATAACCCTAACCCAAACCATAACCCGAACCCAAACCATAACCCAAACCATAACCCCCAACCCCTAACAATAACCCTAACCCAAACCATAACCAAAACCATAACCAAAACCATAACCCAAACCATAACCCTAACCCAAACCATAACCCCAACCATAACCAGATTCCCAACCATAACCATAACCCCAACCAAAACCATATTCCCAACCATAGCCATAACCCCAACCATAACCCCAACCATAACCCCAACAATAACCCCAACCATAACCATAACCCTAACCATAACCCCAACCATAGCCCCAACCATTACCCCAACCATAACCCCAACCATAACCCCAACCATAACCCCAACCATAACCCCAACCATAACCCCAACCATAACCCCAACCATAACCCCAACCATAACCCCAACCCTTACCCAAACCATAACCCCTAACCCCTAACAATATCCCTAACCCAAACCATAACCCCTAACAATAACCCTAACCCAAACCATAACCCCAACCATAACCATAACCCAAACCATAACCATAACCCAAACCCTAACACCCAACCCCCAACAATAACCCTAACCCAAGCCATAATCCCATCCATAACCATAACCCCAACAATAACCATAACCCAAACCATAACCCCTAACACCTAAAAATAACGCTAACCCAAACCATAACCCCAACCATAACCTTAACCATAACCGTAAACCAAACCATAACCCCTAAACCCTATCAATAACCCTAACACAAACTATTACCCCAACGCCTAACAATAACCCTAACACAAACCATAACCCCAACGCCAAACAATAACCTTAACCCAAACCATAACCCCAACGCCAAACAATAACCTTAACCCAAACCATAACCCCAACCCCTAACAATAAACCTAACCTAAACCATAACCCTAACCATAACCCCAACCTTAACCCAAACCATAACCCCAACCCCTAACAATAAACCTAACCTAGACCATAACCCTAACCATAACCCCAACCATAACCATAAACCAAACCATCACCATAACCCAAACCATCACCATAACCCAAACCATCACCATAACCCCTAACAATAACCCTAACCCTAACCCAAACCATAACCCCAACCCCTAACAATAACTCTAACCCAAACCATAACCATAACCCAAACAGTAACCATAACCCAAACCATAACCCCTAACAATAACCCTAACCCAAATCATAACCCCAACCACAAACAATAACCCTAACCATAACACCTAATCCCTTAAAATAACCCTAACCCAAACCATAACCCCAACCCCTAACAATAACCCTAACCTAAACAATAACCCCAACCATAACCCAAACCATAACCCCTAACAAAAACCCTAACCCAAACCATAATCCCATCCATAGCCATAACCCCAACCATTACCATAACCCAAACCATAACCCCAAACCCCTAACAATAACCCTAACCCAAACCATAAATCCAACCCCTAACAATAACCCTAACCCAAAACCTAACCCAAAACCTCACCCAAAACCTCACCCAAAACCTCACCCAAAACCTAACCCAAAACCTAACCCAAAACTTAACCCAAACCATAACCATAACCCCAACCATAACCATAACCCAAACCATAACCCCTAACAATAACCCTAACCCAAACCATAACCCCAACCCCTAACAATAACCCTAACCTAAACCATAACCCCAACCATAACCATAACCCAAAACATAACCCCTAACTCCCAACATTAACCCTAAACCAAACCATAACTCCAACCCCTTACAATAACCCTAACCCAAACCATAACCCCAACCCCTAACAATAACCCTAACCTAAACCATAACCCCAACCATAACCATAACCCAAACCATAACCATAACCCAAAACATAACCCCTAACTCCCAACATTAACCCTAAACCAAACCATAACTCCAACCCCTAACAATAACCCTAACCCAAACCATAACCCCAACCATAACCAAAACCCAAACCATAACCCCTAATCCCTTAAAATAACCCTAACCCAAACCATAACCCCAACCCCTAACAATAACCCTAACCTAAACCATAACCCCAACCATAACCCAAACCATAACCCCAACCCCTAACAATAACCCTAACCTAAACCATAACCCCAACCATAACCATAACCCAAAACATAACCCCTAACTCCCAACATTAACCCTAAACCAAACCATAACTCCAACCCCTTACAATAACCCTAACCCAAACCATAACCCCAACCCCTAACAATAACCCTAACCTAAACCATAACCCCAACCATAACCATAACCCAAACCATAACCATAACCCAAAACATAACCCCTAACTCCCAACATTAACCCTAAACCAAACCATAACTCAAACCCCTAACAATAAACCTAACCCAAACCATAACCCCAACCATAACCAAAACCCAAACCATAACCCCTAACTTCTAACAATAACCCTAACCCAAACCCCTAACAAGAACCCTAACCCAAACCATAACCCCTAATCCCTTAAAATAACCCTAACCCAAACCATAACCCCAACCCCTAACAATAACCCTAACCTAAACCATAACCCCAACCATAACCCAAACCATAACCCCTACTTTCTAACAATAACCCTAACCCAAACCCCTAACAAGAACCCTAACCCAAACCATAACCCAAACCATAACCCCCAACCCCTAACAATAACCCTAACCCAAACCATAACCCCCAACCCCTAACAATAACCCTAACCCAAACCATAACCCCCAACCCCTAACAATAACCCTAACCCAAACCATAACCCGAACCCAAACCATAACCCAAACCATAACCCCCAACCCCTAACAATAACCCTAACCCAAACCATAACCAAAACCATAACCAAAACCATAACCCAAACCATAACCCTAACCCAAACCATAACCCCAACCATAACCAGATTCCCAACCATAACCATAACCCCAACCAAAACCATATTCCCAACCATAGCCATAACCCCAACCATAACCCCAACCATAACCCCAACAATAACCCCAACCATAACCATAACCCTAACCATAACCCCAACCATAGCCCCAACCATTACCCCAACCATAACCCCAACCATAACCCCAACCATAACCCCAACCATAACCCCAACCATAACCCCAACCATAACCCCAACCATAACCCCAACCCTTACCCAAACCATAACCCCTAACCCCTAACAATATCCCTAACCCAAACCATAACCCCTAACAATAACCCTAACCCAAACCATAACCCCAACCATAACCATAACCCAAACCATAACCATAACCCAAACCCTAACACCCAACCCCCAACAATAACCCTAACCCAAGCCATAATCCCATCCATAACCATAACCCCAACAATAACCATAACCCAAACCATAACCCCTAACACCTAAAAATAACGCTAACCCAAACCATAACCCCAACCATAACCTTAACCATAACCGTAAACCAAACCATAACCCCTAAACCCTATCAATAACCCTAACACAAACTATTACCCCAACGCCTAACAATAACCCTAACACAAACCATAACCCCAACGCCAAACAATAACCTTAACCCAAACCATAACCCCAACGCCAAACAATAACCTTAACCCAAACCATAACCCCAACCCCTAACAATAAACCTAACCTAAACCATAACCCTAACCATAACCCCAACCTTAACCCAAACCATAACCCCAACCCCTAACAATAAACCTAACCTAGACCATAACCCTAACCATAACCCCAACCATAACCATAAACCAAACCATCACCATAACCCAAACCATCACCATAACCCCTAACAATAACCCTAACCCTAACCCAAACCATAACCCCAACCCCTAACAATAACTCTAACCCAAACCATAACCATAACCCAAACAGTAACCATAACCCAAACCATAACCCCTAACAATAACCCTAACCCAAATCATAACCCCAACCACAAACAATAACCCTAACCCAACCCATAACCATAACCCAAAACACAACCCCTGGCAATAACCCTAACCCAAACCATAACCCCAACCCCTAACAATAACCCTAACCCAAACCATAACCCCAACCCCTAACAATAACCCTAACCCGAACCATAACCCCAACCATAACCAAAACCCAAACCATAACCCCTTATCCCTTACAATATTCCTAACCCAAACCATAACCCCAACCCCTAACAATAACCCTAACCTAAACCATAACCCCAACCATAACCAGATTCCCAACCATAAACATAACCCCAACCAAAACCATACTCCCAACCATAGCCATAACCCCAACCATAACCCCAACCCTAACCATAACCCCAACCATAACTCCAACCATAACCCCAACCATAACCCCAACCATAACCCCAACCATAACCCAAACCATAACCCCAACCCCTAACAATAACCCTAACCCAAACCATAACCCCTAACCCCTAACAATATCCCTAACCCAAACCATAACCCCTAATAATAACCCTAACCCAAACCATAACCCCAACCCCTAACAATAACCCTAACCTAAACCATAACCCCAACCATTACCATAACCCAAACCATAACCCCAAACCCCTAACAATAACCCTAACCCAAACCATAAATCCAACCCCTAACAATAACCCTAACCCAAAACCTAACCCAAAACCTCACCCAAAACCTCACCCAAAACCTCACCCAAAACCTAACCCAAAACCTAACCCAAAACTTAACCCAAACCATAACCATAACCCCAACCATAACCATAACCCAAACCATAACCCCTAACAATAACCCTAACCCAAACCATAACCCCAACCCCAACCCCTAACAATAACCCTAACCTAAACCATAACCCCAACCATAACCATAACCCAAAACATAACCCCTAACTCCCAACATTAACCCTAAACCAAACCATAACTCCAACCCCTTACAATAACCCTAACCCAAACCATAACCCCAACCCCTAACAATAACCCTAACCTAAACCACAACCCCAACCATAACCATAACCCAAACCATAACCATAACCCAAAACATAACCCCTAACTCCCAACATTAACCCTAAACCAAACCATATCTCAAACCCCTAACAATAACCCTAACCCAAACCATAACCCCAACCATAGCCATAACCCCAACCATAACCCCAACCCTAACCATAACCCTGACCATAACCCCAACCATAACTCCAATCATAACCCAAACCATAACCCTAACCATAACCCCAACCCCTAACAATAACCCTAACCCAAACCATAACCCCTAACCCCTAAAAATATCCCTAACCCAAACCATAACCCCTAATAATAACCCTTACCCAAACCATAAACCCCAACCCCTAACAATAACCCTAACCTAAACCATAACCCCAACCATTACCATCACCCAAACCATAACCCCTAACCCCTAACAATAACCCTAACCCAAACCATAACCCCAACCCCTAACAATAACCCTAACCCAAAACCTAACCCAAAACCTAACCCAAAACCTAACCCAAAACCTAACCCAAAACCTAACCCAAAACCTAACCCAAAACCTAACCCAAACCATAACCATAACCCAAACCATAACCCCTAACAATAACCCTAACCCAAACCATAACCCCTAACAATAACCCTAACCCAAACCATAACCCCAACCCCTAACAATAACCCTAACCTAAACCATAACCCCAACCATAACCCAAACCATAACCATAACCCAAAACATAACCCCTAACTCCTAACAATAACCCTAAACAAAACCATAACCCCAACCCCTAACAATAACCCTAACCCAAACCATAACCCCAACCATAAACAAAACCCAAACCATAACCCCAACCATAACCTTAACCATAACCGTAAACATAACCATAACCCCTAAACCCTAACAATAACCCTAACACAAACTATTACCCCAACCCCTAACAATAACCCTAACCCAAACCATAATCCCGTTCATAACAGTAACCCCAACAATAACCATAACCCAAACCATAACCCCTAACCCCTAAAAATAACGCTAACCCATACCATAACCCCAACCATAACCTTAACCATAACCGTAAACCAAACCATAACCCCTAAACCCTAACAATAACCCTAACACAAACTATTACCCCAACGCCTAACAATAACCCTAAACCAAACCATAACCCCAACGCCTAACAATAACCTTAACCCAAACCATAACCCCAACCCCTAACAATATACCTAACCTAAACCATAACCCTAACCCCAACCATAACCATACACCAAACCATCACCATAACCCAAACCATCACCATAACCCCTAACAATAACCCTAACCCAAACCATAACCCCAACCCCTAACAATAACTCTAACCCAAACCATAACCATAACCCTAACAGTAACCATAACCTAAACCATAACCCCTAACAATAACCCTAACCCAAACCATAACCCCAACCCCTAACAATAACTCTAACCCAAACCATAACCATAACCCTAACAGTAACCATAACCCAAACCATAACCCCTAACAATAACCCTAACCCAAACCATAACCCCAACGCCTAACATTAACCTTAACCCAAACCATAACCCCAACCCCTAACAATAACTCTAACCCAAACCATAACCATAACCCTAACAGTAACCATAACCCAAACCATAACCCCTAACAATAACCCTAACCCAAACCATAACCCCAACCAAAAACAATAACCCTAACCCAACCCATAACCATAACCCAAAACATAACCCCTAGCAATAACCCTAACCCAAACCATAAACCCAACCCCTAACAATAACCCTTACCCAAACCATAACCCCAACCCCTAACAATAACCCTAACCCGAACCATAACCCCAACCATAACCAAAACCCAAACCATAACCCCTTATCCCTTACAATATTCCTAACCCAAACCATAACCCCAACCCCTAACAATAACCCTAACCTAAACCATAACCCCAACCATAACCAGATTCCCAACCATAAACATAACCCCAACCAAAACCATATTCCCAACCATAGCCATAACCCCAACCATAACCCCAACCCTAACCATAACCCCAACCATAACTCCAACCATAACCCCAACCATAACCCCAACCATAACCCCAACCATAACCCCAACCATAACCCAAACCATAACCCCAACCCCTAACAATAACCCTAACCCAAACCATAACCCCTAACCTCTAACAATATCCCTAACCCAAACCATAACCCCTAATAATAACCCTAACCCAAACCATAACCCCAACCCCTAACAATAACCCTAACCTAAACCATAACCCCAACCATTACCATAACCCAAACCATAACCCCAAACCCCTAACAATAACCCTAACCCAAACCATAAATCCAACCCCTAACAATAACCCTAACCCAAAACCTAACCCAAAACCTCACCCAAAACCTCACCCAAAACCTCACCCAAAACCTAACCCAAAACCTAACCCAAAACTTAACCCAAACCATAACCATAACCCCAACCATAACCATAACCCAAACCATAACCCCTAACAATAACCCTAACCCAAACCATAACCCCAACCCCAACCCCTAACAATAACCCTAACCTAAACCATAACCCCAACCATAACCATAACCCAAAACATAACCCCTAACTCCCAACATTAACCCTAAACCAAACCATAACTCCAACCCCTTACAATAACCCTAACCCAAACCATAACCCCAACCCCTAACAATAACCCTAACCTAAACCACAACCCCAACCATAACCATAACCCAAACCATAACCATAACCCAAAACATAACCCCTAACTCCCAACATTAACCCTAAACCAAACCATATTTCAAACCCCTAACAATAACCCTAACCCAAACCATAACCCCAACCATAGCCATAACCCCAACCATAACCCCAACCCTAACCATAACCCTGACCATAACCCCAACCATAACTCCAATCATAACCCAAACCATAACCCTAACCATAACCCCAACCCCTAACAATAACCCTAACCCAAACCATAACCCCTAACCCCTAAAAATATCCCTAACCCAAACCATAACCCCTAATAATAACCCTTACCCAAACCATAAACCCCAACCCCTAACAATAACCCTAACCTAAACCATAACCCCAACCATTACCATCACCCAAACCATAACCCCAACCCCTAACAATAACCCTAACCCAAAACCTAACCCAAAACCTAACCCAAAACCTAACCCAAAACCTAACCCAAAACCTAACCCAAACCATAACCATAACCCCTAACAATAACCCTAACCCAAACCATAACCCCTAACAATAACCCTAACCCAAACCATAACCCCAACCCCTAACAATAACCCTAACCTAAACCATAACCCCAACCATAACCCAAACCATAACCATAACCCAAAACATAACCCCTAACTCCTAACAATAACCCTAAACAAAACCATAACCCCAACCCCTAACAATAACCCTAACCCAAACCATAACCCCAACCATAAACAAAACCCAAACCATAACCCCAACCATAACCTTAACCATAACCGTAAACATAACCATAACCCCTAAACCCTAACAATAACCCTAACACAAACTATTACCCCAACCCCTAACAATAACCCTAACCCAAACCATAATCCCGTTCATAACAGTAACCCCAACAATAACCATAACCCAAACCATAACCCCTAACCCCTAAAAATAACGCTAACCCATACCATAACCCCAACCATAACCTTAACCATAACCGTAAACCAAACCATAACCCCTAAACCCTAACAATAACCCTAACACAAACTATTACCCCAACGCCTAACAATAACCCTAAACCAAACCATAACCCCAACGCCTAACAATAACCTTAACCCAAACCATAACCCCAACCCCTAACAATAAACCTAACCTAAACCATAACCCTAACCCCAACCATAACCATACACCAAACCATCACCATAACCCAAACCATCACCATAACCCCTAACAATAACCCTAACCCTAACAATAACCCTAACCCAAACCATAACCCCAACCCCTAACAATAACTCTAACCCAAACCATAACCATAACCCTAACAGTAACCATAACCTAAACCATAACCCCTAACAATAACCCTAACCCAAACCATAACCCCAACCCCTAACAATAACTCTAACCCAAACCATAACCCTAACAGTAACCATAACCCAAACCATAACCCCTAACAATAACCCTAACCCAAACCATAACCCCAACGCCTAACATTAACCTTAACCCAAACCATAACCCCAACCCCTAACAATAACTCTAACCCAAACCATAACCATAACCCTAACAGTAACCATAACCCAAACCATAACCCCTAACAATAACCCTAACCCAAACCATAACCCCAACCAAAAACAATAACCCTAACCCAACCCATAACCATAACCCAAAACATAACCCCTAGCAATAACCCTAACCCAAACCATAAACCCAACCCCTAACAATAACCCTTACCCAAACCATAACCCCAACCCCTAACAATAACCCTAACCCGAACCATAACCCCAACCATAACCAAAACCCAAACCATAACCCCTTATCCCTTACAATATTCCTAACCCAAACCATAACCCCAACCCCTAACAATAACCCTAACCTAAACCATAACCCCAACCATAAATAGATTCCCAACCATAAACATAACCCAAACCATAAACATAACCCAAACCATAACCATAACCCCAACCATAACCATAACCCAAACCATAACCCCTAACAATAACCCTAACCCAAACCATAACCCCAACCCCTAACAATAACCCTAACCTAAACCATAACCCCAACCATAACCATAACCCAAAACATAACCCCTAACTCCCAACATTAACCCTAAACCAAACCATAACTCCAACCCCTAACAATAACCCTAACCCAAACCATAACCCCAACAATAACCCTAACCTAAACCATAACCCCTAACTTCTAACAATAACCCTAACCCAAACCCCTAACAAGAACCCTAACCCAAACCATAATCCCATCCATAGCCATAACCCCAACCATAACCATAACCTAAACCATAACCCCAAACCCCTAACAATAACCCTAACCCAAACCATAACCCGAACCCAAAACATAACCCAAACCATAACCCTAACCCAAACCATAACCCTAACCCAAACCATAACCCTAACCCAAACCTTAACCCCAACCATAACCAGATTCCCAACCATAACCATAACCCCAACCAAAACCATATTCCCAACCATAGCCATAACCCCAACCATAACCCCAACCCTAACCCAAACCGTAACCCCTAACCCCTAACAATATCCCTAACCCAAACCATAACCCCTTACAATAACCCTAACCCAAATCATAACCCCAACCATAACCATAACCCAAACCATAACCATAACCCAAACCATAACACCCAACCCCCAACAATAACCCTAACCCAAACCATAATCCCATCCATAACCATGACCCCAACAATAACCATAAGCCAAACCATAACCCCTGAATCCTAAAAATAACGCTAACCCAAACCATAACCCCAACCATAACCTTAACCATAACCGTAAACCAAACCATAACGCCTAAACCCTAACAATAACCCTAACACAAACTATTACCCCAACCCCTAACAATAACCCTAACCCAAACCATAATCCCATCCATAACAGTAACCCCAACAATAACCATAACCCAAACCATAACCCCTAACCCCTAAAAATAACGCTAACCCAAACCATAACCCCAACCATAACCTTAACCATAACCGTAAACCAAACCATAACCCCTAAACCCTAACAATAACCCTAACACAAACTATTACCCCAACCCCTAACAATAACTCTAACCCAAACCATAACCATAACCCTAACAATAACCCTAACCCAAACCATAACCCCAACCACAAACAATAACCCTAACCCAACTGTTACGACTCCCCCTGGGGTATGATATACCAGGGAGTCGCAACTATCACAGCAGACAGGTTCGGTCAAAGATGAGTTCGGACACACATTGCAAGTAGCCTTCAGTTATTTTTATTTACAATAAAGTCAATAAAACAGACTATGGGATAACATAGGGGAAGCACGAGATATTAAAGTGGCACCCTCAAATAAACACGGTAAAAAACCCCTCCCAGACAGGTGTTCAAATGAACACCCACAAAATACAGGAAATAAGACCGAAGGATGCCACTGTTAAACTGATGTAATATAATCTAGACAGGGGAATAACTGTGTCTAAATGCACAAACTATATGTATACCCATGGGTGTCTAAACTTATCTCAAGAAGTCCCCCTATGCAACCCAAAATCATTAACAACACATACAAAATATAACAGGGAGTAACATACTCACAAGCCTGCAACTCAGCAAGGCATCAAGGACAAGGGCAAAGGCCAGGGCAAGGGCAAAGGGTGAAATGACAACTGAAAAGGCTTTAAATAAGGGCAGGAGGGATGATTGGGGAATTAATTACAGCCGTGTTGGCCTGGGCAGGGCTCTGTCACAGGGGTGGAGCAACAGTGGCAGATACCGGTAAAGAAAGGAAAGCACACACCTCCTACATAGTGTGTGTCCAGGCTGCCAGCCGTAACACCAACCCATAACCATAACCCAAAACATAACCCCTAGCAATAACCCTAACCCAAACCCTAACCCTAACCCTAACCCTAACCCCTAACAATAACCCTAACCCAAACCATAACCCCAACCCCTAACAATAACCCTAACCCGAACCATAACCAAAACCCTAACCATAACCCCTTATCCCTTACAATATTCCTAACCCAAACCATAACCCCAACCCCTAACAATAACCCTAACGTAAACCATAACCCCAACCATAACCAGATTCCCAACCATAAACATAACCCCAACCAAAACCATATTCCCAACCTTAGCCATAACCCCAACCATAACCCTAACCATAACCCCAACCATAACTCCAACCATAACCCCAACCATAACCCCAACCATAACCCCAACCATAACCCCAACCATAACCCAAACCATAACCCCAACCCCTAACAATAACCCTAACCCAAACCATAACCCCTAACCCCTAACAATATCCCTAACCCAAACCATAACCCCTAATAAAAACCCTAACCCAAACCATAACCCCAACCCCTAACAATAACCCTAACCTAAACCATAACCCCAACCATTACCATAACCCAAACCATAACCCCTAACCCCTAACAATAACCCTAACCCAAACCATAACCCCAACCCCTAACAATAAACCTAACCCAAAACCTAACCCAAAACCTAACCCAAAACCTCACCCAAAACCTCACCCAAAACCTCACCCAAAACCTCACCCAAAACCTCACCCAAAACCTAACCCAAAACCTAACCCAAAACCTAACCCAAAACTTAACCCAAACCATAACCATAACCCCAACCATAACCATAACCCAAACCATAACCCCTAACAATAACCCTAACCCAAACCATAACCCTAACCCAAACCATAACCCCAACCCCTAACAATAACCCTAACCTAAACCATAACCCCAACCATAACCATAACCCAAACCATAACCATAACCCAAAACATAACCCCTAACTCCCAACATTAACCCTAAACCAAACCATAACTCCAACCCCTAACAATAACCCTAACCCAAACCATAACCCCAACCATAACCAAAACCCAAACCATAACCCCTAATCCCTTAAAATAACCCTAACCCAAACCATAACCCCAACCCCTAACAATAACCCTAACCTAAACCATAACCCCAACCATAACCCAAACCATAACCCCTAACTTCTAACAATAACCCTAACCCAAACCCCTAACAAGAACCCTAACCCAAACCATAATCCCATCCATAGCCATAACCCCAACCATAACCATAACCCAAACCATAACCCCAAACCCCTAACAATAACCCTAACCCAAACCATAACCCGAACCCAAACCATAACACTAACCCAAACCATAACCCAAACCATAACCCTAACCCAAACCTTAACCCCAACTATAACCAGATTCCCAACCATAACCATAACCCCAACCAAAACCATATTCCCAACCATAGCCATAACCCCAACCATAACCCCAACCATAACCCCAACCATAACCCCAACCATAACCCCAACCATAACCCCAACCATAACCCCAACCATAACCCCAACCATAACCCCAACCATAACCCCAACCATAACCATAACCATAACCCCAACCATAACCCCAACCATAACCCCAACCATAACCCCAACCCTAACCCAAACCATAACCCCTAACCCCTAACAATATCCCTAACCCAAACCATAACCCCTTACAATAACCCTAACCCAAACCATAACCCCAACCATAACCATAACCCAAACCATAACCATAACCCAAACCATAACACCCAACCCCCAACAATAACCCTAACCCAAACCATAATCCCATCCATAACCCCAACAATAACCATAACCCAAACCATAACCCCTAAATCCTAAAAATAACGCTAACCCAAACCATAACCCCAAACATAACCCCAACAATAACCTTAACCATAACCGTAAACCAAACCATAACGCCTAAACCCTAACAATAACCCTAACACAAACTATTACCCCAACCCCTAACAATAACCCTAACCCAAACCATAATCCCATCCATAAATGTAATCCCAACAATAACCATAACCCAAACCATAACCCCTAACCCCTAAAAATAACGCTAACCCAAACCATAACCCCAACCATAACCTTAACCATAACCGTAAACCAAACCATAGCTGTCATGTCCTAATCAGGTTTTTCCCTCTAATAGTATGCCAATCACCTTTTAAAACGGCCATCCAAATTTGTTTCCACTCCATCCAGGTGATAAGATAATCTCCCCCATTTGTAAGACAAATTCCTCCACACCATTTTTGTGCGACATGACGCCTATGGCCTTTATCACGTCGCCTTGAGTCCAAATTCTATGAACCAAAATAACACGGCACTGCTCACTCCCCACATTAGAGTTGGCAACCTCGATCACCGTCGAATTTTTCCTATCCCATTTTGTTCATAGACAACCCATCTACCTAAAGCGTCACTTGTTTCAAAACATGAAAGGCCCCACTAGAATTTGGGCATCCAGCGCCAAATAGAGCCTATTTACACCTTTGTCTCGAATTTGTTTTAGATATGGGGTCCCCAATTCCCAAAATATCCCAGAATTCATGCACCAACACATTCTATCAAAACCCAAAGCGACTAACATAACCTGTTTCTAAGCCAGATTTTGGAATTTGGAGAATTTCTCCTTTCCCCCCTTATCTAAGCTTGTTGTTGCCACTCGTTATCACTGTAACATTCAGGCGTATTAACCCCATCATTGCCATGCTATGAATTTCAAGCAATAGAAAGCAACGTCATTTGGTTGTATCAATTCATCAATGTTTATCCAATCCGTAATATCCTTAAAGTCATCAATTTGACCTGTGACAAAGCATATTTCCTCCCGCCAGGACAACAGACAATGTTCTTTCAAGTGGACTTTGAAAAACATTCCATGTTACTCCATTCTTAGGGAAAATATGCTCATCCTAAACCAATTATTTTATCTACAATTCACCTAATTATTTGAATGAATGCCATGAATTTTCTCATGCCACTATTGCATTGTAAATTTCCCATCTGATGTTGTTAACAGCCAAATAACTCTCAATACCTCAGATATACTTTGTAAATCACCTCATATGATGTTTACTTTAGACAAGTCATTTCCCATAGCTCCCTGTTACCAAAACAAAAACCTACAACAATTCGATTAGAGAAATCAACCTTTTGTTAGGCATTTCCTTATTACAATTTTTTAATGTTTTAAAAAAAAAAACTCATTGTCACCAATATACCATAATATTGTAAATTTTTTTCATCCTTGTCTTTTCTTTAACCAGCCAACCTCCTGGAATAAAGTATTTTGAACAATCAAACTATTCAAAAAATAGTATTAATATTATTTTATTCTCCAAAAGCTAGTTTCCTTTAACTAAGAGCCCTTTGAAATCCACAAATGCTCAAAAATGACTATTTTGCTTTTTTACCAAATCAAAATCTTTTACGAAACAGATTTTCTATCACCTTAATATACATTTCTGTTTAAAACCCAAAAAATGAAATGCGAAAGCACTCGCATAACCTTGCAGGCCATGTATTGTTCTTATTCTGAAAAGTCCAAACAGAAAACGCCATAAGCCGCTAACTCTGACCTCTACTCTTGCTGCGAAAGCAGCATTGTTATCTTCTGTTTACAAACCAGCGAGTCAACACTTGAAACGTTGCCTCTTTTTCCTGTGCCCAAATACAACGCTTTTTAGAGAAGACAACCATTAAACAGACAAATTAACCCCTCTTCCGATATTCAACTACATCACAATATTTTTCCAAGACCCCATATTCAGAATATGTATGCTGCAAGCACAACAATATAGCAAAAACCCATTTTCTGCCCTCAAGTTTCCTTCAGCACTCCCAAGGCCCCATATTATTATTGTAATGTCTTCACGGAAGGGATCCACAAAATTTTAGTCGTTTACACGGTCCGCGCTCACCCGAAAGGCTAACACAGTCAAATTGTCTGCCCCGCGACCCACATGTTTCACTCCCATCTAATCAGCAGCCGCTGCACCAGAGCGCTTCTCCCGCAGTCGACACATTATTTGGCAAGTCTAGAGCATAATAAAAAACATAGGTGACATTCTCTCCTAAACATTGAAATGATCATTTTGTATATATTCTTCCGTCTTTTTAAACAACACCCATCTTCCCGCTAGCGGACGGGATCAAAACCAGGCCAAGCTGCAATAAGCCATCACATTGCTGTAAATTGACAGTACATATAGGTTATATTATTAAAGCACCACCAGCACTTGGAAATAACCATTCCAATTGTTGTTATACAAGCCCCAGCATCACCAAAAAACCCAATTTAATTGTAATCGCAAAACGTCATACCTGGATTAACCAAATCAAATACCAGTGTCTCCATTAATTTTCTAGCTCAACATTCTCATATCCAAAATCTTCTCCCTCTATTTTTGTTAAAGTTCCTCCGCTCCCGTCACCTGACTCGGTAAATATTTTCCCCGTTAGCCGAGGAGGCCCCGCTATTTTCCCAAAATAGTATTTTTAACTTCTCCCCGGACTTGTTTCGCCATTAGTGTCTGTGGAACAAGCCATTACACTTTTATCCATTTACATATTATTTATATATGTATATTACCTCTATGCATTAGTGCATATATTATCTTGCATTTCATGCATTTTAAGCTGGCCAGCAAACCCATATTTATTTATCCATAAATATAGCTGTGTAATATTTTTAAAGCGCTTTGTCTTTCCAATTTTTTTCCAAATCCTTACAAGTTAGACGTATTTTTGGATCGTCATCCAAACCCGCCTTACAACACGTGTTTCCCATATTTTACTTTTTTGTAGTGAGTTCGTGTGCCTCACACAGTTAACTTTTCTTATTTATTATTATTATTACCCCTCCGACTGTATTTCCTAGGCTTATCTTAATTTTACTGCAGAAACCACACAAACACCATACAACGTTTACAATATATTCGTGCCTACCCTTGAGACACAGGACACTTTCCAGCAAAGTGCCCCAAAAATGTACCTGCAGTACAATATATTCGTGCCTACCCTTGAGACACAGGACACTTTCCAGCAAAGTGCCCCAAAAATGTACCTGCAGTACAATATATTTGTGCCTACCCTTGAGACACAGGACACTTTCCAGCAAAGTGCCCCAAAAATGTACCTGCCATTGACTAGTATAAACACAGGGTTTTTGTCGCCGTCACCCAGGACGCGAGTCACATTACCCAGAATGGACCTTCACATTCAATGCCCCTTTAATGCATTTGGAAACACTGTCACAACATGCAGACATTAATGTGGACTTACCCGAGATCCGTCAGATGTCTCCCTCCAGCAGGATAAGTCGTCCACCGTCGAGAATCCAGGCGCCCCCGTCGAAAACTCCGGCCCACCAAGGGTTTTGAAGACGCCGTGCGCACGGACACTTACCAGATGTCGAACAGCAGCGCCTGGGTTCTCGCTCCGGTATATTGACGTCCATGGCACCGAAGGACCAACTGTTAGGTTCATTAATAATTACCCTTTGTAATTATCAATAACTGCAGGCAGACATCTTATTCAATTATTGACATTTAATTAAATAGATTGGATCACAGATAAAAAACCTTAAGGGAGGAGATCTTCAAAAGTATCCTCTCGAACCGTACTTCGCGTACAGCTTTAAGGCCTTTTGAATAAAAACAATCACGCCCTAATTTGACCTAACACTCATATAACAATTCAATAAAGAAGCCTTGGATAAGTCCATGTGAGAGTTGACTAGGCGGCAGTTTATGACCTCGAGCCGAAGAATAGAAAGACGTTTAATGATTTAACAAAGAAATGAATTACTACACATTTATGTATAATAGTAATACAGAATAAACTCAACAGAAACTTAAACCGTCTGGCTGCCAGAGGGCAGCAGCTGGAACAGATTGTGACCAGGGTGGTATGGGTCCCTTATCATGTCCCTGGCTCTGCTGAGGTAACGAGGGCTGGTAATGTCTTCCAGTGAGGGCAGAGTAGCCGACGATCTTCTGCGTCGTGGTGATACCTTTCTAAATGGCCTTTTTGTCTGCTGCCGTTCTTCCCGCGTACCACAAAATGTGCTTTTTATGCGCTGATAAGCACGTTTTGGCCGAAGATGAAAGTTTTCAAGTGTGCACTTGACCCTGGATGACCTGGAGAGTGACAGTTACTGTTGAACCTTTTTTCATCGCACAATACAAGGAAACAATTTCAAACCCTGTTAGCCAGCCTTTCTTATATTTCGCGAGGCGAACAAAAAATTGCAAGGCCAACTAAATAGTCTTTCTTACATTCCACGATCTTTTACAAACAATTGTAAAACCAGTTCGGCTAGTCTAATTTACATTCTACGATCTTAGCAAACAAAGGTAAAACCAGTATGACCACACGGTGCGACAAGAATAAACAATTATTAAGCCAGTTAGCCAGTCCATCCCACAATTCCCTCCTTTTGTGACTGTGAAAATATCAAAATATTGAAGTGGCTGTTTCCATGAGCCTGAGAAGAACCAGTCAAGCCATCCTCGTTGTGGAACCGGATCTCTGGTCACAGCGCTCTGCTTGTTCATCATAGCCTGCAGGGCATCATGGACCGAGCAGGACATGCCGGCAGGGATGAAGGGGCAGCACGAGTCTCCCACCATGGCACATACACAGCCCCGCTGGGTGGCCACTCCGTCAAGAGCAGGGCGGCCCTGGAAAATCACCTGGGCCATGGCGGCTACCCAGCCTGACTGATGCGCCGACACAGGCCCGGAACCTGCCTTCAATGGTCTTCAAATGCAGGACGTTCTTCGTCGCTCCCACTCAAGGGAACTGAAAGATTGGGATTTTGGATGAGACTGACCAGTATTTGTGTTTAAGGGACACATCCAAGCCACACACTGGATCATGGTCGTGAGCTTCGTCGATAAGGTGCCCAGATGGAGGTCATTGATTCGGGCATAACAGAACTTCTGAAGATCCCTAGATGATTATTTTTATACATAATAATCAAAAATACATCCCCATCGTCATTGGATACAATTTTTCGGGTAAATACACCAACCAGAATAGACTGGGCCTGCTTCTAATACAACCACTATTCTAATCGCATAATGCCTGTTTTGGACACTGTTTATGGTGGGAAAATAGCTCCAGAACCATCCTGGATCATTATTTTTACACAGAATAGTGAAAATACATCCATCCACACAATCGACACTAATTATGGGTACAAGGCCAACCAGAAGTGACTGGGCCCGGTTCTAATACAACCACCATGCAAAATAAAGTGCCCAAAGGGAGGTCATTGATTCGGGCATAAAAGATCTTCTGAAAATCCCTAGATGATTATTTTTATAAAGAATAGTCAAAAATACATCCCCATTATGATTTGACACAAGTTCCGGCTAAATACACCAACATGAACCGACTGGGCCTGGTTCTAATACGACCACTATTTTAATCGCAAAATGCCTGTTTTGGACAATGTTTATGGTAGGAAACATTATTTTTATAGAAAATAGTGAAACTACATCCACCCACTCAATCAACACAAATTCTGGGTAAATACACCAACCAGAACCGATTGGGCCTTGTTCTAATACAACCACTATTTTTATCGCAAAATGTTTTGGACACTATTGACGGTGGAAAATATACCCAGAACATACCTGCATCTTTAATTTTACACAGAATAGTGAAAATGCATCCATCCACACAATTGACACTAATTCTGGGTAAAAGCAACAACCAGAACCGACTGGGCCCGGTTCTAATTCAACCACCATGCAAAATAAAGATCCATAATGGAGGTTTTTGATTCTTGTATAAAGAAAAGCCCCAAAACATCCCTGCATGATTTTTTTTAAACAGAATAGTAAAATATACATCCCCATTATCTTTGGACACAAGTTTCGGATATAAACAGCAACCAGAACCGACAGGACCCAGTTATAAAGCAACTACTATTTTTTATCGCAAAATGCATGTTTTGGAGACTATTTATGGTGGGAAATACCCCTAGAACCATCCTGGATCTTCATTTTTAGACAGAATAGTGAAAATACATCCACCTACACAATCAACACTAACTTTGGGTAAAAGCACCAACCAGAACCGACTGGGCTTGGTTCTAATACAACCACCATGCAAAATAAAGTGCCCAAATGGAGGTCATTTATTCGGGCATAGAAGAACTTCTGAACATCCCTAGATTATAATTTTTATACAGACTAGTCAAAAGTACAACCCCATTCCTATTGGACACACAATACGGGTGTATACACAAACCAGAACCGACTGGGCCTGGTTCTAATACAACCACTATTTTTGTCGCAAAATGCATGTTTTTGACACTATGGATCTTTATTCTTACAGAGAATAGTGAAATTACATCCACCCACACAATCAACACTGAATGTGGGTAAAGCACCAACCAGAACCGACTGGGCCTGGTTCTAAACAATCACTTCTGAATAAAGTGCCCAAATTGAGGTCATTTATTCGGGCATAACATAACTTCTGAACATCCCTAGAATATTATTTTTATAAAGAATAATCAAAAATACATCCCTATCATCATTGGACACGATTTCTGGGTAAAAACTTGAACCAGAACCGACTGCGCCTTGTTCTAATACAACCACTACTTTAACCGCAAAATGCCTGTTTTGGACACTGTTTATCGTGGGAAATAGCTCCGGGATCACCTAGAATGATGCCAATGAAAGACTTACTTGAATTGGACGATTTTACACTATATACACAGTAACTGTGTCTCTGACAGTTTGTTTGGCAGCAGGGGAACTTTTCAGTTTTTATTGCCTTAATGTACTTTTCATGCCCTGAAAATCACATTTTGGCCAAGTATGATTGTTTTCATTATAACTTAATTTCTAGCCATGAGAATGATGCCAAATGGATAACTTACTTGAATTGGACGATTTTACACTATATACACAGTAACTATGTGTCTCTGACAGTTTGTTTGGCAGCAAGGGAACATGTAAGATAAGACAAAGTGTCTTTGCAAATGCTTGTTCATATTGTATAAGTTTTTGTAAGTATAACAGCATCGTAGTCATCCTTATGGCTGACATGTCAGCATAAACACCCAACTGTCTGACTGAATAAACAATCTAAGTCTTGTGATTGGGGTCACATGTCAGCACAAATACTCAACTGTCCGACACTGATCAATTACCTTTTGCCCTGCAAATGACTGAAATGTATCTGTCCAAAGTCCTAGTGACAACTGTCAGTTTTTCCTGTATTTAAGACACACACACAGGTCATTCGGCTAGAGTTGCGGGAACATCGCGTTGAACAGGACCCTACTGTAGGAACTCTCACTGTCCACTTTGCAGTCTGGTAATAAACCAATTGGTCCGGGACCAATGAAAGTAGAACAAGAATTAGCAAGGGCTTTATAGTCTTGGTCTGTTAATAGAGTCAGGGACTTAACTAAGACAAAGTCAGGGACTTTTGGTCTTTGTGTGTTCAGAGATATTGGGTTAATCACAAAGTAGAGATCAATTTCGGGTAATTTAGAAAATAATTGTTGTTTAAACTATTAAGTAAGTGATTAATATGGGTCAGAAAGCAACAAAAGGAATGGGTTTATTGTCAGACTGCAAAATGAAAATCGGAGAGTTACCGGGACGAGATATCATGGTCCAGCTTGGGCTAAGCCTAGTGGCCACCCAAAATGGCCTCCGACCCAGGGAATTACAGACCAAAAATATCTTCCACACCACCACATTTAACAGCGTCTACTCTCTCGACATTGTCGGGAATGATTCTGCCAAGGTAGCTGAAAGTCTAAGAGAACAGTCTGAAGATATCTGCCCAGCAGCACCAGGACAGGAACAACAAACATGGCCATTACATGTCATCCTGAAGTTCATGGGAGACCGGACGACAAGTAGTTAAACCAATTCTCACAGTTGCCCACTCAACGAATCATAATTAACCACGTATATGCAACTGACCTAATGGACAACCCATTGCCCCCGGACACATTGCCTATGGGGATGGATCATCATCAAAAACCCTGGATGGAGAAAAACACAACGTATATGCCGTGGTGACTCAAAAAGACAACCTCAAGACAGGACGACTCCCCGGCGACTGGTCTGCACAAGCCGCAGAAATAGTGGCACTGACAGAGGCATGTAGACTATTCCTAGAACAAGACGTGACGGTGGAAAGACACAGCCCAATCCCTGCTGAATTCCTAAGAGAAATGCAAAATCATGCCCCAGAAGAAGAGAAACTGCAATGGGAAACAGAAGGAGCCACTCAACACAAGAACGGGCTCTATGCAGTAGAAAACAAGCCATGCGTGACACGATCATTGTTTGAAGTAATTGCCAAATTGAGCCATGGGAAGAGCCATGTCTCAACAGGAGGGATGATCAGTACAGTACAACAAACAATGCATGTTCCCAGAGGTCCCCAAACTTACTTCAATTTTTTTTGGCAGAAACTGTCTGAACTGCTGTAGACACAACTCTCAAGGCAACGAACGACCCAAGCATGGAACAAGGCAAACAGGAACATATCCCTTCGAGCTTCTGAACATGGATTTCATCAAACTGAACCAAAGTGCTGGACTCGTCGAACAAACCATTAGAACAGTAAAACTCAGACTCAGAAAAACCATGGAAGACACAGGACAACCATGGCAAGAATGCCTGAGCCTGGTAGAAACGTACATGAGAATCATTCCAACAGCACAGGGATGCACACCATTTGAGGCAGTGAACGACAGACCCTTCAACTTAACAATGTGGGGAAAAGATCTGGTGGTAAAAGAGAAAGGAGAAACAGATTCCCTCACTAAGTGGTTATGCAAAATGTTCCAAGAAAGAACTGTGATGAATGCAAAATAATCTGCCGACATCTTCTCTGTCTCCCACAGAGGAGGTCCTGTCCCCAGGAGACCTGGTACTCGTCGAGGTGATAAAAAGAAAGTGCTGGTCTTCTCCACGTTGGGACGGACCTCACCGTGTGATTTTGGCCATCATCATCACCACTCTGTGTTCAACCACATGGGGGGAACGTACCAGAACCTTGGTACACTCCGACTGGAGGAGAATGCCCCACTAGCTGGTTCAGGAAACGATCAGGGGCCCCCAGATCTGCATCCCATTAACCAAGACACCAATCGTCGTTCAAGTCCCTTTGCTCAGCCTACAGCTTACTCACTTGGGATTACACAGGACTGACTCCAGTTATTTTTATTGGTACCTACAAGCTCCCAGAGTCTGAGTGGTCTGGCCAGACACCTTGGACCAGGTCCTCCTCCATACAGGCTACAAAACCATCACATGGCCCCTTTCCAAAGAAGCTACCACCATGACCGCTAACTTCACCAAGTTAGCCACCACCATCAAAGATGGTAAACATATGCTAGAGCTCACGACCAATATCCAACAAAAAGGCTGCATCAACCTATGCCTCCGACCGGACCGACCAGGAAAAGGCCCCCTCTTTACTATCACCATCCGCACTACTAGTCCAGCCATGGTCCCCAAAGTGATTGGTGTGAACCCCTTCGTACAACCATCCGCCACACGCCTACTCAAAATCCGTCCGGCAGGAACACCTAAGCCTGAGTAGATACACCTTATTCTCGCCCATGTCCAAACACAGGAAGAAAACGACTCCAACCCGATGATGAGGAACAATTGGTACAGATACACCGCACTCACAGCCCGCGCCACAACCAATGAGTTGTTATGTCTGTTCCCTCTTGCCTACTGCCGTAGCCCAACCACAGCTATGGTCCAACCGACAGAACGAAGAACTCGCCAACCTCACCTACAACTGTATCCTGGGTAATCTGAGAGAATCCTTCCAGCAAAGCTCGACCGCCTACATACCATGGTCGCAGTACCATTAGTAGCTACAGTCAATACCGCAACGTATGTCCAGTGCAACAACCGAACAGACTGTTATCCATCCTGTTTCAACTTCAGCGGACCGGATCCGAAGACCCCTTTGGACCAAATTCACGTCACCAGGTGCGCAGAGATCAGACACATTCCTTCCCAATCATGGACAGTACTGGACCAAATATGGTGGCTCTGCGAATGGCAAGTGTATATGATCATCCCCACCAATACAACTGGGCTCTGTGTCCCTACATCTGCATCCAACCACACGTACGTTCTAACAGCAGACTCGATTCCAACTGTCGACGCCAACCCACATCTACCAACCAGGCGTCAACGACGGAGCTTTGATTTCTTCCCCCATGATTCAGTTTGGGGCTCGGATGTCCCCCTCTAATACAAACAATGGTCAGTCTCCTCCAAAATCATGATGGCGGTGTTCCCCAGGGTAGGAACAACGAAGAACACCCTACGTCTGGAAACCATTGACTACAGATTCCAGGCCCGACACTAATCAATTACTTGTTGCCCTGCAAATGACTGAAACGTATCTGTCCAAAGTCTTAGGGACAACTGTCAGTTTTGCCTGTATTTAAGACACACTCACTGGTCATTCGACTAGAGTTGCAGTAACATCGCAGTGAACAGGACCCCACTGTAGGAACTCTCACTGTCCACTTTGCAGTCTGGTAATACTTATTTTCTATTTAAATTTATCTCACTCTTTCTTAGCCTGCTCCTGAGTTGTATTTTCAGACCTAACAAACATTTCAGTTTTTTTGTCCTAATGTGCGTTTCATGCACTGAAAATCACGTTTTGGCCAAGTATCATAGTTTTCACTATAACTTAACCTAACCCTAATCCTAACCCTAACCCTAACTTCCATCACTTAGAATGATATCAAATGAAAAATCTACTTTATTTGGACGATTATACACTATATACACAGTAACTATGTGTCACTGACAGTTTGTTTCACAGCGGGGGAACATTTCAGTTTTTATTGCCTTAATGTGCAATTCATGCGCTGAAAATCACGTTTTGGCCAAGTATCATAGTTTTCACTATAACTTAATTTCTAGCACTTAGAATGATGCAAAATGAAAAACTTACTTGAATTGGACAATTATACACTATATACACAGTAACTATGTGCCTCTGACAGTTTGTTTCGCAGCAGGGGAACATTTCAGTTTTTATTGCCTTAACGTGCGTTTCATGCGCTGAAAATCACGTTTTGGCCAAGTATCATAGTTTTCACTATAACTTAATTTCTAGCACTTAGAATGATGCTAAATGCAATACTTACTTGAATTGGATGATTTTACACTATAGACACAGTAACTATGTGCCTCTGGCAGTTTGTTTCGCAGCAGGGGAACATTTCAGTTTTTATTGCCTTAACGTGCGTTTCATGCGCTGAAAATCACGTTTTGGCCAAGTATCATAATTTTCACTATAACTTAATTTCTATCACTTAGAAAGATGCTAAATGCAAAACTTACTTGAATTGGACGATTTTACACTATATACACAGTAACTATGTGTCTTTGACAGTTTGTTTCGCAGCAGGGGAACATTTCAGTTTTTATTGCCTTAACGTGCGTTTCATGCGCTGAAAATCACGTTTTGGCCAAGTATCATAGTTTTCACTATAACTTAATTTCTATCACTTAGAATGATGCTAAATGCAAAACTTACTTGAATTGGACTATTTTACACTATATACACAGTAACTATGTGTCTCTGACAGTTTGTTTCGCAGCAGGGGAACATTTCAGTTTTTATTGCCTTAACGTGCGTTTCATGCGCTGAAAATCATGTTTTGGCCCTGTATGATAGTTTTCACTATAACTTAATTTCTATCACTTAGAATGATGCTAAATGAATGTTAGGTTCATTAATAATTACCTTCGTCCGTAATTATCAATAACTGCAGGCAGACATCTTATTCAATTATTGACATTTAATTAAATAGAAATGGATAACAATGGGTAAAAGCCTCCGAAGGGGAGAGTCAGCAAGTGTCACCTTACAACTTCCGAACGTCTCCTCGAATAGACGTTTTCGTACGCCTCTTATTGCCATGAATCAAAACAATTTACAGAGTTGTTGATCATTCCATCACGTATGAGTAAAAACAACATCTGGGACTACAATAACAATCAAAGTATTTTACCAATAACAAAAACAGGAGACTAGACCTAACAACATTTAGATTAGAGTAATTATACAACTTCCTTGACCTAAGAATCATATAATATAATCATAATCATATAATGGTTACATACAGAAAAACCCGAAGTGCACGGTTACATAACGATAACAGCATTCTTGTTATTGGCCGAATAGCCCTGGCCTCGTCACCAAGGGCCCACCAAATCTCAAGGACCCAGATTGGGTGGATTGTTCGTATAACCATCCTGGAACAGGCCGTCCAGGTTAAAGATGACTTGGCAATACTCGTGACCTCGCAACACTTTGAAAATAGAAAGAGAATGATTTAACAAAGAAATGAATTAATACAAATATATTTATAATAGTAATACAGAATAAACCCAACAATGAAAAACTTACTTGAATTGGACAATAATACACTATATACACAGTAACTATATGTCTGTGACAGTTTGTTTCGCAGCGGTTGAACATTTCAGTTTTTATTGCCTTAACGTGCGTTTCATGCGCTGAAAATCACGTTTTGGCCAAGTATCATAATTTTCACTGTAACTTAATTTCTATCACTTAGAATGATGCCAAATGAAAAACTTACTTGAATTGGACAATTATACACTATATACACAGTAACTATGTGTCTCTGACAGTTTGTTTCGCAGCAGGGGAACATTTCAGTTTTTATTGCCTTAACGTGCGTTTCATGCGCTGAAAATCACGTTTTGGCCAAGTATCATAGTTTTCACTATAACTTAATTTCTATCACTTAGAATGATGCTAAATGCAAAACTTACTTGAATTGGACGATTTTACACTATATACACAGTAACTATGTGTCTCTGACAGTTTGTTTGGCAGCAGGAGAACATTTCAGTTTTTATTGCCTGAATGTGCTTTTCATGCGCTGAAAATCATGTTTTGGCCAGGTATCATAGTTTTCATTATAACTTAATATCTAGCCATTAGAATGATGCCAAATGAAAAACTTATTAAATTATAAAATTTGATGATATTACACTATGTATAGAGAGACATTTGTGTCTCTGACAGTTTTACACAGTTTTACAAGTTATGACTCCAGACTCTTAATTTACAATTCTGCCTTTATGGATACATTGCATCACCACCCCCTGAGTGGATCACTTACCTCTCACTGTCTTTCACTTACCTTCATTCAGCATGTAGGTGTCAGATCACCTTGTAACTAATGTCTATTCATATTACCTCACCCAAAGTTATTACACAGAAGGGATTGTGTTGTGTTACCCCAAGTTTAGAGTCCCAACGGATGTGGGAAACTTACAGCATCTGTCTGCCAGAGAGCAGCAGCTGGAACCGATTGTGACCAGGGTGGCATGGGTCCCTGATCATGTCCCTGGCTCTGCTGAGGTAACGAGGGCTGGCAATGTCTTCCAGTGAGGGCAGAGTAGCCGACGATCTTCTGCGTAGTGGTGATACCTTTCTAAATAGCCTTTTTGTCTGCTGCCGTTCTTTCCGCGTACCACCAAATGTGCGTTTTATGAGCTGATAAGCACATTTTGGTCGAATATGAAAGTTTCCAAGTGTGCACTTGACCCTGGATGACCTGGAGAGTGACAGTTACTCCTGAAGTTGAACCTTTTTTCATCCCACAATTCAAGGAAACAATTGCAAACCCTGTTAGCCAGCCTTTCTTATGTTTCGCGAGGCGAACAAACAATTGCAAGGCCAACTAGTTAGTCTTTCTTACATTCCACGATCTTTTAATTCAATTGTAAAACCAGTTTGGCTAGTCTACCTTGCATTCTACGATCTTATCAAACAAAGGTAAAACCAGTATGACCACATGGTGCGACAAGAATAAACAATTATTAAGCCTGTTAGCCAGTCCATCCCACAATTCCCTCCTTTTGTGTCTGTGAGGTGAGGCAACTTGTAGTCGCCGGAAAATGGCGCTCAAGGCGGAGAGCTAACAAGTATGAATATGTCATAAATAAATGTCATAAATGTGTCTGGCCTGGGAAGACGAACTTGTGGAGAAGCACTATACAATTTCGTCATACGCTGCTGAGGGTATGATGACTACTAGGCTTTTTGTCAAGTCAATGATGACGACAATGCCTATGTCTGATTTTCTTTCTTTTCTTTTTTTCTGTGAAAATATCGAAATATTGAAATGGCTGTTTCCATGAGCCAGAGAAGAACCAGTCAAGCCATCCTCGTTGTGGAACCGAATCTCCGGTCACAGCTCTCTGCATGTTCCTAATAGCCTGCAGGGCATCATGGACCGAGCAGGACATGCCGGCAGGGATGAAGGGGCAGCACGAGTCTCCCACCATGGCACACACACAGCCCCGCTGGGTGGCCACTCCGTCAAGAGCAGGGCAGCCCTGGAAAATCACCTGGGCCATGGCGGCTACCCAGCCTGACTGATGCGCCGACACAGGCCCGGAACCTGCCTTCAATGGTCTTCAAATGCAGGGCGTTCCTTGCCGCTCCCACCCAAGGGAACTGAGCCATTACGATTTTGGATGAGACTGACCAGTATTTGTGTTTGAGGGACACATCCGAGCCACACACTGGATCATGGTCGTGAGCTCCGTCAATAATGTGCCCAAATGGAGGTCATTGATTCGGGAATAACAGAACTTCTGAAGATCCCTAGATGATTATTTTTATACATAATAATCAAAAATACATCCCCATCGTCAATGGATACAATTTTTCGGGTAAATTAACTAACCAGAACAGACTGGGCCTGGTTCTAATACAACCACTATTTTAATCCCAGAATGCCTGTTTTGGACACTGTTTATGGTGGGAAAATAGCTCCAGAACCATCCTGGATCATTATTTTTACACAGAATAGTGAAAATACATCCATCTACACATTCAACACTAATTATGGGTAAATACACCAACCAGAACCGATTGGGCCTTGTTCTAATACAACCACTATTTTTATCGCAAAATGTTTTGGACACTATTGACGGTGGGAAATATTCCCAAAACATCCCTGCATCTTTAATTTTACACATAATAGTGAAAATGCATCCATCCACACAATTGACACTAAATCTGGGTAAAAGCGGCAACCAGAACCGACTGGGCCCGGTTCTAATACGACCACTATTTTAATCGCAAAATGCCTGTTTTGGACAATGTTTATGGTGGGAAACATTATTTTTATAGAAAATAGTGAAACTACATCCACCTACTCAACCAACACAAATTCTGGGTAAATACACCAACCAGAACCGATTGGGCCTTGTTCTAATACAACCACTATTTTTATCGCAAAATGTTTTGGACACTATTGACGGTGGGAAATATTCCCAAAACATCCCTGCATCTTTAATTTTACACATAATAGTGAAAATGCATCCATCCACACAATTGACACTAAATCTGGGTAAAAGCGGCAACCAGAACCGACTGGTCCCGGTTCTAATTCAACAACCATGCAAAATTAAGATCCATTGGAGGTTTTTGATTCTTGTATAAAAAAAAGCCCCAAAACATCCCTGCATGATTATTTTTAAACAGAATAGTAAAATATACATCCCAATCATCTTTGGACACAAGTTTCAGATATAAACAGCAACCAGACCCGACTGGACCCAGTTATAATGCAACTACTATTTTTTATCGCAAAATGCATGTTTTGGAGAAAATTTATGCTGGGAAGTAGCCCTAGAACCATCCTGGATCTTTAATTTTAGACAGAATTGTGAAAATACATCCACCTACACAATCAATACTAACTCTGGGTATAAGACCCAACCAGAACTGACTGGGCTTGGTTCTAATACAACCACCATGCAAAATAAAGTGCCCAAATAGAGGTCATTTATTCGGGCATAAAATAACTTATGAACATCCCTAGATGACGATTTTCATACAGAATAGTAAAATATACAACCCCATTCCCATCGGACACAAGTAACGGGTGTATACACAAACCAGAACCGACTGGGCCTGGTTCTAATACAACCACTATGCAAAATAAAGTGCCCAAAGGGAGGTCATTGATTAGGGCATAAAAGAACTTCTGAAAATCCCTCGATGATTATTTTTATAGAGAATAGTCAAAAATACATCCCCATTATCATTTGACACAAGTTCCGGCTACATACATCAACCAGAACCGACTGGGCCTGGTTCTAATAGGACCACTATTTTAATCGCAAAGTGCCTGTTATGGACACTATTGACGGTGGGAAATATTCCCTGCATCTTTAATTTCACACAGAATAGTGAAACTGCATCCATCAAATCAATTGACACTAATTCTTGGTAAAAGCACCAACCAGAACCGACTGGGCCCGGTTCTAATTCAACCACCATGCAAAATAACGATCAATAATGGAGGTTATTGATTCTTGTATAAAAAAAGCCACAAAACATCCCTGCATGATTATGTTTAAACAGAATAGTAAAATATACATCCCCATCATCTTTGGACACAAGTTTCGGATATAAACAGCAACCAGAACCGAGACGACCCAGTTATAATGCAACTACTATTTTTTATCACAAAATGCATGTTTTGGAGACTATTTATGGTGGCGAATACCCCTAGAACCATCCTGGATCTTTATTTTTAGACAGAATAGTGAAAATACATCCACCTACACAATCAACACTAACTCTGGGTAAAAGCACCAACCAGAACTGACTCGGCTTGGTTCTACTACAACCACCATGCAAAATAAAGTGCCCAAATGGAAGTCATTTATTCGGGCATAGAAGAACTTCTGAACATCCCTAGATGATATTTTTTAATAGAGAATAGTCAAAAATACAACCCCATTCCTATTGGACACACGTTACGGGTGTAGACACAAACCAGAACCGACTGGGCCTGGTTCTAATACAACCACTATTTTTGTCGCAAAATGCATGTTTTTGACACTATTTATGGTGGGAAATAGTCTCAGAACATCCCTGGATCTTTATTCTTACAGAGAATAGTGAAAATACATCCACTCACACAATCGACACTAATTGTGGGTAAAGCACCAACCAGAACCGACTGGGCCTGGTTTTAAACAACCACTTGTAAATAAAGTGCCCAAATTGAGGTCATTGATTCAGGCATAACAGAACTTCTGAACATCCCTAGAATATTATTTTTATAAAGAATAATCAAAAATACATCCCCATCATCATTGGACACAATTTCTGGGTAAAAACACGAACCAGAACCGCCTGGTCCTGGTTCTAATACAACCACTACTTTAACCGCAAAATGCCTGTTTTGGACACTGTTTCTGGTGGGAAATAGCTCCAGAACCATCCTGGATCATTATTGTTATACAAAATAGTGAAAATACATCCACTCGCACAATAAACACAAATTCTGGGTAAAAGCAACAACCAAAACCGACTGGGCCTGTTTCTAAACCACCACTTGTAAATAAAGACACCAAATGAAAGTAATTCATTCGGGCATAACAGAACTTCTGAACATCGCTAGATGATTATTTCTATACAAAATAATCAAGTATACATCCCCATCATAATTGGACACAAGTTCCATATACAAACACCCACCAGAACCGACTGGACCCTGTTATAATGCAACCACTATTTTGTATCGCAAAATGCATGTTTTGGACACTATTTATGGTGGGAAATAGCCCCAGAACTGTCCTGGATCTTTATTTTTAGACAGAATAGTGAAAATACATCTACCCACACAATGGATACTAATTCTGGGTAAAAGCACCAACCAGAACCGACTGGGCCTGGTTCTAAACAACCACTTGTAAATAAAGTGCCCAAATTGAGGTCATTGATTCGGGCATAACAGAACTTCTGAACATCCCTAGATGATTATTTTTATACAGAATAATCAAAAATACATCCTTATCATCATTGGACACAATTTCTGGGTAAAAACACCAACCAGAACCGCCTGGGCCTGGTTCTAATACAACCACTATTTTAATCGCAAAATGCCTGTTTTGGACACTGTTTATGGTGGGAAATAGCTCCAGAATCACCTAGAATAATGCCAATGAATGACTTACTTGAATTGGACGATTTAACACTATATACACAGGAACTATGTGTCTCTGACAGTGTGTTTGGCAGCAGGGGAACATTTCAGTTTTTATTGCCTTAATGTGCTTTTCATGGCCTGATAATTACGTTTTGGCCAAGTATGATAGTTTTCATTGTAACTTAATTTCTATCACTTTGAACGATGCCAAATAAAAAACTTACTTGAATTGGACGATTTTAGACTATATACACAGTAACTTTGTCTCTGACAGTTTGTTTGGCAGCAGGGGAACTTTTCAGTTTTTATTGCCTTAATGTACTTTTCATGCCCTGAAAATCACGTTTTGGCCAAGTATGATTGTTTTCATTATAACTTAATTTCTAGCCATGAGAATGATGCCAAATGGATAACATACTTGAATTGGACGATTTTTCACTATATACACAGCAACTATGTGTCTCTGACTGTTTGTTTGGCAGCAGGGGAACAAGTAAGATTAGACAAATTATCTTTGCAAAAGCTTGTTCATATTGTATACATTTTTGTGAGTATAACAGCATCGTAGTCATCCTTATGGCTGACATGTCAGCATAAACACCCAACTGTCTGACTGAATAAACAATCTTAGTCTTGTGATTGGGGTGACATGTCAGCACAAATACTCAACTGTCTGACACTGATCAATTACTTTTTGCCCTGCAAATGACTGAAATTTATCTGTCCAAAGTCTTATTGACAACTGTCAGTTTTTCCTGTATTTAAGACACACACACTGGTCATTCGACTAGAGTTGCAGGAACATCGCGTTGAACAGGACCCTACTGTAGGAACTCTCACTGTCCACTTTGCAGTCTGGTAATAAACCAATTGGTCCGGGACCAATGAAAGTAGAACAAGAATTAGCAAGGGCTTTATAGTCTTGGTCTGTTAATAGAGTCAGGGACTTAACTAAGACAAAGTCAGGGACTTTTGGTCTTTGTGTGTTCAGAGATGTTGGGTTAATCACAAAGTAGAGATCAATTTCGGGTTTTTTAGAAAATAATTGTTGTTTAAACTATTAAGTAGGTGATCAATATGGGTCAGAAAGCAACAAAAGGGATGGGTTTATTGTCAGACTGCAAAATGAAAATCGGAGAGTTACCGGGACGAGATATCATGGTCCAGCTTGGGCTAAGCCTAGTGGCCACCCAAAATGGCCTCCGACCCAGGGAATTACAGACCAAAAATATCTTCCACACCACCACATCTAACAGCTTCTACTCTCTCGACATTGTCGGGAATGATTCTGCCAAGGTAGCTGAAAGTCTAAGAGAACAGTCTGAAGATATCTGCCCAGCAGCACCAGGACAGGAACAACAAACATGGCCATTACATGTCACCCGAAGTTCATGGGAGACCGGACGACAAGTGGTTAAACCAATTCTCACAGTTGCCCACTCAACGAATCATAATTAACCACGTATATGCAACTGACCTAATGGACAACCCATTGCCCCCCGGACACATTGCCTATGAGGATGGATCATCATCAAAAACCCTGGATGGAGAAAAACACAACGTATATGCCGTGGTGACTCAAAAAGACAACATCCAGACAGGACGACTCCCCGGCTACTGGTCTGCACAAGCCGCAGAAATAGTGGCACTGACAGAGGCATGTAGACTATTCCTAGGACAAGACGTGACGGTGGAAAGACACAGCCCAATCCCTGCTGAATTCCTAAAAGAAATGCAAAATCATTCCCCAGAAAAAGAGAAACTGCAATGGGAAACAGAAGGAGCCACTCAACACAAGAACGGACTCTATGCAGTAGAAAACAAGCCATGCGTGACACGATCATTGTTTGAAGTAATTGCCAAATTGAGCCATGGGAGGAGCCATGTCTCAACAGGAGGGATGATCAGTTTAGTACAACAAACAATGCATGTTCCCAGAGGTCTCCAAACTTCAATTTTTTTGGCAGAAACTGCCTGAACTGCTGTAGACACAACTCTCAAGGCAATGAACGACCCAAGCATGGAACAAGGCAAACAGGAACATATCCCTTCGAGCTTCTGAACATGGATTTCATCAAACTGAACCAAAGTGCTGGACTCGTCGAACAAACCATTAGAACAGTAAAACTCAGACTCAGAAAAACCATGGAAGACACAGGAAAACCATGGCAAGAATGCCTGAGCCTGGTAGAAACGTACATGAAAATCATTCCAACAGCACAGGGATGCACACCATTTGAAGCAGTGAACGACAGACCCTTCCACTTAACAATGTGGGAAAAAGATCTGGTGGTAGAAGAGAAAAGAGAAACAGATTCCCTCACTAAGTGGTTATGCATTATTGGATTGGATTGGATTGGATAACTTTATTCATCCCGTAATCGGGAAATTTCTTTGTTGCAATAGGAAGAGGGTGAGGATGCAGGAATACACAAATGGGTACTTAATAGTAAGTTAATAAATAAATACATGAATAAATATAAAAATAGGTAACTGTGTTGGTGAGATATATATATATATATATATATATATATATATATATATATATATATATATATATATATATATATATATATATATATATATATATATATATATATATATATATATACATACACATACATATATATATACAAGCACATCCACACTATATCCGAATTCAGGAGGTCCTAACCCACAGCCTTTTTGAGTTAAAGAGCCTGACGGCTGATGGGAGGAAGGATCTGCGGAAGAGCTCCTTCCTGCAGTGAGGGTACCGCAGTCTACTGCTAAAGGAGCTTCGAAGGGACTCCACCGACTCGTGCAGGGGGTGGGAGGTGCTGTCCATGATGGACCTCATCCTGGTCAGCATCCTCCGCTCTCCCACTTCCTCCACAGAGTCCAAAGGACAGCCCAGAACAGAGCTGGCCCTCCTGATCAGCTTGTTCAGCCTGATCCTGTCCCTCTTCGTGCTCCCACTTCCCCAACAGACCACTGCATAAAACACAGTAGATGCCACCACAGTGTCATAGAAGGTCCTCAACAGTGACCTGCACACACCAAAGGACCGTAGGCTCCTCAACAGGTAGAGGCGGCTCTGGCCCCTTCTGTACAGGGCATCTATGTTTGTGGACCAGTCTAGTCTACTGTTGAGGTGAACACCCAGGTACTTCAAGTTCTCCACGATTTCAATGTCTTTACCCTGGATGTTCACCTGAGTGGTCTGTTGAGGTGTCCTCCGAAAGTCAACGACCATTTCCTTTGTCTTACTGGTGTTGATGTGCAGGTGGTTTTGCCTACACCAGTCGACAAAGGCTGTGATGACTCCCCTGTACTCCAGGTCGTTCCCGTCAGTCACTCGTCCAACAATGGCGGTGTCATCGGAGAATTTCTGGAGGTGGCAGGTGTCTGTATTATGTTTAAAGTCTGACGTGTAGAGGGAGAAGAGGAGTGGGGAAAGCACTGCGCCTTGTGGGGCCCCCGTGCTGCAAGTTACCACATCAGACGTACAGTCCTGGAGTCTCACATATTGTGGTCTGTTGGTGAGGAAGTCGATGATCCATGCAGCTAGGTGGTTCCTTACTCCAGCCACCTCCAGTTTCCCTCTCAGAAGGACCGGCTGAATGGTGTTGAATGCGCTGGATAGGTCAAAAAACATCATTCTCACCGTGCTTCCCGAGTTCTCCAGGTGTGAAAGAGACTTGTGCATCAGGTAGGTGGTAGCATCTTCCACACCAATGCCTGGACGATAGGCGAACTGCAGAGGGTCCAGCTCTGCATTCATCAGGGGGCTCAGGTGGTTGAGGATGATCCTCTCCAGTGTCTTGATCAGGTGAGAGGTTAGTGCTACCGGCCTGAAGTGGTTTGGCTCCCTGGGGTTCGCAGTCTTTGGGACTGGGACCACGCAGGAAGTTTTCCACAAGGTGGGGACCTTCTGCAGACTGAGGCTGAGGTTGAAAATATGCAGAATCACTGTGCCAAGCTGATCCGCACACTCTCTCAGTAGTCTGGAGCTGAGGCCGTCCGGACCGGTAGCCTTCCTTGCCTCGATCTTCTTTAGTTGTTTTGTCACCTGATCGACAGTGATGCAGAGACCGGTGGAAGAGGGGGAGGAAGAGGGGGAGGAAGAGGAGAACGAGGGGGTAGAGTTGCTTCTGGTCTGGGGGGTCAGGGGAGCAGGGGCATGGCTGAATCTGTTAAAGAACTGATTCAGTTCGTTGGCCCACTCCCCGTCTCCGGACTCCGGGCCTCTCCCACTGTTGCCTCCATGGCCCGAGATGGTCCTCAAGCTCCTCCAGACCTCTTTGGTGTTGCCTCTTTGGAGTTGCTTCTCTAGCCTCCTCCTGTAGCTGGTCTTTCCCCTCCTTATCTCTCTCTTCAGCTCCTTCTGGACCGTTTTGAGACTCTCCTTCTCCCCAGACCTAAAAGCCCTCTTCTTCTTGTTCAGGAGGGCCCTTAGATCCCTGGTGACCCACGGCTTATTGTTGGAGTAACAACGGACCTTCTTGGAGGGTACGATGTTCTCCACACAGAAGTTGATGTAATCTGTGATGCAGTGGGTCAAGCTGTCGATGTCTTCCCCATGTGGTTTGCACAGCACCTCCCAGTCGGTTGTCTCAAAACAGTCCCTCAGTACCATGCTGGTCTCCTCGGTCCATCTTTGTATGATCCTCGTGGTAGGTTTTATTTTCCTCACCATAGGGATGTAGGTGGGGATCAGATGGACCAGGTTGTGGTCTGAGCGGCCCAGTGGGGGAAGGGGGGCTGAGCTGTATGCCTCCTTTGTGTTGGCATACAGCAGGTCCAGAGTTTTTTGTTCCCTGGTGCAGCACTTCACATACTGAGTGAAGGTGGGGAGAGTCGAAGTCAAGGGAGCATGGTTAAAATCACCGGAGATAAGAAGGAGAGACTGGGGGTGTGAAGTCTGTAGCCGGGACAGAGTAGTGTGGAGCAGCTCACGAGCCACTGCCGCATCGGCCGAGGGAGGTATATACACAGTTATTATGATGACGTGCGAGAACTCCCGGGGGATGTAAAACGGCCTGATGCTAACAGCTACTAGCTCGATATTTCGAGTGCAAAATTGCTCCTTCACAGTAATATGCCCAGGACTGCACCATGTACTGTTAATAAAGACAGCTAGTCCCCCACCTTTCTTCCTACCGCTCTCCTCAGGGTCCCTGTCCGCCCTCACCAGCTGAAAGCCATCCAAGGAGATGAGAGAGTCTGGTATTCGCTCATCCAGCCAGGTCTCCGTGAAGCAGATAATGCAGGCGCTCCGATATTGTCCTTGTTGTTTGGTCAGCGCCGTTAGCTCTTCCATCTTGTTGGGGAGAGATCTTACGTTCCCCATTATAATAGATGGAATGCTGGGTCTGAAGCGTCGCTTTTTCTCCTGACATTTTCTTCCGGCTCTGCATCCTCTTCTCTTCCTCTTTAACTCAGCGGGGAGGTCCAAGTCCAGGGGAATCCCGGTGTTGCGTAGCGCTAACAGTTGATCCCTCGTGTAAAGCAGCGTAGGCATGGCTGGGTGGGTCAAAATAGTCTCCAAAATTTAGAAATTTGAATTTGAAAAGATGGACTAAACTAGTAGATCAAAGACTGCCTCTCGCACAGCTTGAGTCTTGGAGTAGAGTCTTGAAAGTAAAGTCCCAAAACATTAAAGTATCGAATATAATATATAAAGTGAAGTAACAACTAAAGTCTTAAGAGACAATAAAAACATAAAATAAAGGATAAAAATCCGTAAAAAAGCTGTACAAACACAGAATTCGAGTGAGGGTTTAGGGAGCTATTGCAACAAGCAGCCGCTTTGAACGGCGCCCTATGATGCTTTTTCCAATGTTCCAAATGTTCCAAGAAAGAACTGTGATGAATGCAAAATAATCTGCCGACATCTTCTCTGTCTCCCACAGAGGAGGTCCTGTCCCCAGGAGACCTGGTACTCGTCAAGGTGATAAAAAGAAAGTGCTGGTCTTCTCCACGTTGGGACGGACCTCACCGTGTGATTTTGGCCATCATCATCACCGCTCTGTGTTCAACCACATGGGGGGAACGTACCAGAACCTTGGTACACTCCCACTGGAGGAGAATGCCCCACTAGCTGGTTCAGGAAACGATCAGGGACCCCAGAACTGCATCCCATTAACCAAGACACCAATCGTCGTTCAAGTCCCTTTGCTCAGCCTACAGCTTACTCACTTGGGATTACACAGGACTGATTGCAGTTATTTTTATTGGTACCTACAAGCTCCCAGAGTCTGAGTGGTCTGGCCGGACACCTTGGACCAGGTCCTCCTCCATACAGGCTACAAAACCATCACATGGCCCCTTTCCAAAGAAGCTACCACCATGACCGCTAACTTCACCAAGTTAGCCACCACCATCAAAGATGGTAAACATATGCTAGACCTTACGACCAATATCCAACAAAAAGGCTGCATCAACCTATGCCTCCGACCGGACCGACCAGGAAAAGGCCCCCTCTTTACTATCACCATCCGCACTACTAGTCCAGCCATGGTCCCCAAAGTGATTGGTGTGAACCCCTTCGTACAACCATCCGCCACACGCCTACTCAAAATCCGTCCGGCAGGAACACCTAAGCCTGAGTAGATACACCTTATTCTCGCCCATGTCCAAACACAGCAAGAAAACGACTACAACCTGATGATGAGGAACAGTTGGTACAGATACACCGCACTCACAGCCCGCGCCACAACCAATGAGTTGTTATGTCTGTTCCCTCTTGCCTACTGCCGTAGCCCAACCACAGCTATGGGCCAACCGACAGAACGAAGAACTCGCCAACCTCACCTACAACTGTATTCTGGGTAATTTGAGAGAATCCATCCAGCAAAGCTCGACCGCCTACATACCATGGTCGCAGTACCATTAGCAGCTACAGTCAATACCGCAACGTATGTCCAGTGCAACAACCGAACAGACTGTTATCCATCCTGTTTCAACTTCAGCGGACCGGATCCGAAGACCCCTTTAGACCAAGTTCACGTCACCAGGTGTGCCGAGATCAGACACATTCCTTCCCAATCATGGACAGTACTGGACCAAATATGGTGGATCTGCGAATGGCAAGTGTATATGATCATCCCCACCAATACAACTGGGCTCTGTGTCCCTACATCTGCATCCGACCACACGTACGTTTAACAGCAGACTCGATTCCAACTGTCGACGCCAACCCACATCTACCCACCAGGCGTCAACGACGGAGCTTTGATTTCTTCCCCCATGATTCAGTTTGGGGCTCGGATGTCCCCCTCTAATACAAACAATGGTCAGTCCCCTCCAAAATCATGATGGCGGTGTTCCCCAGGGTAGGAACTGCGAAGAACACCCTACGTCTGGAAACCATTGACTACAGATTCCAGGCCCGACACTAATCAATTACTTGTTTCCCTGCAAATGACTGAAACGTATCTGTCCAAAGTCTTAGGGACAACTGTCAGTTTTGCCTGTATTTAAGACACACTCACTGGTCATTCGACTAGAGTTGCAGTAACATCGCAGTGAACAGGACCCCACTGTAGGAACTCTCACTGTCCACTTTGCAGTCTGGTAATACATATTTTCTATTTAAATTTATCTCACTCTTTCTTAGCCTGCTCCTGAAGTTGTATTTTCAGACCTAACAAACATTTCAGTTTTTTTGCCCTAATGTGCGTTTCATGCGCTGAAAATCACGTTTTGGCCAAATATCATAGTTTTCATTATAACTTAACCTAACCCTAACCCTAACCCTAACTTTCATCACTTAGAATGATATCAAATGAAAAACCTACTTAATTTGGACGATTATACACTATATACACAGTAACTATGTGTCACTGACAGTTTGTTTCGCAGCAGGGGAACATTTCAGTTTTTATTGCCTTAATGTGCATTTCATGCGCTGAAAATCACGTTTTGGCCAAGTATCATAGTTTTCACTATAACTTAATTTCTAGCACTTAGAATGATGCAAAATGAAAAACTTACTTGAATTGGACAATTATACACTATATACACAGTAACTATGTGCCTCTGACAGTTTGTTTCGCAGCAGGGGAACATTTTAGTTTTTGTTGCCTTAACGTGCGTTTCATGCGCTGAAAATCACGTTTTGGCCAAGTATCATAGTTTTCACTATAACTTAATTTCTAGCACTTAGAATGATGCTAAATGCAATACTTACTTGAATTGGATGATTTTACACTAAAGACACAGTAACTATGTGCCTCTGGCAGTTTGTTTCGCAGCAGGGGAACATTTCAGTTTTTATTGCCTTAACGTGCGTTTCATGCGCTGAATATCACGTTTTGGCCAAGTATCATAGTTTTCACTATAACTTAATTTCTAGCACTTAGAATGATGCCAAATGCAAAACTTACTTGAATTGGATGATTTTACACTATATACACAGTAACTTTGTGCCTCTGGAAGTTTGTTTCGCAGCAGGGGAACATTTCAGTTTTTATTGCCTTAACGTGCGTTTCATGCGCTGAAAATCACGTTTTGGCCAAGTATCATAATTTTCACTATAACTTAATTTTATCAATTAGAATGATGCTAAATGCAAAACTTACTTGAATTGGACGATTTTACACTATATACACAGTAACTATGTGCCTCTGACAGTGTGTTTCGCAGCAGGGGAACATTTCAGTTTTTATTGCCTTAACGTGCGTTTCATGCGCTGAAAATCACGTTTTGGCCAAGTGTCATAATTTTCACCATAATTTAATTTCTATCACTTAGAATGATTCCAAATGAAAAACTTACTTGAATTGGACAATTTTACACTATATACTTAGCAACTTTGTGCCTCAGACAGTTTGTTTCGCAGCAGGGGAACATTTCAGTTTTTATTGCCTTATCGTGCGTTTCATGTGCTGAAAATCTTGTTTAGGCCAAGTATCACAATTTTCACTATCACTTAATTTCTATCACTTAGAATGATGCTAAATGAAAAACTTACTTGAATTGGACGATAATACACTATATACACAGTAACTATGTGTCTCTGACAGTCTGTTTCGCAGCAGGGGAACATTTCAGTTTTTATTGCCTTAACGTGCGTTTCATGCGCTGAAAATCACGTTTTGGCCAAGTAACATAGTTTTCACTATAACTTAATTTATATCACTTTGAATGATGCTAAATGCAAAAGTTACTTGGATTTGACGATTTTACACTATATACACAGTAACTATGTGCCTCTGACAGTTTGTTTCGCAGCAGGATAACATTTCAGTTTTTATTGCCTTAACGTGCGTTTCATGCACTGAAAATCACGTTTTGGCCAAGTGTCATAATTTTCACTATAACTTAATTTCTATCACTTAGAATGATTCCAAATGAGAAACTTACCTGAATTGGACGATTTTACACTATATACACAGCAACTTTGTGCCTCAGACAGTTTGTTTCGCAGCAGGGGAACATTTCAGTTTTTATTGCCTTAACGTGCGTTTCATGCGCTGAAAATCACGTTTTGGCCAAGTATCATAATTTTCACTATAACTTAATTTTTATCACTTAGAATGATTCCAAATGAAAAACTTACGTGAATTGGACGATTTTACACTATATACTTAGCAACTTTGTGCCTCAGAAAGTTTGTTTCGCAGCAGGGGAACATTTCAGTTTTTATTTCCTTAACGTGCGTTTCATGCGCTGAAAATCACGTTTTGGCCAAGTATCATAATTTTCACTATAACTTAATTTTTATCACTTAGAATGATTCCAAATGAAAAACTTACTTGAATTGGACGATTTTACACTATATACTTAGCAACTTTGTGCCTCAGAAAGTTTGTTTCGCAGCAGGGGAACATTTCAGTTTTTATTGCCTTAACGTGCGTTTCATGTGCTGAAAATCTTGTTTAGGCCAAGTATCACAATTTTCACTATAACTTAATTTCTATCACTTAGAATGATGCTAAATGAAAAACTTACTTGAATTGGACGATAATACACTATATACACAGTAACTATGTGTCTCTGACAGTCTGTTTCGCAGCAGGGGAACATTTCAGTTTTTATTGCCTTAACGTGCGTTTCATGCGCTGAAAATCACGTTTTGGCCAAGTAACATAGTTTTCACTATAACTTAATTTCTATCACTTTGAATGATGCTAAATGCAAAAGTTACTTGGATTGGACGATTTTACACTATATACACAGTAACTATGTTTCTCTGACAGTTTGTTTCGCAGCAGGGGAATATTTCAGTTTTTATTGCCTTAACGTACGTTTCATGTGCTGAAAATCACGTTTTGGCCAAGTATCACAATTTTCACTATAACTTAAATTCTATCACTTAGAATGATGCTAAATGAAAAACTTACTTGAATTGGACGATTTTACACTATATACACAGTAACTATGTGTCTCTGACAGTTTATTTCGCAGCAGGGGAACATTTCAGTTTTTATTGCCTTAACGTGCGTTTCATGCGCTGAAAATCACGTTTTGGCCAAGTATCATAATTTTCACTATAACTTAATTTCTATCACTTAGAATGATGCCAAATGAAAAACTTACTTGAAATGGACAATAATACACTATATACACAGTAACTATGTGTCTCTGACAGTTTGTTTCGCAGCAGGGGAACATTTCAGTTTTTATTGCCTTAACGTGCGTTTCATGCGCTGAAAATCACGTTTTGGCCAAGTATCACAATGTTCACTATAACTTAATTTCTATCACTTAGAATGATGCTAAATGAAAAACTTACTTGAATTGGACGATAATACACTATATACACAGTAACTATGTGCCTCTGACAGTTTGTTTCGCAGCAGGGGAACATTTCAGTTTTTAATTGCCTTAACGTGCGTTTCATGCGCTGAAAATCACGTTTTGGCCAAGTATCATAATTTTCACTATAACTTAATTTCTATCACTTAGAATGATGCTAAATGCAAAACTTACTTGAATTGGACGATTTTACACTATTTACACAGTAACTATGTGCCTCTGACAGTTTGTTTCGCAGCAGGGGAACATTTCAGTTTTTATTGCCTTAACGTGCGTTTCATGCGCTGAAAATCACGTTTTGGCCAAGTGTCATAAATTTCACTATAATTTAATTTCTATCACTTAGAATGATTCCAAATGAAAAATTTACTTGAATTGGACGATTTAACACTATATACACAGTAACTATGTGCCTCAGACAGTTTGTTTCGCAGCAGGGGAACATTTCAGTTTTTATTGCCTTAACGTGCGTTTCATGCACTGAAAATCACGTTTTGGCCAAGTGTCATAATTTTCACTATAACTTAATTTCTATCACTTAGAATGATTCCAAATGAGAAACTTACCTGAATTGGACGATTTTACACTATATACACAGCAACTTTGTGCCTCAGACAGTTTGTTTCGCAGCAGGGGAACATTTCAGTTTTTATTTCCTTAACGTGCGTTTCATGCGCTGAAAATCACGTTTTGGCCAAGTATCGTAATTTTCACTATAACTTAATTTTTATCACTTAGAATGATGCTAAATGCAAAATTTACTTGAATTGGACGATTTTACACTATATACACAGTAACTATGTGCCTCTAACAGTTTGTTTCGCAGCAGGGGAACATTTCAGTTTTTATTGCCTTAACGTGCGTTTCATGCGCTGAATATCACGTTTTGGCCAAGTATCATAGTTTTCACTATAACTTAATTTCTAGCACTTAGAATGATGCCAAATGCAAAACTTACTTGAATTGGATGATTTTACACTATATACACAGTAACTATGTGCCTCTGGAAGTTTGTTTCGCAGCAGGGGAACATTTCAGTTTTTATTGCCTTAACGTGCGTTTCATGCGCTGAAAATCACGTTTTGGCCAAGTATCATAATTTTCACTATAACTTAATTTCTATCACTTAGAATGATGCTAAATGAAAAACTTACTTGAATTGGACGATTTTACACTATATACTTAGCAACTTTGTGCCTCAGACAGTTTGTTTGGCAGCAGGGGAACATTTCAGTTTTTATTGCCTTAACGTGCGTTTTATGTGCTGAAAATCTTGTTTTCACTATAACTTAATTTCTATCACTTAGAATGATGCTAAATGAAAAACTTACCTGAATTGGACGATTTTACACTATATACACAGCAACTTTGTGCCTCAGACAGTTTGTTTCGCAGCAGGGGAACATTTCAGTTTTTATTTCCTGAACGTGCGTTTCATGCGCTGAAAATCACGTTTTGGCCAAGTATCATAATTTTCACTATAACTTAATTTTTATCACTTAGAATGATGCTAAATGCAAAACTTACTTGAATTGGACGATTTTACACTATATACACAGTAACTATGTGCCTCTGACAGTTTGTTTCGCAGCAGGGGAACATTTCAGTTTTTATTGCCTTAACGTGCGTTTCATGCGCTGAATATCACGTTTTGGCCAAGTATCATAGTTTTCACTATAACTTAATTTCTAGCACTTAGAATGATGCCAAATGCAAAACTTAATTGAATTGGATGATTTTACACTATATACACAGTAACTATGTGCCTCTGGAAGTTTGTTTCGCAGCAGGGGAACATTTCAGTTTTTATTGCCTTAACGTGCGTTTCATGCGCTGAAAATCACGTTTTGGCCAAGTATCATAATTTTCACTATAACTTAATTTCTATCACTTAGAATGATGCTAAATGCAAAACTTACTTGAATTGGACGATTTTACACTATTTACACAGTAACTATGTGCCTCTGACAGTTTGTTTCGCAGCAGGGGAACATTTCAGTTTTTATTGCCTTAACGTGCGTTTCATGCGCTGAAAATCACGTTTTGGCCAAGTGTCATAAATTTCACTATAATTTAATTTCTATCACTTAGAATGATTCCAAATGAAAAATTTACTTGAATTGGACGATTTAACACTATATACTTAGCAACTTTGTGCCTCAGACAGTTTGTTTCGCAGCAGGGGAACATTTCAGTTTTTATTGCCTTAACGTGCGTTTCATGTGCTGAAAATCTTGTTTTCACTATAACTTAATTTCTATCACTTAGAATGATGCTAAATGAAAAACTTACTTGAATTGGACGCTAATACACTATATACACAGTAACTATGTGTCTCTGACAGTCTGTTTCGCAGCAGGGGAACATTTCAGTTTTTATTGCCTTAACGTGCGTTTCATGCGCTGAAAATCACGTTTTGGCCAAGTAACATAGTTTTCACTATAACTTAATTTCTATCACTTTGAATGATGCTAAATGCAAAAGTTACTTGGATTGGACGATTTTACACTATATACACAGTAACTTTGTGCCTCTGACAGTTTGTTTCGCAGCAGGGGAATATTTCAGTTTTTATTGCCTTAACGTGCGTTTCATGTGCTGAAAATCACGTTTTGGCCAAGTATCACAATTTTCACTATAACTTAAATTCTATCACTTAGAATGATGCTAAATGAAAAACTTACTTGAATTGGACGATTTTACACTATATACACAGTAACTATGTGTCTCTGACAGTTTATTTCGCAGCAGGGGAACATTTCAATTTTTATTGCCTTAACGTGCGTTTCATGCGCTGAAAATCACGTTTTGGGTTAGTATCATAATTTTCACTATAACTTAATTTCTATCACTTAGAATGATGCTAAAATGAAAAACTTACTTGAATTGGACGATAATACACTATATACACAGTAACTATGTGTCTCTGACAGTTTGTTTCGCAGCAGGGGAACATTTCAGTTTTTATTGCCTTAACGTGCGTTTCATGCGCTGAAAATCACGTTTTGGGCTAGTATCATAATTTTCACTATAACTTAATTTCTATCACTTAGAATGATGCTAAATGCACAATTTACTTGAATTGGACGATTTTACACTATATACACAGTAACTATGTTTCTCTGACAGTTTGTTTCGAAGCAGGGGAACATTTCAGTTTTATTGCCTTAAACTGCGTTTCATGCGCTGAAAATCATGTTTTGGCCAAGTATCATAATTTTCACTATAACTTAATTTCTATCACTTAGAATGATGCTTAATGAAAAACTTACTTGAATTGGACGATAATACACTATATACACAGTAACTATAGGTCTCTGACAGTTTGTTTCGAAGCAGGGGAACATTTCAGTTTTTATTGCCTTAACGTGCGTTTCATGTGCTGAAAATAACGTTTTGGGCAAGTATCACAATTTTCGTCATAACTTAATTTCTATCACTTTGAATGATGCTAAATGCAAAACTTACTTGAATTGGACGATTTTACACTATAAACACAGTAACTATGTGCCTCTGACAGTTTGTTTCGCAGCCGGGGAATATTTCAGTTTTTATTGCCTTAACGTGCGTTTCATGTGCTGAAAATCACGTTTTGGCCAAGTATCACAATTTTCACTATAACTTAATATCTAGCCATTAGAATGATGCCAAATTAAAAACTTATTAAATTATGAAATTTGATGATTTTACACTATATATAGAGAGACATTTGTGTCTCTGACAGTTTTACACAGTTTTACAAGTTATGACTCCAGACTCTTAATTTACAATTCTGCCTTTATGGATACATTGCATCACCACCCCCTGAGTGGATCACTTACCTCTCACTGTCTTTCACTTACCTTCATTCAGCATGTAGGTGTCAGATCACCTTGTACCTGATGACTATTCATATTACCTCACCCGAAGTTATTACACAGAAGGGATTGTGTTGTGTTACCCCAAGTTTAGAGTCCCAACGGATGTGGGAAACTTACAGCGTCTGTCTGCCAGAGAGCAGCAGCTGGAACCGATTGTGACCAGGGTGGCATGGGTCCCTGATCATGTCCCTGGCTCTGCTGAGGTAACGAGGGCTGGCAATGTCTTCCAGTGAGGGCAGAGTAGCCGACGATCTTCTGCGTAGTGGTGATATCTTTCTAAATAGCCTTTTTGTCTGCTGCCATTCTTTCCGCGTACCACCAAATGTGCTTTTTATGCGCTGATAAGCACATTTTGGTCGAATATGAAAGTTTCCAAGTGTGCACTTGACCCTGGAAAACCTGGAGAGTGACAGTTACTCCTGAAGTTGAACCTTTTTTTCATCCCACAATTCAAGGAAACAATTGCAAACCCTGTTAGCCAGCCTTTCTTATATTTCGCGAGGCGAACAAACAATTGCAAGGCCAACTAGTTAGTCTTTCTTACATTCCACGATCTTTTAATTCAATTGTAAAACCAGTTTGGCTAGTCTACCTTGCATTCTACGATCTTATCAAACAAAGGTAAAACCAGTATGACACATGGTAAGACAAGAATAAACAATTATTAAGCCAGTTAGCCAGTCCATCCCACAATTCCCTCCTTTTGTGTCTGTGAAAATATCGAAATATTGAAATGGCTGTTTCCATGAGCCAGAGAAGAACCAGTCAAGCCATCCTCGTTGTGAAACCGAATCTCCGGTCACAGCTCTCTGCATGTTCCTAATAGCCTGCAGGGCATCATGGACCGAGCAGGACATAACGGCAGGGATGAAGGGGCAGCAGGAGTCTCCCACCATGGCACACACACAGCCCCGCTGGGTGGCCACTCCGTCAAGAGCAGGGCAGCCCTGGAAAATCACCTGGGCCATGGCGGCTACCCAGCCTGACTGATGCGCCGACACAGGCCCGGAACCTGCCTTCAATGGTCTTCAAATGCAGGGCGTTCCTTGCCGCTCCCACTCAAGGGAACTGAGCCATTACGATTTTGGATGAGACTGACCAGTATTTGTGTTTGAGGGACACATCCGAGCCACACACTGGATCATGGTCGTGAGCTCCGTCAATAATGTGCCCAAATGGAGGTCATTGATTCGGGAATAACAGAACTTCTGAAGATCCCTAGATGATTATTTTTATACATAATAATCAAAAATACATCCCCATCGTCAATGGATAAAATTTTTCGGGTAAATTCACTAACCAGAACAGACTGGGCCTGGTTCTAATACAACCACTATTTTAATCCCAGAATGCCTGTTTTGGACACTGTTTATGGTGGGAAAATAGCTCCAGAACCATCCTGGATCATTATTTTTACACAGAATAGTGAAAATACATCCATCTACACATTCAACACTAATTATGGGTAGAAGCACCAACCAGAACCGACTGGGCCCGGTTCTAATACGACCACTATTTTAATCGCAAAATGCCTGTTTTGGACAATGTTTATGGTGGGAAACATTATTTTTATAGAAAATAGTGAAACTACATCTACCTACTCAATCAACACAAATTCTGGGTAAATACACCAACCAGAACCGATTGGGCCTTGTTCTAATACAACCACTATTTTTATCGCAAAATGTTTTGGACACTATTGACGGTGGGAAATATTCCCAAAACATCCCTGCATCTTTAATTTTACACATAATAGTGAAAATGCATCCATCCACACAATTGACACTAAATCTGGGTAAAAGCGGCAACCAGAACCGACTGGGCCCGGTTCTAATACGACCACTATTTTAATCGCAAAATGCCTGTTTTGGACAATGTTTATGGTGGGAAACATTATTTTTATAGAAAATAGTGAAACTACATCCACCTACTCAACCAACACAAATTCTGGGTAAATACACCAATCAGAACCGATTGGGCCTTGTTCTAATACAACCACTATTTTTATCGCAAAATGTTTTGGACACTATTGACGGTGGGAAATATTCCCAAAACATCCCTACATCTTTAATTTTACACATAATAGTGAAAATGCATCCATCCACACAATTGACACTAAATCTGGGTAAAAGCGGCAACCAGAACCGACTGGTCCCGGTTCTAATTCAACAACCATGCAAAATTAAGATCCATTGGAGGTTTTTTATTCTTGTATAAAAAAAAGACCCAAAACATCCCTGCATGATTATTTTTGAACAGAATAGTAAAATATACATCCCAATCATCTTTGGACACAAGTTTCAGATATAAACAGCAACCAGACCCGACTGGACCCAGTTATAATGCAACTACGATTTTTTATCGCAAAATGCATGTTTTGGAGAAAATTTATGCTGGGAAATAGCCCTAGAACCATCCTGGATCTTTAATTTTAGACAGAATTGTGAAAATACATCCACCTACACAATCAATACTAACTCTGGGTATAAGACCCAACCAGAACCGACTGGGCTTGGTTCTAATACAACCACCATGCAAAATAAAGTGCCCAAATGGAGGTCATTTATTCGGGCATAAAATAACTTCTGAACATCCCTAGATGATGATTTTTATACAGAATAGTGAAAAATACAACCCCATTCCGATCGGACACAAGTTACGGGTGTATACACATATCAGAACCGACTGGGCCTGGTTCTAATACAACCACTATGCAAAATAAAGTGCCCAAAGGGAGGTCATTGATTCGGGCATAAAAGAACTTCTGAAAATCCCTAGATGAATATTTTTATAGAGAATAGTCAAAAATACATCCCCATTATCATTTGACACAAGTTCACATACACCAACCAAGTCTACATACACCAACCAGAACCGACTGGGCCTGGTTCTAATAGGACCACTATTTTAATCGCAAAGTGCCTGTTTTTGACACTATTGATGGTGGGAAATATTCCCTGAACATCCCTGCATCTTTAATTTCACACAGAATAGTGAAAAAGCATCCTTCAACACAATTGACACTAATTCTTGGTAAAAGCACCAACCAGAACCGACTGGGCCCGGTTCTAATTCAACCACCATGCAAAATAACGATCCATAATGGAGGTTTTTGATTCTTGTATAAAAAAAGCCCCAAAACATCCCTGCATGATTATGTTTAAACAGAATAGTAAAATATACATCCCCTTCATCTTTGGACACAAGTTTCGGATTTAAACAGCAACCAGAACCGAGACGACCCAGTTATAATGCAACTACTATTTTTTTCGCAAAATGCATGTTTTGGAGACTATTTATGGTGGCAAATACCCCTAGAACCATCCTGGATCTTTATTTTTAGACAGAATAGTGAAAATACATCCACCTACACAATCAACACTAACTCTGGGTAAAAGCACCAACCAGAACCGATTCGGCTTGGTTCTACTACAACCACCATGCAAAATAAAGTGCCCAAATGGAGGTCATTTATTCGGGCATAGAAGAAATTCTGAACATTCCTAGATGATATTTTTTTATACAGAATAGTAAAAAATACAACCCCACTCCTATTGGACACGTTACGGGTGTATACACAAAACAGAACCGACTGGGCCTGGTTCTAATACAACCACTATTTTTGTCGCAAAATGCATGTTTTTGACACTATTAATGGTGGGAAATAGTCTCAGAACATCCCTGGATCTTTATTCTTACAGAGAATAGTGAAAATACATCCACCCACACAATCGACACTAATTGTGGGTAAAGCACCAACCAGAACCGACTGGGCCTGGTTCTAAACAACCACTTGTAAATAAAGTGCCCAAATTGAGGTCATTGATTCGGGCATAACAGAACTTCTGAACATCCCTAGAATATTATTTTTATAAAGAATAATCAAAAATACATCCCCATCATCATTGGACACAATTTCTGGGTAAAAACACGAACCTGAACCGACTGGTCCGGATTCTAATACAACCACTAATTTAACCTGCAAAATGCCTGTTTTGGACACTGTTTGTGGTGGGAAATAGCTCCAGAACCATCCTGGATCATTATTGTTATACAAAATAGTGAAAATACATCCACTCACACAATAAACACAAATTCTGGGTAAAAGCACCAACCAAAACCGACTGGGCCTGTTTCTAAACCACCACTTGTGAATAAAGTGACCAAATGAAAGTAATTCATTCGGGCATAACAGAACTTCTGAACATCGCTAGATGATTATTTCTATACAAAATAGTCAAGTATACATCCCCATCATAATTGGACACAAGTTTCGTATACAAACACCCACCAGAACCGACTGGACCCTATTATAATGCAACCACTATTTTGTATCGCCTGTTTTGGACACTGTTTATGGTGGGAGATAGCTCCAGAATCACCTAGAATGATGTCAAATGAAAAACTTACTTGAATTGGACAATTATACACTATATACACAGTAACTATGTGTCTCTGACAGTTTGTTTCGCAGCAGGGGAACATTTCAGTTTTTATTGCCTTAACGTGCGTTTCATGCGCTGAAAATCACGTTTTGGCCAAGTATCATAATTTTCACTATAACTTAATTTCTATCACTTAGAATGATGCTAAATGCAAAACTTACTTGAATTGGACGATTTTTCACTACATACACAGTAACTGTGTCTCTGACAGTTTGTTTGGCAGCAGGGGAACTTTTCAGTTTTTATTGCCTTCATGTACTTTTCATGCCATGAAAATCACGTTTTGGCCAAGTATGATTGTTTTCGTTATAACTTAATTTCTAGCTTGAGAATGATGCCAAATGGATAACTTACTTGAATTGGACGATTTTTCACTTTATACACAGTAACTATGTGTCTCTGACAGTTTGTTTGGCAGCAGGGGAACATGTGAGATTAGACAAAGTATCTTTGCAAATGCTTGTTCATATTGTATAAGTTTTTGTGAGTATAACAGCATCATAGTCATCCTTATGGCTGACATGTCAGCATAAACACCCAACTGTCTGACTGAATAAACAATCTTAGTCTTGTGATTGGGGTGACATTTCAGCACAAATACTCAACTGTCCGACACTGATCAATTACTTTTTGCCCTGCAAATGACTGAAATGTATCTGTCCAAAGTCCTAGCGACAACTGTCAGTTTTTCCTGTATTTGAGACACACACACTGGTCATTCGACTAGAGTTGCAGGAACATCGCGTTGAACAGGACCCTACTGTAGGAACTCTCACTGTCCACTTTGCAGTCTGGTAATAAACCAATTGGTCCGGGACCAATGAAAGTAGAACAATAATTAGCAAGGGCTTTATAGTCTTGGTCTGTTAATATAGTCAGGGACTTAACTAAGACAAAGTCAGGGACTTTTGGTCTTTGTGTGTTCAGAGATATTGGGTTAATCACAAAGTAGAGATCACTTTCTGGTAATTTAGAAAATAATTGTTGTTTAAACTATTAAGTAGGTGATTAATACGGGTCAGAAAGCAACAAAAGGAATGGGTTTATTGTCAGAATGCAAAATGAAAATCGGAGAGTTACCGGGACGAGATATCATGGTCCAGCTTGGGCTAAGCCTAGTGGCCACCCAAAATGGCCTCCGACCCAGCGAATTACAGACCAAAAATATCTTCCACACCACCACATCTAACAGCTTCTACTCTCTCGACATTGTCGGTAATGATTCTGCCAAGGTAGCTGAAAGTCTAAGAGAACAGTCTGAAGATATCTGCCCAGCAGCACCAGGACAGGAACAACAAACATGGCCATTACATGTCACCCTGAAGTTCATGGGAGACCGGACGACAAGTAGTTAAACCAATTCTCACAGTTGCCCAATGTTAGACTATAAATATTTTACCTGACTCCAATTCCTTAACTCTGTAGTCTCCAGTCTAACAATGGAGCGTGTTCAGCATCGGAGGAGACAAACCAGGGTTGAGCGAGTTTATCCACAGATGATTTATTCCATTCAAATTGATTCATACAGAGCTCCGGGTCTCCCTCCCATAGAATAAGCCCGCTGAGTGTTGATGTCCCAAAGCGGAGGATGGAAAAGACATTGTCCAAAGCCGCGTTTGCCCAGTTATAGTCCAACAAAAATGCATATTCATTCGCTGATTAATAATGAGATGTGGGCTGGTCCAGGGCTGCTGTGAGGGGGGGTTTCTGTGGGCTCCACACCTTCCAGCCTTGAATCCACATCATCCAGACCTCTGTCTCCGCTGGTCCTATAAAGTCCCGACCCTCCGCCCTGCTCTTTGTTCCTCTGCCCTTTGAAGTCCTCCATCTGGTCTCTTATCAGTGTGGATCCCACCTTGAAATAAGAATCCCAGGAAGAGCCTTTTGTTAACATTATAGTTGAGGAGTCTCAGACCCATCCTTCTGTTCATATTGTATTTGAGTTGGGAACCAGTGGCGACTCTAAAACAAGACCGCCACAACAAAAGGAATGAGTAAAATGTGATATCAAAATGAAACAGATATACTAAAAAGAATGAGTAAAATATAATATCAAAATGAAACAGCTATACTAAAAAGAATGAGTAAAATATGATATCAAAATGAAACCGCTATACTAAAAAGAATGAGTAAAATATGTCAAATATGTGCTTGTATGGGTATACCGTGAGGTTTTAATGGAGCTTTATTATTCAGTGGAGGCGCTGAAGGTACAAGAGTCAAAGTTGGTTCGATCTGGGTGGGGGCCCTCACCACAGCCAAAGCTATTGACGCAATTACCAGGTTGTGTATTGCCAATCTATGCTGTTCCAACTCCTCCTCCTTTCTCAGTATCGACCCTCGCCTCCACCTCCACACCTCCTCTTTTCTGCTTCGGAGTTCCACCTCCTTAGCTGTGACGTCACGCTCTACTTTCCGCAAAGCAATGGACAAGTTATTCATATTCCATTCATGCTTTTGACCTACAAAATGTACATTTTCTTTTAAAGTACTAAATTGTTTCACCAACTCGCGTCTTATTTTTGGTTGTTTTTTTAACTTGAACACCACTCAGAACCTGTGCTTCCACATCTGCATACAAAATTGTCAATTCATTCCATTCTCCACATTCTCCCGCACTCTCACATCCTTCCATTTTCACCAATTCAATCTAGATCAAGTCTCCGGATAAAATTGGAATTTTAGTATATTCAATTTTAGGAATTATTGTTACTTTTTTTTTTTTTTTTTTTTAGAATCAATTCTAGGAATCAAACATCTGTGGACCCAGTCGTTTCCCTGCTGAAGACTTTAAAATAACTCCTGCATACAACTCTTTCCGGAATCTCTTGTTCCTTTGTTTCATACGACCGTTTTCTCTATCTCAAAACGACCGTTCTGGGATCGTCATTAATTCCGACTCTAGGTATATTACAACCTTTTCGGAATCTCCTATTCCCGATATCCCCATTCTATAGTCACTTCTCCATAATTTAAAAATCTAATAGCAGAAATTTAACGTTTCAGTAATAGGTATTCTGCTTACCTTTCAGTTGATCAGGCGCCTGTCGGAGAAGTCCCAAGAAAGGTCTCACGCTCGCCGGCGTGCCCTCACGTTCGCTGACGTGGTTAACTTTTCCTTATTCCCACGTTCGCTGACGTGTTTTAACTTTTCCTTATTCCCACGTTCGCTGACGTGTTTAACTTTTCCTTATTCCCACGTTCGCTGACGTGTTTCGATAACCGCAACTCCACGTTCGCCGACGTGTTTTAGAGTCCGCGGCTGGCCTTAACCCATATGTCTACGCAGTCTCCTCCCTGGTTCACGGACGGAGTTATCGGCCTTAACCCCTATCTGTCTACCCAACCGACTCATGGACTGGGTCACCAAAACTGTTAGACTATAAATATTTTACCTGACTCCAATTCCTTAACTCTGTAGTCTCCAGTCTAACAATGGAGCGTGTTCAGCATCGGAGGAGACAAACCAGGGTTGAGCGAGTTTATCCACAGATGATTTATACCATTCAAATTGATTCATACAGAGCTCCGGGTCTCCCTCCCATAGAATAAGCCCGCTGAGTGTTGATGTCCCAAAGCGGAGGATGGAAAAGACATTGTCAAAACCCGCGTTTGCCCAGTTATAGTCCAACAAAAATGCATATTCATTCGCTGATTAATAATGAGATGTGGGCTGTCCAGGGCTGCTGTGAGGGGGGGTTTCTCTGGGCTCCACATCTTCCAGCCTTGAATCCACATCATCCAGACCTCTGTCTCCGCTGGTCCTATAAAGTCCCGACCCTCCGCCCTGCTCTTTGTTCCTCTGCCCTTTGAAGTCCTCCATCTGGTCTCTTATCAGTGTGGATCCCAACTTGAAATAAGAATGTCAGGAAGAGCCTTTTGTTAACATTATAGTTGAGGAGTCTCAGACCCATCCTTCTGTTCATATTGTATTTGAGTTGGGAACCAGTGGCGACTCTAAAACAAGACCGCCACAACAAAAGGAATGAGTAAAATGTGATATCAAAATGAAACAGCTATACTAAAAAGAATGAGTAAAATATGATATCAAAATGAAACAGCTATACTCAAAAGAATGAGTAAAATATGATATCAAAATGAAACAGCTATACTAAAAAGAATGAGTAAAATATGTCATATTCTTCACCACTCAACGAATCATAATTAACCACGTATATGCAAATGACCTAATGGACAACCCATTGCCCCCCGGACACATTGCCTATGGGGATGGATCATCATCAAAAACCCTGGATGGAGAAAAACACAACGTATATGCCGTGGTGACTCAAAAAGACAACCTCAAGACAGGACGACTCCCCGGCGACTGGTCTGCACAAGCCGCAGAAATAGTGGCACTGACAGAGGCATGTAGACTATTCCTAGAACAAGACGTGACGGTGGAAAGACACAGCCCAATCCCTGCTGAATTCCTAAGAGAAATGCAAAATCATGCCCCAGAAAAAGAGAAACTGCAATGGGAAACAAAAGGAGCCACTCAACACAAAAACGGACTCTATGCAGTAGAAAACAAGCCATGCGTCCCACGATCATTGTTTGAAGTAATTGCCAAATTGAGCCATGGGAGGAGCCATGTCTCAACAGAAGGGATGATCAGTACAGTACAACAAACAATGCATGTTCCCAGAGGTCTCCAAACTTACTTCAATTTTTTGCAGAAACTGTCTAAACTGCTGTAGACACAACTCTCAAGGCAATGAACGACCCAAGCATGGAACAAGGCAAACAGGAACATATCCCTTCGCTTCGAGCTTCTGAACATGGATTTCATCAAACTGAACCAAAGTGCTGGACTCGTCGAACAAACCATTAGAACAGTAAAACTCAGACTCAGAAAAACCATGGAAGATACAGGAAAACGATGGCAAGAATGCCTGAGCCTGGTAGAAACGTACATGAGAATCATTCCAACAGCACAGAGATGCACACCATTTGAGGCAGTGAAAGACAGACCCTTCCACTGAACAATGTGGGAAAAAGATCTGGTGGTAGAAGAGAAAAGAGAAACAGAATCCCTCACTAAGTGGTTATGCAAAATGTTCCAAGAAAGAACTGTGATGAATGCAAAATAATCTGCCGACATCTTCTCTGTCTCCCACAGAGGAGGTCCTGTCCCCAGGAGACCTGGTACTCGTCAAGGTGATAAAAAGAAAGTGCTGGTCTTCTCCACGTTGGGACAGACCTCACCGTGTGATTTTGGCCATCATCATCACCGCTCTGTGTTCAACCACATAGGGGGAACGTACCAGAACCTTGGTACACTCCCACTGGAGGAGAATGCCCCACTAGCTTGTTCAGGAAACGATCAGGGGCCCCCAGATCTGCATCCCATCAACCAAGACACCAATCGTCGTTCAAGTCCCTTTGCTCAGCCTACAGCTTACTCACTTGGGATTACACAGGACTGACTCCAGTTATTTTTATTGGTACCTACAAGCTCCCAGAGTCTGAGTGGTCTGGCCAGACACCTTGGACCAGGTCCTCCTCCATACAGGCTACAAAACCATCACATGGCCCCTTTCCAAAGAAGCTACCACCATGACCGCTAACTTCACCAAGTTAGCCACCACCATCAAAGATGGTAAACATATGCTAGACCTTACGACCAATATCCAACAAAAAGGCTGCATCAACCTATGCCTCCGACCGGACCGACCAGGAAAAGGCCCCCTCTTTACTATCACCATCCGCACTACTAGTCCAGCCATGGTCCCCAAAGTGATTGGTGTGAACCCCTTCGTACAACCATCCGCCACACGCCTACTCAAAATCCGTCCGGCAGGAACACCTAAGCCTGAGTAGATACACCTTATTCTCGCCCATGTCCAAACACAGGAAGAAAACGACTACAACCTGATGATGAGGAACAGTTGGTACAGATACACCGCACTCACAGCCCGCGCCACAACCAATGAGTTGTTATGTCTGTTCCCTCATGCCTACTGCCGTAGCCCAACCACAGCTATGGTCCAACCGACAGAACGAAGAACTCGCCAACCTCACCTACAACTGTATCCTGGGTAATCTGAGAGAATCCTTCCAGCAAAGCTCGACCGCCATGGTCGCAGTACCATTAGCAGCTACAGTCAATACCGCAACGTATGTCCAGTGCAACAACCGAACAGACTGTTATCCATCCTGTTTCAACTTCAGCGGACCGGATCCGAAGACCCCTTTGGACCAAGTTCACGTCACCAGGTGCGCCGAGATCAGACACATTCCTTCCCAATCATGGACAGTACTGGACCAAATATGGTGGCTCTGCGAATGGCAAGTGTATATGATCATCCCCACCAATACAACTGGGCTCTGTGTCCCTACATCTGCATCCGACCACACGTACGTTCTAACAGCAGACTCGATTCCAACTGTCGACGCCAACCCACATCTACCCACCAGGCGTCAACGACGGAGCTTTGATTTCTTCCCCCATGATTCAGTTTGGGGCTCGGATGTCCCCCTCTAATACAAACACTGGTCAGTCTCCTCCAAAATCATGATGGCGGTATTCCCCAGGGTAGGAACAGCGAAGAACACCCTACGTCTGGAAACCATTGACTACAGATTCCAGGCCCGACACTAATCAATTACTTGTTGCCCCGCAAATGACTGAAACGTATCTGTCCAAAGTCTTAGGGACAACTGTCAGTTTTGCCTGTATTTAAGACACACTCACTGGTCATTCGACTAGAGTTGCAGTAACATCGCAGTGAACAGGAGCCCACTGTAGGAACTCTCTGTCCACTTTGCAGTCTGGTCATACATATTTTCTATTTAAATTTATCTCACTCTTTCTTAGCCTGCTCCTGAAGTTGTATTTTCAGACCTAACAAACATTTCAGTTTTTTTGCCCTAATGTGCGTTTCATGCGCTGAAAATCATGTTTTGGCCAAGTATCATAGTTTTCATTATAACTTAACCTAACCCTAACCCTAACCCTAACTTTCATCACTTAGAATGATATCAAATGAAAAACCTACTTAATTTGGATGATTATACACTATATACACAGTAACTATGTGTCACTGACAGTTTGTTTCGCAGCGGGGGAACATTTCAGTTTTTATTGCCTTAATGTGCATTTCATGCGCTGAAAATCACGTTTTGGCCAAGTATCATAGTTTTCACTATAACCTAATTTCTAGCACTTAGAATGATGCAAAATGAAAAACTTACTTGAATTGGACAATTATACACTATATTCACAGTAACTATGTGCCTCTGACAGTTTGTTTCGCAGCAGGGGAACATTTCAGTTTTAATGCCTTAACGTGCGTTTCATGTGCTGAAAATCACGTTTTGGCCAAGTATAATAATTTTCACTATAACTTAATTTCTATCACTTAGAATGATGCTAAATGCAAAACTTACTTGAATTGGACGATTTTACACTATATACACAGTAACTATGTGCCTCTGACAGTTTGTTTCGCAGCAGGGGAACATTTCAGTTTTTATTGCCTTTAACGTGCGTTTCATGCGCTGAAAATCACGTTTTGGCCAAGTATCATAGTTTTCACTATAACTTAATTTCTAGCACTTAGAATGATGCTAAATGCAATACTTACTTGAATTGGATGATTTTACACTATAGACACAGTAACTATGTGCCTCTGACAATTTGTTTCGCAGCAGGGGAACATTTCAGTTTTTATTGCCTTAACGTGCGTTTCATGCGCTGAAAATCACGTTTTGGCCAAGTATCATAATTTTCACTATAACTTAATTTTATCAATTAGAATGATGCTAAATGCAAAACTTACTTGAATTGGACGATTTTACACTATATACACAGTAACTATGTGCCTCTGACAGTGTGTTTCGCAGCAGGGGAACATTTCAGTTTTTATTGCCTTAACGTGCGTTTCATGCGCTGAAAATCACGTTTTGGCCAAGTGTCATAATTTTCACCATAATTTAATTTCTATCACTTAGAATGATTCCAAATGAAAAACTTACTTGAATTGGACAATTTTACACTATATACTTAGCAACTTTGTGCCTCAGACAGTTTGTTTCGCAGCAGGGGAACATTTCAGTTTTTATTGCCTTATCGTGCGTTTCATGTGCTGAAAATCTTGTTTAGGCCAAGTATCACAATTTTCACTATCACTTAATTTCTATCACTTAGAATGATGCTAAATGAAAAACTTACTTGAATTGGACGATAATACACTATATACACAGTAACTATGTGTCTCTGACAGTCTGTTTCGCAGCAGGGGAACATTTCAGTTTTTATTGCCTTAACGTGCGTTTCATGCGCTGAAAATCACGTTTTGGCCAAGTAACATAGTTTTCACTATAACTTAATTTATATCACTTTGAATGATGCTAAATGCAAAAGTTACTTGGATTTGACGATTTTACACTATATACACAGTAACTATGTGCCTCTGACAGTTTGTTTCGCAGCAGGATAACATTTCAGTTTTTATTGCCTTAACGTGCGTTTCATGCACTGAAAATCACGTTTTGGCCAAGTGTCATAATTTTCACTATAACTTAATTTCTATCACTTAGAATGATTCCAAATGAGAAACTTACCTGAATTGGACGATTTTACACTATATACACAGCAACTTTGTGCCTCAGACAGTTTGTTTCGCAGCAGGGGAACATTTCAGTTTTTATTGCCTTAACGTGCGTTTCATGCGCTGAAAATCACGTTTTGGCCAAGTATCATAATTTTCACTATAACTTAATTTTTATCACTTAGAATGATTCCAAATGAAAAACTTACGTGAATTGGACGATTTTACACTATATACTTAGCAACTTTGTGCCTCAGAAAGTTTGTTTCGCAGCAGGGGAACATTTCAGTTTTTATTTCCTTAACGTGCGTTTCATGCGCTGAAAATCACGTTTTGGCCAAGTATCATAATTTTCACTATAACTTAATTTTTATCACTTAGAATGATTCCAAATGAAAAACTTACTTGAATTGGACGATTTTACACTATATACTTAGCAACTTTGTGCCTCAGAAAGTTTGTTTCGCAGCAGGGGAACATTTCAGTTTTTATTGCCTTAACGTGCGTTTCATGTGCTGAAAATCTTGTTTAGGCCAAGTATCACAATTTTCACTATAACTTAATTTCTATCACTTAGAATGATGCTAAATGAAAAACTTACTTGAATTGGACGATAATACACTATATACACAGTAACTATGTGTCTCTGACAGTCTGTTTCGCAGCAGGGGAACATTTCAGTTTTTATTGCCTTAACGTGCGTTTCATGCGCTGAAAATCACGTTTTGGCCAAGTAACATAGTTTTCACTATAACTTAATTTCTATCACTTTGAATGATGCTAAATGCAAAAGTTACTTGGATTGGACGATTTTACACTATATACACAGTAACTATGTTTCTCTGACAGTTTGTTTCGCAGCAGGGGAATATTTCAGTTTTTATTGCCTTAACGTACGTTTCATGTGCTGAAAATCACGTTTTGGCCAAGTATCACAATTTTCACTATAACTTAAATTCTATCACTTAGAATGATGCTAAATGAAAAACTTACTTGAATTGGACGATTTTACACTATATACACAGTAACTATGTGTCTCTGACAGTTTATTTCGCAGCAGGGGAACATTTCAGTTTTTATTGCCTTAACGTGCGTTTCATGCGCTGAAAATCACGTTTTGGCCAAGTATCATAATTTTCACTATAACTTAATTTCTATCACTTAGAATGATGCCAAATGAAAAACTTACTTGAAATGGACAATAATACACTATATACACAGTAACTATGTGTCTCTGACAGTTTGTTTCGCAGCAGGGGAACATTTCAGTTTTTATTGCCTTAACGTGCGTTTCATGCGCTGAAAATCACGTTTTGGCCAAGTATCACAATGTTCACTATAACTTAATTTCTATCACTTAGAATGATGCTAAATGAAAAACTTACTTGAATTGGACGATAATACACTATATACACAGTAACTATGTGCCTCTGACAGTTTGTTTCGCAGCAGGGGAACATTTCAGTTTTTAATTGCCTTAACGTGCGTTTCATGCGCTGAAAATCACGTTTTGGCCAAGTATCATAATCTTCACTATAACTTAATTTCTATCACTTAGAATGATGCTAAATGCAAAACTTACTTGAATTGGACGATTTTACACTATTTACACAGTAACTATGTGCCTCTGACAGTTTGTTTCGCAGCAGGGGAACATTTCAGTTTTTATTGCCTTAACGTGCGTTTCATGCGCTGAAAATCACGTTTTGGCCAAGTGTCATAAATTTCACTATAATTTAATTTCTATCACTTAGAATGATTCCAAATGAAAAATTTACTTGAATTGGACGATTTAACACTATATACACAGTAACTATGTGCCTCAGACAGTTTGTTTCGCAGCAGGGGAACATTTCAGTTTTTATTGCCTTAACGTGCGTTTCATGCACTGAAAATCACGTTTTGGCCAAGTGTCATAATTTTCACTATAACTTAATTTCTATCACTTAGAATGATTCCAAATGAGAAACTTACCTGAATTGGACGATTTTACACTATATACACAGCAACTTTGTGCCTCAGACAGTTTGTTTCGCAGCAGGGGAACATTTCAGTTTTTATTTCCTTAACGTGCGTTTCATGCGCTGAAAATCACGTTTTGGCCAAGTATCGTAATTTTCACTATAACTTAATTTTTATCACTTAGAATGATGCTAAATGCAAAATTTACTTGAATTGGACGATTTTACACTATATACACAGTAACTATGTGCCTCTAACAGTTTGTTTCGCAGCAGGGGAACATTTCAGTTTTTATTGCCTTAACGTGCGTTTCATGCGCTGAATATCACGTTTTGGCCAAGTATCATAGTTTTCACTATAACTTAATTTCTAGCACTTAGAATGATGCCAAATGCAAAACTTACTTGAATTGGATGATTTTACACTATATACACAGTAACTATGTGCCTCTGGAAGTTTGTTTCGCAGCAGGGGAACATTTCAGTTTTTATTGCCTTAACGTGCGTTTCATGCGCTGAAAATCACGTTTTGGCCAAGTATCATAATTTTCACTATAACTTAATTTCTATCACTTAGAATGATGCTAAATGAAAAACTTACTTGAATTGGACGATTTTACACTATATACTTAGCAACTTTGTGCCTCAGACAGTTTGTTTGGCAGCAGGGGAACATTTCAGTTTTTATTGCCTTAACGTGCGTTTTATGTGCTGAAAATCTTGTTTTCACTATAACTTAATTTCTATCACTTAGAATGATGCTAAATGAAAAACTTACCTGAATTGGACGATTTTACACTATATACACAGCAACTTTGTGCCTCAGACAGTTTGTTTCGCAGCAGGGGAACATTTCAGTTTTTATTTCCTGAACGTGCGTTTCATGCGCTGAAAATCACGTTTTGGCCAAGTATCATAATTTTCACTATAACTTAATTTTTATCACTTAGAATGATGCTAAATGCAAAACTTACTTGAATTGGACGATTTTACACTATATACACAGTAACTATGTGCCTCTGACAGTTTGTTTCGCAGCAGGGGAACATTTCAGTTTTTATTGCCTTAACGTGCGTTTCATGCGCTGAATATCACGTTTTGGCCAAGTATCATAGTTTTCACTATAACTTAATTTCTAGCACTTAGAATGATGCCAAATGCAAAACTTAATTGAATTGGATGATTTTACACTATATACACAGTAACTATGTGCCTCTGGAAGTTTGTTTCGCAGCAGGGGAACATTTCAGTTTTTATTGCCTTAACGTGCGTTTCATGCGCTGAAAATCACGTTTTGGCCAAGTATCATAATTTTCACTATAACTTAATTTCTATCACTTAGAATGATGCTAAATGCAAAACTTACTTGAATTGGACGATTTTACACTATTTACACAGTAACTATGTGCCTCTGACAGTTTGTTTCGCAGCAGGGGAACATTTCAGTTTTTATTGCCTTAACGTGCGTTTCATGCGCTGAAAATCACGTTTTGGCCAAGTGTCATAAATTTCACTATAATTTAATTTCTATCACTTAGAATGATTCCAAATGAAAAATTTACTTGAATTGGACGATTTAACACTATATACTTAGCAACTTTGTGCCTCAGACAGTTTGTTTCGCAGCAGGGGAACATTTCAGTTTTTATTGCCTTAACGTGCGTTTCATGTGCTGAAAATCTTGTTTTCACTATAACTTAATTTCTATCACTTAGAATGATGCTAAATGAAAAACTTACTTGAATTGGACGCTAATACACTATATACACAGTAACTATGTGTCTCTGACAGTCTGTTTCGCAGCAGGGGAACATTTCAGTTTTTATTGCCTTAACGTGCGTTTCATGCGCTGAAAATCACGTTTTGGCCAAGTAACATAGTTTTCACTATAACTTAATTTCTATCACTTTGAATGATGCTAAATGCAAAAGTTACTTGGATTGGACGATTTTACACTATATACACAGTAACTTTGTGCCTCTGACAGTTTGTTTCGCAGCAGGGGAATATTTCAGTTTTTATTGCCTTAACGTGCGTTTCATGTGCTGAAAATCACGTTTTGGCCAAGTATCACAATTTTCACTATAACTTAAATTCTATCACTTAGAATGATGCTAAATGAAAAACTTACTTGAATTGGACGATTTTACACTATATACACAGTAACTATGTGTCTCTGACAGTTTATTTCGCAGCAGGGGAACATTTCAATTTTTATTGCCTTAACGTGCGTTTCATGCGCTGAAAATCACGTTTTGGGTTAGTATCATAATTTTCACTATAACTTAATTTCTATCACTTAGAAAGATGCTAAAATGAAAAACTTACTTGAATTGGACGATAATACACTATATACACAGTAACTATGTGTCTCTGACAGTTTGTTTCGCAGCAGGGGAACATTTCAGTTTTTATTGCCTTAACGTGCGTTTCATGCGCTGAAAATCACGTTTTGGGCTAGTATCATAATTTTCACTATAACTTAATTTCTATCACTTAGAATGATGCTAAATGCACAATTTACTTGAATTGGACGATTTTACACTATATACACAGTAACTATGTTTCTCTGACAGTTTGTTTCGAAGCAGGGGAACATTTCAGTTTTATTGCCTTAAACTGCGTTTCATGCGCTGAAAATCATGTTTTGGCCAAGTATCATAATTTTCACTATAACTTAATTTCTATCACTTAGAATGATGCTTAATGAAAAACTTACTTGAATTGGACGATAATACACTATATACACAGTAACTATGTGTCTCTGACAGTTTGTTTCGAAGCAGGGGAACATTTCAGTTTTTATTGCCTTAACGTGCGTTTCATGTGCTGAAAATAACGTTTTGGGCAAGTATCACAATTTTCGTCATAACTTAATTTCTATCACTTTGAATGATGCTAAATGCAAAACTTACTTGAATTGGACGATTTTACACTATAAACACAGTAACTATGTGCCTCTGACAGTTTGTTTCGCAGCCGGGGAATATTTCAGTTTTTATTGCCTTAACGTGCGTTTCATGTGCTGAAAATCACGTTTTGGCCAAGTATCACAATTTTCACTATAACTTAATATCTAGCCATTAGAATGATGCCAAATTAAAAACTTATTAAATTATGAAATTTGATGATTTTACACTATATATAGAGAGACATTTGTGTCTCTGACAGTTTTACACAGTTTTACAAGTTATGACTCCAGACTCTTAATTTACAATTCTGCCTTTATGGATACATTGCATCACCACCCCCTGAGTGGATCACTTACCTCTCACTGTCTTTCACTTACCTTCATTCAGCATGTAGGTGTCAGATCACCTTGTACCTGATGACTATTCATATTACCTCACCCGAAGTTATTACACAGAAGGGATTGTGTTGTGTTACCCCAAGTTTAGAGTCCCAACGGATGTGGGAAACTTACAGCGTCTGTCTGCCAGAGAGCAGCAGCTGGAACCGATTGTGACCAGGGTGGCATGGGTCCCTGATCATGTCCCTGGCTCTGCTGAGGTAACGAGGGCTGGCAATGTCTTCCAGTGAGGGCAGAGTAGCCGACGATCTTCTGCGTAGTGGTGATATCTTTCTAAATAGCCTTTTTGTCTGCTGCCATTCTTTCCGCGTACCACCAAATGTGCTTTTTATGCGCTGATAAGCACATTTTGGTCGAATATGAAAGTTTCCAAGTGTGCACTTGACCCTGGAAAACCTGGAGAGTGACAGTTACTCCTGAAGTTGAACCTTTTTTTCATCCCACAATTCAAGGAAACAATTGCAAACCCTGTTAGCCAGCCTTTCTTATATTTCGCGAGGCGAACAAACAATTGCAAGGCCAACTAGTTAGTCTTTCTTACATTCCACGATCTTTTAATTCAATTGTAAAACCAGTTTGGCTAGTCTACCTTGCATTCTACGATCTTATCAAACAAAGGTAAAACCAGTATGACACATGGTAAGACAAGAATAAACAATTATTAAGCCAGTTAGCCAGTCCATCCCACAATTCCCTCCTTTTGTGTCTGTGAAAATATCGAAATATTGAAATGGCTGTTTCCATGAGCCAGAGAAGAACCAGTCAAGCCATCCTCGTTGTGAAACCGAATCTCCGGTCACAGCTCTCTGCATGTTCCTAATAGCCTGCAGGGCATCATGGACCGAGCAGGACATAACGGCAGGGATGAAGGGGCAGCAGGAGTCTCCCACCATGGCACACACACAGCCCCGCTGGGTGGCCACTCCGTCAAGAGCAGGGCAGCCCTGGAAAATCACCTGGGCCATGGCGGCTACCCAGCCTGACTGATGCGCCGACACAGGCCCGGAACCTGCCTTCAATGGTCTTCAAATGCAGGGCGTTCCTTGCCGCTCCCACTCAAGGGAACTGAGCCATTACGATTTTGGATGAGACTGACCAGTATTTGTGTTTGAGGGACACATCCGAGCCACACACTGGATCATGGTCGTGAGCTCCGTCAATAATGTGCCCAAATGGAGGTCATTGATTCGGGAATAACAGAACTTCTGAAGATCCCTAGATGATTATTTTTATACATAATAATCAAAAATACATCCCCATCGTCAATGGATAAAATTTTTCGGGTAAATTCACTAACCAGAACAGACTGGGCCTGGTTCTAATACAACCACTATTTTAATCCCAGAATGCCTGTTTTGGACACTGTTTATGGTGGGAAAATAGCTCCAGAACCATCCTGGATCATTATTTTTACACAGAATAGTGAAAATACATCCATCTACACATTCAACACTAATTATGGGTAGAAGCACCAACCAGAACCGACTGGGCCCGGTTCTAATACGACCACTATTTTAATCGCAAAATGCCTGTTTTGGACAATGTTTATGGTGGGAAACATTATTTTTATAGAAAATAGTGAAACTACATCTACCTACTCAATCAACACAAATTCTGGGTAAATACACCAACCAGAACCGATTGGGCCTTGTTCTAATACAACCACTATTTTTATCGCAAAATGTTTTGGACACTATTGACGGTGGGAAATATTCCCAAAACATCCCTGCATCTTTAATTTTACACATAATAGTGAAAATGCATCCATCCACACAATTGACACTAAATCTGGGTAAAAGCGGCAACCAGAACCGACTGGGCCCGGTTCTAATACGACCACTATTTTAATCGCAAAATGCCTGTTTTGGACAATGTTTATGGTGGGAAACATTATTTTTATAGAAAATAGTGAAACTACATCCACCTACTCAACCAACACAAATTCTGGGTAAATACACCAATCAGAACCGATTGGGCCTTGTTCTAATACAACCACTATTTTTATCGCAAAATGTTTTGGACACTATTGACGGCGGGAAATATTCCCAAAACATCCCTACATCTTTAATTTTACACATAATAGTGAAAATGCATCCATCCACACAATTGACACTAAATCTGGGTAAAAGCGGCAACCAGAACCGACTGGTCCCGGTTCTAATTCAACAACCATGCAAAATTAAGATCCATTGGAGGTTTTTTATTCTTGTATAAAAAAAAGACCCAAAACATCCCTGCATGATTATTTTTGAACAGAATAGTAAAATATACATCCCAATCATCTTTGGACACAAGTTTCAGATATAAACAGCAACCAGACCCGACTGGACCCAGTTATAATGCAACTACGATTTTTTATCGCAAAATGCATGTTTTGGAGAAAATTTATGCTGGGAAATAGCCCTAGAACCATCCTGGATCTTTAATTTTAGACAGAATTGTGAAAATACATCCACCTACACAATCAATACTAACTCTGGGTATAAGACCCAACCAGAACCGACTGGGCTTGGTTCTAATACAACCACCATGCAAAATAAAGTGCCCAAATGGAGGTCATTTATTCGGGCATAAAATAACTTCTGAACATCCCTAGATGATGATTTTTATACAGAATAGTGAAAAATACAACCCCATTCCGATCGGACACAAGTTACGGGTGTATACACATATCAGAACCGACTGGGCCTGGTTCTAATACAACCACTATGCAAAATAAAGTGCCCAAAGGGAGGTCATTGATTCGGGCATAAAAGAACTTCTGAAAATCCCTAGATGAATATTTTTATAGAGAATAGTCAAAAATACATCCCCATTATCATTTGACACAAGTTCACATACACCAACCAAGTCTACATACACCAACCAGAACCGACTGGGCCTGGTTCTAATAGGACCACTATTTTAATCGCAAAGTGCCTGTTTTGGACACTATTGATGGTGGGAAATATTCCCTGAACATCCCTGCATCTTTAATTTCACACAGAATAGTGAAAAAGCATCCTTCAACACAATTGACACTAATTCTTGGTAAAAGCACCAACCAGAACCGACTGGGCCCGGTTCTAATTCAACCACCATGCAAAATAACGATCCATAATGGAGGTTTTTGATTCTTGTATAAAAAAAGCCCCAAAACATCCCTGCATGATTATGTTTAAACAGAATAGTAAAATATACATCCCCTTCATCTTTGGACACAAGTTTCGGATTTAAACAGCAACCAGAACCGAGACGACCCAGTTATAATGCAACTACTATTTTTTTCGCAAAATGCATGTTTTGGAGACTATTTATGGTGGCAAATACCCCTAGAACCATCCTGGATCTTTATTTTTAGACAGAATAGTGAAAATACATCCACCTACACAATCAACACTAACTCTGGGTAAAAGCACCAACCAGAACCGATTCGGCTTGGTTCTACTACAACCACCATGCAAAATAAAGTGCCCAAATGGAGGTCATTTATTCGGGCATAGAAGAAATTCTGAACATTCCTAGATGATATTTTTTTATACAGAATAGTAAAAAATACAACCCCACTCCTATTGGACACGTTACGGGTGTATACACAAAACAGAACCGACTGGGCCTGGTTCTAATACAACCACTATTTTTGTCGCAAAATGCATGTTTTTGACACTATTAATGGTGGGAAATAGTCTCAGAACATCCCTGGATCTTTATTCTTACAGAGAATAGTGAAAATACATCCACCCACACAATCGACACTAATTGTGGGTAAAGCACCAACCAGAACCGACTGGGCCTGGTTCTAAACAACCACTTGTAAATAAAGTGCCCAAATTGAGGTCATTGATTCGGGCATAACAGAACTTCTGAACATCCCTAGAATATTATTTTTATAAAGAATAATCAAAAATACATCCCCATCATCATTGGACACAATTTCTGGGTAAAAACACGAACCTGAACCGACTGGTCCGGATTCTAATACAACCACTAATTTAACCTGCAAAATGCCTGTTTTGGACACTGTTTGTGGTGGGAAATAGCTCCAGAACCATCCTGGATCATTATTGTTATACAAAATAGTGAAAATACATCCACTCACACAATAAACACAAATTCTGGGTAAAAGCACCAACCAAAACCGACTGGGCCTGTTTCTAAACCACCACTTGTGAATAAAGTGACCAAATGAAAGTAATTCATTCGGGCATAACAGAACTTCTGAACATCGCTAGATGATTATTTCTATACAAAATAGTCAAGTATACATCCCCATCATAATTGGACACAAGTTTCGTATACAAACACCCACCAGAACCGACTGGACCCTATTATAATGCAACCACTATTTTGTATCGCCTGTTTTGGACACTGTTTATGGTGGGAGATAGCTCCAGAATCACCTAGAATGATGTCAAATGAAAAACTTACTTGAATTGGACAATTATACACTATATACACAGTAACTATGTGTCTCTGACAGTTTGTTTCGCAGCAGGGGAACATTTCAGTTTTTATTGCCTTAACGTGCGTTTCATGCGCTGAAAATCACGTTTTGGCCAAGTATCATAATTTTCACTATAACTTAATTTCTATCACTTAGAATGATGCTAAATGCAAAACTTACTTGAATTGGACGATTTTTCACTACATACACAGTAACTGTGTCTCTGACAGTTTGTTTGGCAGCAGGGGAACTTTTCAGTTTTTATTGCCTTCATGTACTTTTCATGCCATGAAAATCACGTTTTGGCCAAGTATGATTGTTTTCGTTATAACTTAATTTCTAGCTTGAGAATGATGCCAAATGGATAACTTACTTGAATTGGACGATTTTTCACTTTATACACAGTAACTATGTGTCTCTGACAGTTTGTTTGGCAGCAGGGGAACATGTGAGATTAGACAAAGTATCTTTGCAAATGCTTGTTCATATTGTATAAGTTTTTGTGAGTATAACAGCATCATAGTCATCCTTATGGCTGACATGTCAGCATAAACACCCAACTGTCTGACTGAATAAACAATCTTAGTCTTGTGATTGGGGTGACATTTCAGCACAAATACTCAACTGTCCGACACTGATCAATTACTTTTTGCCCTGCAAATGACTGAAATGTATCTGTCCAAAGTCCTAGCGACAACTGTCAGTTTTTCCTGTATTTGAGACACACACACTGGTCATTCGACTAGAGTTGCAGGAACATCGCGTTGAACAGGACCCTACTGTAGGAACTCTCACTGTCCACTTTGCAGTCTGGTAATAAACCAATTGGTCCGGGACCAATGAAAGTAGAACAATAATTAGCAAGGGCTTTATAGTCTTGGTCTGTTAATATAGTCAGGGACTTAACTAAGACAAAGTCAGGGACTTTTGGTCTTTGTGTGTTCAGAGATATTGGGTTAATCACAAAGTAGAGATCACTTTCTGGTAATTTAGAAAATAATTGTTGTTTAAACTATTAAGTAGGTGATTAATACGGGTCAGAAAGCAACAAAAGGAATGGGTTTATTGTCAGAATGCAAAATGAAAATCGGAGAGTTACCGGGACGAGATATCATGGTCCAGCTTGGGCTAAGCCTAGTGGCCACCCAAAATGGCCTCCGACCCAGCGAATTACAGACCAAAAATATCTTCCACACCACCACATCTAACAGCTTCTACTCTCTCGACATTGTCGGTAATGATTCTGCCAAGGTAGCTGAAAGTCTAAGAGAACAGTCTGAAGATATCTGCCCAGCAGCACCAGGACAGGAACAACAAACATGGCCATTACATGTCACCCTGAAGTTCATGGGAGACCGGACGACAAGTAGTTAAACCAATTCTCACAGTTGCCCAATGTTAGACTATAAATATTTTACCTGACTCCAATTCCTTAACTCTGTAGTCTCCAGTCTAACAATGGAGCGTGTTCAGCATCGGAGGAGACAAACCAGGGTTGAGCGAGTTTATCCACAGATGATTTATTCCATTCAAATTGATTCATACAGAGCTCCGGGTCTCCCTCCCATAGAATAAGCCCGCTGAGTGTTGATGTCCCAAAGCGGAGGATGGAAAAGACATTGTCCAAAGCCGCGTTTGCCCAGTTATAGTCCAACAAAAATGCATATTCATTCGCTGATTAATAATGAGATGTGGGCTGGTCCAGGGCTGCTGTGAGGGGGGGTTTCTGTGGGCTCCACACCTTCCAGCCTTGAATCCACATCATCCAGACCTCTGTCTCCGCTGGTCCTATAAAGTCCCGACCCTCCGCCCTGCTCTTTGTTCCTCTGCCCTTTGAAGTCCTCCATCTGGTCTCTTATCAGTGTGGATCCCACCTTGAAATAAGAATCCCAGGAAGAGCCTTTTGTTAACATTATAGTTGAGGAGTCTCAGACCCATCCTTCTGTTCATATTGTATTTGAGTTGGGAACCAGTGGCGACTCTAAAACAAGACCGCCACAACAAAAGGAATGAGTAAAATGTGATATCAAAATGAAACAGATATACTAAAAAGAATGAGTAAAATATAATATCAAAATGAAACAGCTATACTAAAAAGAATGAGTAAAATATGATATCAAAATGAAACCGCTATACTAAAAAGAATGAGTAAAATATGTCAAATATGTGCTTGTATGGGTATACCGTGAGGTTTTAATGGAGCTTTATTATTCAGTGGAGGCGCTGAAGGTACAAGAGTCAAAGTTGGTTCGATCTGGGTGGGGGCCCTCACCACAGCCAAAGCTATTGACGCAATTACCAGGTTGTGTATTGCCAATCTATGCTGTTCCAACTCCTCCTCCTTTCTCAGTATCGACCCTCGCCTCCACCTCCACACCTCCTCTTTTCTGCTTCGGAGTTCCACCTCCTTAGCTGTGACGTCACGCTCTACTTTCCGCAAAGCAATGGACAAGTTATTCATATTCCATTCATGCTTTTGACCTACAAAATGTACATTTTCTTTTAAAGTACTAAATTGTTTCACCAACTCGCGTCTTATTTTTGGTTGTTTTTTTAACTTGAACACCACTCAGAACCTGTGCTTCCACATCTGCATACAAAATTGTCAATTCATTCCATTCTCCACATTCTCCCGCACTCTCACATCCTTCCATTTTCACCAATTCAATCTAGATCAAGTCTCCGGATAAAATTGGAATTTTAGTATATTCAATTTTAGGAATTATTGTTACTTTTTTTTTTTTTTTTTTTTAGAATCAATTCTAGGAATCAAACATCTGTGGACCCAGTCGTTTCCCTGCTGAAGACTTTAAAATAACTCCTGCATACAACTCTTTCCGGAATCTCTTGTTCCTTTGTTTCATACGACCGTTTTCTCTATCTCAAAACGACCGTTCTGGGATCGTCATTAATTCCGACTCTGGGTATATTACAACCTTTTCGGAATCTCCTATTCCCGATATCCCCATTCTATAGTCACTTCTCCATAATTTAAAAATCTAATAGCAGAAATTTAACGTTTCAGTAATAGGTATTCTGCTTACCTTTCAGTTGATCAGGCGCCTGTCGGAGAAGTCCCAAGAAAGGTCTCACGCTCGCCGGCGTGCCCTCACGTTCGCTGACGTGGTTAACTTTTCCTTATTCCCACGTTCGCTGACGTGTTTTAACTTTTCCTTATTCCCACGTTCGCTGACGTGTTTAACTTTTCCTTATTCCCACGTTCGCTGACGTGTTTCGATAACCGCAACTCCACGTTCGCCGACGTGTTTTAGAGTCCGCGGCTGGCCTTAACCCATATGTCTACGCAGTCTCCTCCCTGGTTCACGGACGGAGTTATCGGCCTTAACCCCTATCTGTCTACCCAACCGACTCATGGACTGGGTCACCAAAACTGTTAGACTATAAATATTTTACCTGACTCCAATTCCTTAACTCTGTAGTCTCCAGTCTAACAATGGAGCGTGTTCAGCATCGGAGGAGACAAACCAGGGTTGAGCGAGTTTATCCACAGATGATTTATACCATTCAAATTGATTCATACAGAGCTCCGGGTCTCCCTCCCATAGAATAAGCCCGCTGAGTGTTGATGTCCCAAAGCGGAGGATGGAAAAGACATTGTCAAAACCCGCGTTTGCCCAGTTATAGTCCAACAAAAATGCATATTCATTCGCTGATTAATAATGAGATGTGGGCTGTCCAGGGCTGCTGTGAGGGGGGGTTTCTCTGGGCTCCACATCTTCCAGCCTTGAATCCACATCATCCAGACCTCTGTCTCCGCTGGTCCTATAAAGTCCCGACCCTCCGCCCTGCTCTTTGTTCCTCTGCCCTTTGAAGTCCTCCATCTGGTCTCTTATCAGTGTGGATCCCAACTTGAAATAAGAATGTCAGGAAGAGCCTTTTGTTAACATTATAGTTGAGGAGTCTCAGACCCATCCTTCTGTTCATATTGTATTTGAGTTGGGAACCAGTGGCGACTCTAAAACAAGACCGCCACAACAAAAGGAATGAGTAAAATGTGATATCAAAATGAAACAGCTATACTAAAAAGAATGAGTAAAATATGATATCAAAATGAAACAGCTATACTCAAAAGAATGAGTAAAATATGATATCAAAATGAAACAGCTATACTAAAAAGAATGAGTAAAATATGTCATATTCTTCACCACTCAACGAATCATAATTAACCACGTATATGCAAATGACCTAATGGACAACCCATTGCCCCCCGGACACATTGCCTATGGGGATGGATCATCATCAAAAACCCTGGATGGAGAAAAACACAACGTATATGCCGTGGTGACTCAAAAAGACAACCTCAAGACAGGACGACTCCCCGGCGACTGGTCTGCACAAGCCGCAGAAATAGTGGCACTGACAGAGGCATGTAGACTATTCCTAGAACAAGACGTGACGGTGGAAAGACACAGCCCAATCCCTGCTGAATTCCTAAGAGAAATGCAAAATCATGCCCCAGAAAAAGAGAAACTGCAATGGGAAACAAAAGGAGCCACTCAACACAAAAACGGACTCTATGCAGTAGAAAACAAGCCATGCGTCCCACGATCATTGTTTGAAGTAATTGCCAAATTGAGCCATGGGAGGAGCCATGTCTCAACAGAAGGGATGATCAGTACAGTACAACAAACAATGCATGTTCCCAGAGGTCTCCAAACTTACTTCAATTTTTTTGCAGAAACTGTCTAAACTGCTGTAGACACAACTCTCAAGGCAATGAACGACCCAAGCATGGAACAAGGCAAACAGGAACATATCCCTTCGCTTCGAGCTTCTGAACATGGATTTCATCAAACTGAACCAAAGTGCTGGACTCGTCGAACAAACCATTAGAACAGTAAAACTCAGACTCAGAAAAACCATGGAAGATACAGGAAAACGATGGCAAGAATGCCTGAGCCTGGTAGAAACGTACATGAGAATCATTCCAACAGCACAGAGATGCACACCATTTGAGGCAGTGAAAGACAGACCCTTCCACTGAACAATGTGGGAAAAAGATCTGGTGGTAGAAGAGAAAAGAGAAACAGAATCCCTCACTAAGTGGTTATGCAAAATGTTCCAAGAAAGAACTGTGATGAATGCAAAATAATCTGCCGACATCTTCTCTGTCTCCCACAGAGGAGGTCCTGTCCCCAGGAGACCTGGTACTCGTCAAGGTGATAAAAAGAAAGTGCTGGTCTTCTCCACGTTGGGACAGACCTCACCGTGTGATTTTGGCCATCATCATCACCGCTCTGTGTTCAACCACATAGGGGGAACGTACCAGAACCTTGGTACACTCCCACTGGAGGAGAATGCCCCACTAGCTTGTTCAGGAAACGATCAGGGGCCCCCAGATCTGCATCCCATCAACCAAGACACCAATCGTCGTTCAAGTCCCTTTGCTCAGCCTACAGCTTACTCACTTGGGATTACACAGGACTGACTCCAGTTATTTTTATTGGTACCTACAAGCTCCCAGAGTCTGAGTGGTCTGGCCAGACACCTTGGACCAGGTCCTCCTCCATACAGGCTACAAAACCATCACATGGCCCCTTTCCAAAGAAGCTACCACCATGACCGCTAACTTCACCAAGTTAGCCACCACCATCAAAGATGGTAAACATATGCTAGACCTTACGACCAATATCCAACAAAAAGGCTGCATCAACCTATGCCTCCGACCGGACCGACCAGGAAAAGGCCCCCTCTTTACTATCACCATCCGCACTACTAGTCCAGCCATGGTCCCCAAAGTGATTGGTGTGAACCCCTTCGTACAACCATCCGCCACACGCCTACTCAAAATCCGTCCGGCAGGAACACCTAAGCCTGAGTAGATACACCTTATTCTCGCCCATGTCCAAACACAGGAAGAAAACGACTACAACCTGATGATGAGGAACAGTTGGTACAGATACACCGCACTCACAGCCCGCGCCACAACCAATGAGTTGTTATGTCTGTTCCCTCATGCCTACTGCCGTAGCCCAACCACAGCTATGGTCCAACCGACAGAACGAAGAACTCGCCAACCTCACCTACAACTGTATCCTGGGTAATCTGAGAGAATCCTTCCAGCAAAGCTCGACCGCCATGGTCGCAGTACCATTAGCAGCTACAGTCAATACCGCAACGTATGTCCAGTGCAACAACCGAACAGACTGTTATCCATCCTGTTTCAACTTCAGCGGACCGGATCCGAAGACCCCTTTGGACCAAGTTCACGTCACCAGGTGCGCCGAGATCAGACACATTCCTTCCCAATCATGGACAGTACTGGACCAAATATGGTGGCTCTGCGAATGGCAAGTGTATATGATCATCCCCACCAATACAACTGGGCTCTGTGTCCCTACATCTGCATCCGACCACACGTACGTTCTAACAGCAGACTCGATTCCAACTGTCGACGCCAACCCACATCTACCCACCAGGCGTCAACGACGGAGCTTTGATTTCTTCCCCCATGATTCAGTTTGGGGCTCGGATGTCCCCCTCTAATACAAACACTGGTCAGTCTCCTCCAAAATCATGATGGCGGTATTCCCCAGGGTAGGAACAGCGAAGAACACCCTACGTCTGGAAACCATTGACTACAGATTCCAGGCCCGACACTAATCAATTACTTGTTGCCCCGCAAATGACTGAAACGTATCTGTCCAAAGTCTTAGGGACAACTGTCAGTTTTGCCTGTATTTAAGACACACTCACTGGTCATTCGACTAGAGTTGCAGTAACATCGCAGTGAACAGGAGCCCACTGTAGGAACTCTCTGTCCACTTTGCAGTCTGGTCATACATATTTTCTATTTAAATTTATCTCACTCTTTCTTAGCCTGCTCCTGAAGTTGTATTTTCAGACCTAACAAACATTTCAGTTTTTTTGCCCTAATGTGCGTTTCATGCGCTGAAAATCATGTTTTGGCCAAGTATCATAGTTTTCATTATAACTTAACCTAACCCTAACCCTAACCCTAACTTTCATCACTTAGAATGATATCAAATGAAAAACCTACTTAATTTGGATGATTATACACTATATACACAGTAACTATGTGTCACTGACAGTTTGTTTCGCAGCGGGGGAACATTTCAGTTTTTATTGCCTTAATGTGCATTTCATGCGCTGAAAATCACGTTTTGGCCAAGTATCATAGTTTTCACTATAACCTAATTTCTAGCACTTAGAATGATGCAAAATGAAAAACTTACTTGAATTGGACAATTATACACTATATTCACAGTAACTATGTGCCTCTGACAGTTTGTTTCGCAGCAGGGGAACATTTCAGTTTTAATGCCTTAACGTGCGTTTCATGTGCTGAAAATCACGTTTTGGCCAAGTATAATAATTTTCACTATAACTTAATTTCTATCACTTAGAATGATGCTAAATGCAAAACTTACTTGAATTGGACGATTTTACACTATATACACAGTAACTATGTGCCTCTGACAGTTTGTTTCGCAGCAGGGGAACATTTCAGTTTTTATTGCCTTTAACGTGCGTTTCATGCGCTGAAAATCACGTTTTGGCCAAGTATCATAGTTTTCACTATAACTTAATTTCTAGCACTTAGAATGATGCTAAATGCAATACTTACTTGAATTGGATGATTTTACACTATAGACACAGTAACTATGTGCCTCTGACAATTTGTTTCGCAGCAGGGGAACATTTCAGTTTTTATTGCCTTAACGTGCGTTTCATGCGCTGAAAATCACGTTTTGGCCAAGTATCATAATTTTCACTATAACTTAATTTCTATCACTTAGAATGATGCCAAATGAAAAACTTACTTGAATTGGACAATAATACACTATATACACAGTAACTATGTGTCTCTGACAGTTTGTTTCGCAGCAGGGGGACATTTCAGTTTTTATTGCCTTAACGTGCGTTTCATGCGCTGAAAATCATGTTTTGGCCGAGTATGATAGTTTTTACTATAACATAATTTCTATCACTTAGAATGATGCTAAATGAAAAACTTACTTGAACTGGACGATAATACACTATATACACAGTAACTATATGTCTCTGACAGTTTGTTTCGCAGCAGGGGAACATTTCAGTTTTTATTGCCTTAACGTGCGTTTTATGCGCTGAAAATCACGTTTTGGCCAAGTATCATAATTTTCACTATAACTTAATTTATATCACTTAGAATGATGCCAAATGAAAAACTTACTTGAATTGGACAATTATACACTATATACACAGTAACTATGTGTCTCTGACAGTTTGTTTCGCAGCAGGGGAACATTTCAGTTTTTATTGGCTTAACGTGCGTTTCATGCGCTGAAAATCACGTTTTGGCCAAGTATCATAGTTTTCATTATAACTTAATATCTAGCCATTAGAATGTTGCCAAATGAAAAACTTATTAAATTATAAAATTTGATGATATTACACTATGTATAGAGAGACATTTGTGTCTCTGACAGTTTTACACAGTTTTACAAGTTATGACTCCAGACTCTTAATTTACAATTCTGCCTTTATGGATACATTGCATCACCACCCCCTGAGTGGATCACTTACCTCTCACTGTCTTTCACTTACCTTCATTCAGCATGTAGGTGTCAGATCACCTTGTACCTAATGTCTATTCATATTACCTCACCCGAAGTTATTACACAGAAGGGATTGTGTTGTGTTACCCCAAGTTCAGAGTCCCAACGGATGTGGGAAACTTACAGCGTCTGTCTGCCAGAGAGCAGCAGCTGGAACCGATTGTGACCAGGGTGGCATGGGTCCCTGATCATGTCCCTGGCTCTGCTGAGGTAACGAGGGCTGGCAATGTCTTCCAGTGACGGCAGAGTAGCCGACGTTCTTCTGCGTAGTGGTGATACCTTTCTAAATAGCCTTTTTGTCTGCTGCCGTTCTTCCCGCGTACCACCAAATGTGCTTTTTATGTGCTGATAAGCACGTTTTGGTCGAATATGAAAGTTTTCAAGTGTGCACTTGACCCTAGATGACCTGGAGAGTGACAGTTACTCCTGAAGTTGAACCTCTTTTCATCGCACAATACAAGGAAAAAATTGCAAACCCTGTTAGCCAGCCTTTCTTATATTTCTCGAGGCGAACAAACAATTGCAAGGCCAACTAGTTAGCCTTTCTTACATTCCACGATCTTTTAATTCAATTGTAAAACCAGTTTGGCTAGTCTACCTTGCATTCTACGATCTTAAAAAACAAAGTTAAACCAGTATGACCACATGGTGCGACAAGAATAAACAATTATTAAGCCAGTTAGCCAGTCCATCCCACAATTTCCTCCTTTTGTGTCTGTGAAAATATCGAAATATTGAAGTGGCTGTTTCCATGGGCCAGAGAAGAACCAGTCAAGCCATCCTCGTTGTGGACCCGGATCTCCGGTCACAGCTCTCTGCATGTTCCTAATAGCCTGCAGGGCATCATGGACCGAGCAGGACATGCCGGCAGGGATGAAGGGGCAGCACGAGTCTCCCACCATGAAACACACACAGCCCCGCTGGGTGGCCACTCCGTCAAGAGCAGGGCAGCCCTGGAAAATCACTTGGGCCATAGCGGCTACCCAGCCTGACTGATGCGCCGACACAGGCCCGGAACCTGCCTTCAATGGTCTTCAAATGCAGGGCGTTCCTTGCCGCTCCCACTCAAGGGAACTGAGCCATTAGGATTTTGGATGAGACTGACCAGTATTTGTGTTTGAGGGACACATCCGAGCCACACACTGGATCATGGTCGTGAGCTCCGTCAATAATGTGCCCAAATGGAGGTCATTGATTCGGGAATAACAGAACTTCTGAAGATCCCAAGATGATTATTTTTATACATAATAATCAAAAATACATCCCCATCGTCAATGGATACAATTTTTCGGGTAAATTCACCAACCAGAACAGACTGGGCCTGGTTCTAATACAACCACTATTTTAATCGCAGAATGCCTGTTTTGGACACTGTTTATGGTGGGAAAATAGCTCCAGAACCATCCTGGATCATTATTTTTACACAGAATAGTGAAAATACATCCATCTACACATTCAACACTAATTATGGGTAGAAGCACCAACCAGAACCGACTGGGCCTGGTTCTAATACGACCTCTTTTTTAATCGCAAAATGCCTGTTTTGGACAATTTTTATGGTGGGAAACATTATTTTTATAGAAAATAGTGAAACTACATCCACCCACTCAATCAACACAAATTCTGGGTAAATACACCAACCAGAACCGATTGGGCCTTGTTCAAATACAACCACTATTTTTATCGCAAAATGTTTTGGACACTATTGACGGTGTGAAATATTCCCAGAACATCCCTGCATCTTTAATTTTACACATAATAGTGAAAATGCATCCATCCACACAATTGACACTAAATCTGGGTAAAAGCGGCAACCAGAACCGACTGGGCCCGGTTCTAATTCAACCACCGTGCAAAATAAAGATCCATTGGAGGTTTTTGATTCTTGTGTAAAAAAAGCCCCAAAACATCCCTACATGATTATTTTTAAACAGAATAGTAAAATATACATCCCCATCCTCTTTGGACACAAGTTTCGGATATAAACAGCAACCAGAACCGAGACTACCCAGTTATAATGCAACTATCCATCGTTCCTGCCTGCCTAAAATCTGCCACCATCATTCCTGTCCCCAAAAAGGCCAACCATCTGCAGCTTGAACGATTACAGGCCTGTTGCTCTCACGCCTGTGATCATGAAGTGCTTTGAAAAGTTGGTGGCCCGACACATCAGAAGGACAATCCCCCCCTCAGTTGACCCTCACCAGTTTGCTTATAGAGAAAACAGGTCCACTGAGGATGCTATCGCTGTGGCTCTTCACACAGCACTGAGCCACCTGGAGCACCGGGGGAACTATGTGACGATGCTTTTCATAGACTATAGCTCAGCCTTTAACACCATCAAGCCGGACATCCTGAAGGACAAACTCTACAACCTTGGACTATCCTCTTCAATCTGCTGCTGGGTAAAGAACTTCTTGACTGGTCGACCACAAACTGTCAGAATGGGTCCACACCTCTCTTCCGCCATTACACTGAACACTGGCTCACCACAAGGCTGTGTACTGAGTCCTGTCCTGTACTCCTTGTACACATACGACTGCACACCAGCCCACCAGTCAAACTCTATCATCAAATTCGCCGATGACACCACTGTGATCGGACTCATCTCAGGCGGGGATGAGTCAGCTTACAGAGACGAGGTCGACAAACTGTCTTCTTGGTGCTCGGCGAACAATCTTACACTAAATACCGCAAAGACTAAAGAAATAATCCTGGACTTTCGCAAGCGCATCACAGACCTGGCCCCACTCCTCATTAACGGAGTATGTGTAGACAGGGTCCAATCCTTCAAATTTCTGGGAGTCCACGTCACGGATAGGCTCTCCTGGTCCACAAACACCACAGTGTTAGTAAAGAAGGCCCAGAAACGACTCCACTTTCTCAGGGTACTGAGAAGGGACAAATTGGACACCAAGCTTCTGGCAACCTTCTACAGAGCCACTGTGGAGAGCATCCTGACTTACGGCATTACAGTGTGGTATACCGGAAGCACGGCAGCAGACAAAAAAGCCATACAGAGGGTGATAAACACTGCCCAGAAGATCGTCGGCTGCTCTCTGCCATCACTAGAAGACATTGCCAACCCCCGATACCTTAGAAGAGCCGGGTCCATTGTTGGAGACCCATGCCACCCTGGACACGGCCTGTTCCAGTTGCTTCCATCTGGCAGACGCTACAGGTCCTACAAAGCACGGACAAACAGGCTCAAGGACAGCTTTTTCCCAACAGCCATCAGGTCTCTGAACCTGCAGCAACACGTGACGTGACGACTACACATATCCCTACTATGAAATTAAGTCAAGTCGAAATGAAGTCACAGGAAGGTCGTTTGGCGCAGATCTGCCTTCCAAAGGCTGACTGGGGGAGGGTAAGTATAAAGACTGAGAGGTAAGTGATCCACCTTATTCTTGTTGGCATCGGTGAGGCATCTTGCAGTCGCCGCAAAATGGCGCTCAAGGCGGAGAGCTAACAAGTATGAATATGTCATAAATAAATGTCATAAATGTGTCTGGCCTGGAAAGACGAACTTGTGGTGAAGCACTATACAATTTCGTCATACGCTGCTGAGGGTATGATGACTACTAAGCTTTTTGTCAAGTCAATGATGACGACAATGCCTATGTCTGATTTTCATTTTTTCATTTTTTCAACTACTATTTTTTATCGCAAAATGCATGTTTTGGAGACTATTTATGGTGGTAAATACCCCTAGAACCATCCTGGATCTTTATTTTTAGACAGAATAGTGAAAATACATCCACCTACACAATCAACACTAACTCTGGGTAAAAGCACCAACCAGAACCGACTGGGCTTGGTTCTACTACAACCACCATGCAAAATAAAGTGCCCAAATGGAGGTCATTTATTCGGGCATAGAAGAACTTCTGAACATCCCTAGATGATCATTTTTATACAGAATAGTCAAAAATACAACCCCATTCCTATTGGACACACGTTAAGGGGGTATACACAAACCAGAACCGACTGGGCCTGGTTCTAATACAACCACTATTTTTGTCGCAAAATGCATGTTTTTGACACTATTTCTGGTGGGAAATAGTCTCAGAACATCCCTGGATCTTTATTCTTACAGAGAATAGTGAAAATACATCAAACCCACACAATCGACACTAATTGTGGGTAAAGCACCAACCAGAACCGACTGGGCCTGGTTCTAAACAACCACTTGTAAATAAAGTGCCCAAATTGAGGTCATTGATTAGGGCATAACAGAACTTCTGAACATCCCTAGAATATTATTTTTATAAAGAATAATAAAAAATACATCCCCATAATCATTGGACACAATTTCTGGGTAAAAACACGAACCAGAACCGACTGGGCGTGGTTCTAATACAACCACTACTTTAACCGCAAAATGCCTGTTTTGGACACTGTTTGTGGTGGGAAATAGCTCCAGAATCATCCTGGATCATTATTGTTATACAAAATAGTGAAAATACATCCACTCACACAATAAACACAAATTCTGGGTAAAAGCACCAACCAAAACCGACTGGGCCTGTTTCTAAACCACCACTTGTAAATAAAGTGACCAAATGAAAGTAATTCATTCGGGCATAACAGAACTTCTGAACATCGCTAGATGATTACTTCTATACAGAATAGTCAAGTATACATCCCCATCATAATTGGACACAAGTTTCGTATACAAACACCCACCAGAACCGACTGGACCCTGTTATAATGCAGCCACTATTTTGTATCGCAAAATGCATGTTTTGGACACTATTTATGGAGGGAAATAGCCCCGGAACTGTCCTGGATCTTTATTTTTAGACAGAATAGTGAAAATACATCTACCCACACAATGGATAATATATCTGGGTAAAAGCACCAACCAGAACCGACTGGGCCTGGTTCTTAAAAACCACCACTTGTAAATAAAGTGCCCAAATTGAGGTCATTGATTCGGGCGTAACAAAACTTCTGAACATCCCTAGATGATTATTTTTATTCAGAATAATCAAAAATACATCCTTATCATCATTGGACACAATTTCAGGGTAAAAACACCAACCAGAATCGCCTGGGCCTGGTTCTAATACAACCACTATTTTAATCGCAAAATGCCTGTTTTGGACACTTTTTATGGTGGGAAATAGCTCCAGAATCACCTAGAATGATGCCAATGAAAGACTTACATGGATAGGACGATTTTACACTATATACACAGGAACTATGTGTCTCTGACAGTGCGTTGGCAGCAGGGGAACGTTTCAGTTTTTATTGCCTTAATGTGCATTTCATGGCCTGATAATCACGTTTTGGCCAAGTATGATAGTTTTCATTGTAACTTAATTTCTATCACTTTGAACGATGCCAAATAAAAAACTTACTTGAATTGGACGATTTTACACTATATACACAGTAACTGTGTCTCTGACAGTTTGTTTGGCAGCAGGGGAACTTTTCAGTTTTTATTGCCTTAATGTACTTTTCATACCCTGAAAATCACGTTTTGGCCAAGTATGATTGTTGTCATTGTAACTTAATTTTTAGCAATGAGAATAATGCCAAATGGATAACTTACTTGAATTGGACGATTTTACACTATATACACAGTAACTATGTGTCTCTGACAGTTTTTTTTGGCAGCAGGGGAATATGTAAGATTAGACAAAGTATCTTTGCAAATGCTTGTTCATATTGTATAAGTTTTTGTGAGTATAACAGCATTGTAGTCATCCTTACGGCTGACATATTAGCATAAACACCCAACTGTCTGACTGAATAAACAATCCTAGTCTTGTGATTGGGGTGACATGTCAGCACAAATATTCAACTGTCTGACACTGATCAATTACTTTTTGCCCTGCAAATGAATGAAATGTATCTGTCCAAAGTCCTAGTGACAACTGTCAGTTTTTCCTGTATTTAAGACACACACACTGGTCATTCGAGAGTTTCAGGAACATCGCGTTGAACAGGACCCTACTGTAGGAACTCTCACTGTCCACTTTGCAGTCTGGTAATAAACCAATTGGTCCGGGACCAATGAAAGTAGAACAAGAATTAGCAAAGGCATTATAGTCTTGGTCTGTTAATAGAGTCAGGGACTTAACTAAGACAAAGTCAGGGACTTTTGGTCTTTGTGTGTTCAGAGATATTGGGTTAATCACAAAGTGGAGATCAATTTCGGGTAATTTAGAAAATAATTGTTGTTTAAACTATTAAGTAAGTGATTAATATGGGTCAGAAAGCAACAAAAGGGATGGGTTTATTGTCAGACTGCAAAATGAAAATCGGAGAGTTACCGGGACGAGATATCATGGTCCAGCTTGGGCTAAGCCTAGTGGCCACCCAAAATGGCCTCCGACCCAGGGAATTACAGACCAAAAATATCTTCCACACCACCACATCTAACAGCTTCTACTCTCTCGACATTGTCGGGAATGATTCTGCCAAGGTAGCTGAAAGTCTAAGAGAACAGTCTGAAGATATCTGCCCAGCAGCCCCAGGACAGGAACAACAAACATGGCCATTACATGTCACCCTGAAGTTCATGGGAGACCGGACGACAAGTGGTTAAACCAATTCTCACAGTTGCCCACTCAACGAATCATAATTAACCACGTATATGCAACTGACCTAATGGACAACCCATTGCCCCCCGGACACATTGCCTATGGGGATGGATCATCATCAAAAACCCTGGATGGAGAAAAACACAACGTATATGCCGTGGTGACTCAAAAAGACAACCTCAAGACAGGACGACTCCCCGGCGACTGGTCTGCACAAGCCGCAGAAATAGTGGCACTGACAGAGGCATGTAGACTATTCCTAGAACAAGACGTGACGGTGGAAAGACACAGCCCAATCCCTGCTGAATTCCTAAGAGAAATGCAAAATCATGCCCCAGAAAAAGAGAAACTGCAATGGGAAACAAAAGGAGCCACTCAACACAAGAACGGACTCTATGAAGTAGAAAACAAGCCATGCGTCCCACAATCATTGTTTGAAGTAATTGCCAAATTGAGCCATGGGAGGAGCCATGTCTCAACAGAAGGGATGATCAGTACAGTACAACAAACAATGCATGTTCCCAGAGGTCTCCAAACTTACTTCAATTATTTTGCAGAAACTGTCTAAACTGCTGTAGACACAACTCTCAAGGCAATGAACAACCCAAGCATGGAACAAGGCAAACAGGAACATATCCCTTCGAGCTTCTGAACATGGATTTCATCAAACTGAACCAAAGTGCTGGACTCGTCGAACAAACCATTAGAACAGTAAAACTCAGACTCAGAAAAACCATGGAAGATACAGGAAAACCATGGCAAGAATGCCTGAGCCTGGTAGAAACGTACATGAGAATCATTCCAACAGCACAGGGATGCACACCATTTGAGGCAGTGAAAGACAGAATCTTCCACTAACAATGTGGGAAAAAGATCTGGTGGTAAAAGAGAAAGGAGAAACAGAATCCCTCAATAAGTGGTTATGCAAAATGTTCCAAGAAAGAACTGTGATGAATGCAAAATAATCTGCCGACATCTTCTCTGTCTCCCACAGATGAGGTCCTGGATACTCGTCAAGGTGATAAAAAGAGAGTGCTGGTCTTCTCCACGTTGGGACGGACCTCACCATGTGATTTTGGCCATCATCATCATCGCTCTGTGTTCAACCACATGGGGGGAACGTACCAGAACCTTGGTACACTCCCACTGGAGGAGAATGCCCCACTAGCTGGTTCAGGAAACGATCAGGGGCCCCCAGATCTGCATCCCATTAATCAAGACACCAATCGTCGTTCAAGTACCTTTGCTCAGCCTACAGCTTACTCACTTGGGATTACACAGGACTGACTCCAGTTATTTTTATTGGTACCTACAAGCTCCCAGAGTCTGAATGGTCTGGCCAGACACCTTGGACCAGGTCCTCCTCCATACAGGCTACAAAACCATCACATGGCCCCTTTCCAAAGAAGCTACCACCATGACCGCTAACTTCACCAAGTTAGCCACCACCATCAAAGATGGTAAACATATGCTAGACCTTACGACCAATATCCAACAAAAAGGCTGCATCAACCTATGCCTCCGACCGGACCGACCAGGAAAAGGCCCCCTCTTTACTATCACCATCCGCACTACTAGTCCAGCCATGGTCCCCAAAGTGATTGGTGTGAACCCCTTCGTACAACCATCCGCCACACGCCTACTCAAAATCCGTCCGGCAGGAACACCTAAGCCTGAGTAGATACACCTTATTCTCGCCCATGTCCAAACACAGGAAGAAACGACTCCAACCCGATGATGAGGAACAGTTGGTACAGATACACCGCACTCACAGCCCGCGCCACAACCAATGAGTTGTTATGTCTGTTCCCTCTTGCCTACTGCCGTAGCCCAACCACAGCTATGGTCCAACCGACAGAACGAAGAACTCGCCAACCTCACCTACAACTGTATCCTGGGTAATCTGAGAGAATCCTTCCAGCAAAGCTCGACCGCCTACATACCATGGTCGCAGTACCATTAGCAGCTACAGTCAATACCGCAACGTATGTCCAGTGCAACAACCGAACAGACTGTTATCCATCCTGTTTCAACTTCAGCGGACCGGATCCGAAGACCCCTTTGGACCAAGTTCACGTCACCAGGTGCGCCGAGATCAGACACATTCCTTCCCAATCATGGACAGTACTGGACCAAATATGGTGGCTCTGCGAATGGCAAGTGTATATGATCATCCCCACCAATACAACTGGGCTCTGTGTCCCTACATCTGCATCCGACCACACGTACGTTCTAACAGCAGACTCGATTCCAACTGTCGACGCCAACCCACATCTACCCACCAGGCGTCAACGACGGAGCTTTGATTTCTTCCCCCATGATTCAGTTTGGGGCTCGGATGTCCCCCTCTAATACAAACAATGGTCAGTCTCCTCCAAAATCATGATGGCGGTGTTCCCCAGGGTAGGAACAGCGAAGAACACCCTACGTCTGGAAACCATTGACTACAGATTCCAGGCCCGACACTAATCAATTACTTGTTTCCCTGCAAATGACTGAAACGTATCTGTCCAAAGTCTTAGGGACAACTGTCAGTTTTGCCTGTATTTAAGACACACTCACTGGTCATTCGACTAGAGTTGCAGTAACATCGCAGTGAACAGGACCCCACTGTAGGAACTCTCACTGTCCACTTTGCAGTCTGGTAATACTTATTTTCTATTTAAATTTATCTCACTCTTTTTTAGCCTGCTCCTGAGTTGTATTTTCAGACCTAACAAACATTTCAGTTTTTTTGCCCTAATGTGCGTTTCATGCACTGAAAATCACGTTTTGGCCAAGTATCATAGTTTTCACTATAACTTAACCTAACCCTAATCCTAACCCTAACCCTAACTTCCATCACTTAGAATGATATCAAATGAAAAATCTACTTTATTTGGACGATTATACACTATATACACAGTAACTATGTGTCACTGACAGTTTGTTTCGCAGCGGGGGAACATTTCAGTTTTTATTGCCTTAATGTGCAATTCATGCGCTGAAAATCACGTTTTGGCCAAGTATCATAGTTTTCACTATAACTTAATTTCTAGCACTTAGAATGATGCAAAATGAAAAACTTACTTGAATTGGACAATTATACACTATATACACAGTAACTATGTGCCTCTGACAGTTTGTTTCGCAGCAGGGGAACATTTCAGTTTTTATTGCCTTAACGTGCGTTTCATGCGCTGAAAATCATGTTTTGGCCAAGTATCATAGTTTTCACTATAACTTAATTTCTATCACTTAGAATGATGCTAAATGCAAAACTTACTTGAATTGGACTATTTTACACTATATACACAGTAACTATGTGTCTCTGACAGTTTGTTTCGCAGCAGGGGAACATTTCAGTTTTTATTGCCTTAACGTGCGTTTCATGCGCTGAAAATCATGTTTTGGCCCTGTATGATAGTTTTCACTATAACTTAATTTCTATCACTTAGAATGATGCTAAATGAATGTTAGGTTCATTAATAATTACCTTCGTCCGTAATTATCAATAACTGCAGGCAGACATCTTATTCAATTATTGACATTTAATTAAATAGAAATGGATAACAATGGGTAAAAGCCTCCGAAGGGGAGAGTCAGCAAGTGTCACCTTACAACTTCCGAACGTCTCCTCGAATAGACGTTTTCGTACGCCTCTTATTGCCATGAATCAAAACAATTTACAGAGTTGTTGATCATTCCATCACGTATGAGTAAAAACAACATCTGGGACTACAATAACAATCAAAGTATTTTACCAATAACAAAAACAGGAGACTAGACCTAACAACATTTAGATTAGAGTAATTATACAACTTCCTTGACCTAAGAATCATATAATATAATCATAATCATATAATGGTTACATACAGAAAAACCCGAAGTGCACAGTTACATAACGATAACAGCATTCTTGTTATTGGCCGAATAGCCCTGGCCTCGTCACCAAGGGCCCACCAAATCTCAAGGACCCAGATTGGGTGGATTGTTCGTATAACCATCCTGGAACAGGCCGTCCATGTTAAAGATGACTTGGCAATACTCGTGACCTCGCAACACTTTGAAAATAGAAAGAGAATGATTTAACAAAGAAATGAATTAATACAAATATATTTATAATAGTAATACAGAATAAACCCAACATTCCCCCGTTTTTATAATATGTATGTTATTAATCATTTTTTAGTAATCACGAATGGAAATGTCGGGTGACTGGGATTTTTCCCGCCTACTCCTTACTCCCATGGCTGATCTGAAAGAGAAAGAACATAATTATATTCGTCCAATTGGTCCTCGGATTTACCGTACTCCTGGACCTCACTGTTTTCCCCAAACCGTCCCATAAGATACAACTCATGTACTTTAGAATTTGTAGGGGCAATTGCAGTAGTTATAAGTCGGCTTAGCAAGGAGCGCAAACAGGGGATACTACATCACCCACACAATGATAGGATAGCGGTAATTGTGCCTATAGTCACCACGAAGGATGTAGCCAAATCTTTAGATTTTCCAAAGGTCTTATCCCACCAATCTGACAATGCGGACGTATCTACTCCAGAGTGTTCTTACATATTGCGGTTCAGTGTTTGCAGGCCAGTAATGGCCCTGGTGAGAGATCCACTGGGTGACGTGTTGTTCGGTATGAAGGTGCAACATTGTTTTCCAAACATTGCACACACGCCCCCTGTTTCAAGGATCATATCCACCGCTATGCGATTCTGGAACGCCATCAGACTGGTAGCTGCCAGTTGTTCCTTCATGGCCACAAATCCCTGTTTAACATAATTTCCAAGTTTTGGACATTGTAATGTAAGTAATTTATTCTATCCACATTTTTGTTTGGGGTGATTAGAAGGAAGATGGACTCCCAACCTGCTGCGATCTGATTAGCCAGCTTATACTCATCTGGTACGCCCCGGGGGATGCCAATCGCATCAATGTATGTTGGATCTCCTTCCCTCCATGCCTCTCGACCATGTCGGGAGGGTCGACCCTTCACCTCCGAATTCTGAGCCGCCAATTGTATCTCCTCCACTGTGGATGGAAAAACAGACACCGGTAAGAGCAGTGAGACCAAAGCACCTAGTCCTGCCGCGTTTCGGCAGGAGTCGTATAATTTATCTACCACCCCGCCACCATAGGCCAGAACGTGGTATCAGGGGTGTAGTTTGTTTTAGAACGCCGGTACACCACGTCTCATTTATCGCCCCCAGCTTCAGACCATGCCCTGTAAGGTTTAAGCAGGTAAAATGATTAAACAGTGGAAAAATTGACTTCCTATTTACTGCGTAACAGGATAAACACTGTTTCAATATTCTTTTTTTCTTGCCAAGTAGGACACGTTTTTTCATTTGTAAAAACACTTTTCCCCAAAAGAATGGTGATTGAGGGAGTTGTTAGATCCCATCGTATTTTCCCTTGTCTGGTAGGTTATCCTAATCCTTTGTAAGATGGTTTAGTCTCAATTGAAACCATATGGAGATGTCAAACCCAATATAAAAGAGTTCCCTATAGTTTTATGGTATTGCTTGCTGAGCAATAATCTTTTCAATTAATATTGGTGTTTCCCGTATTTTATTAAGTCAGAAAGTTTATCTTACCCGTCCCCTCAATGTTTCAATTGAGACCACCCTTTTACCAAAGTAGCTCCACCTAGTGCTTGTCCTCTTTACACTCCATTAACAGCGCCCAATTATCCCCCGTTTGGGAAATCCCTGTTTCAGAAGTAAATTTCACAGGTTAATATGTCAGTCCGAGCTTTCCAATCTTGACCAATTTCTGCAACAAGGCTTTTCCCAATCTTCAATTTTTTGCTGTTAATGTACCACACATATTTCCCACCATAGATTGACCCCTTGTATGGCAACCGGGACGTCCCCGAGTCCAAATATATATTTTCAATTTGGAAATTTGATTTAGTAGGTAATGTTAATTAAATGTAAATGTGTATGTTTCTCGGTTTACCCTCCCGTAAGAAGGTGTATCCTCAATTGAAACGCCTCCGCCTTTTTCTCCAACTGGAGAAAACAACCCTACTGTGGAAAGGAATAGAATCACAATCATCATTAATCTCCTTGCCTCAAAAGCAATAATTGTTTTCAACATGACTTTTTGTCTTTGTTTAGGCATTTTTCCTCTTGAAACGTTTCAATTTAGACAACCTTCTTACTGTGGGAAAGGTGCATCCGTGTCCCCTTTCAGTAACAAGGACCCTCCCACTTTGCGTTGCTCCGATGTTTCTTCTTTTATGCTGCGTATCAGCATCCAGTCTTCAAGAATCACCGTCGCTTCGTCCGTTTCCTGTTGAGAAGCAACATCTCCCTCTGATAGTCTAAATTTGGTGTGTGCGTTTTTTTCTCTGATAGATTCGCCTCATCATCCAATTGTCATTGCGTAGTGAATAATAACAATTTGTAAGGTCTACCAAACAGGACTTCATATAAGGTCCGCCAATTGTGGATGGTAGACAACTATTATTTTAACAAAATGGGAGCCATTATCACTATAAATAGTTTCTGGAATTCCATATCGTGGAATGATATCTATATGATCTAATGAAATAAAATCTATATGTATTTTTTGAGATGGATATGTGGGTATGCATATAGATTTAAACCATAAGCCTTGTAGTGTCGTTGTAGCAAGGCCACCTCCCCCTTGTCGAGACATAGGACTTCCCTTGACTCAAGCCCAAATTATTTTCTTTATTGATCTTTTATTGATAGATTATGTCTCGGTGGTCTGCCAATCAAAAAACACAAAAAGACAAACTATCATTCACGCTCACACTCATAAAAAGAAGAATTTAGTGTGTTCAACCAGTCTAGCATCCATAATTTCATTTTGTGGGAGTAAACTGGAGTACCCGGAGAAAATCCACAAATTCTCGAGGACGCCATGAATACCCCACATTCCGGAAGGTCTGGATCCACCCCGCATTCATTAGTAGATCCTTTAATATACACACCCCCACTCTAGCATTTTAACCGTTTGTAAAAAATTACCTTCAAGTTTCACACAAAGTTATATCCTTTTTAATGCTATCAGTTTAGCTGTTTGTTCCCCGAATTGAGGTGGCAATAGTTTCACATCTAAGGTTTTTATTTTCACAGCCGCCATGACCTAATGGCCCCCTATCAGGTTTTTGGAAAATCCCAATTTCCTCTAATAGCATGCCAATCACCTTTTAATGCGGCCATCCAATTTTGTTTCCACTTTTTTTTTTTCCAGGTGATAAAATTATCTCCCCCATTTGTAAAACAAATTCATCCACGCCTAATTTATACAACATGACGCCTATGGCCTTTATTACGTCGCCTTGACTCCAAATTCTATGAACCAAGATAACACGCCGAATTTGTAAGCGAATTTCGCCCATCCCATTTTGTTCATAGACAACCCATCTACCTAAAGCATCACTTGTTTCAAAACATGAAAGGCCCCACTAGAATTTGTGCATCCAGCGCCAAATAGAGCCTATTTACACATTTTTTCTCAAATTTGTTTTAGATATGGGTCCCCAATTTCCCGAAATTTCCCAGAATTCATGTACTACCACATCCTGTCAAAAACCCAAAACGACTAACATAACCTGTTTCTAAGCCAGATTCTGGAATTTGGAGAATTTCTCCTTTCCCTCCCTTATCTAAGCTTGTTATTGCCACTCGTTATCACTGTAACATTCAGGCGTATTAACCCCATCGTTGCTAAAGTTCTCACCAATTTGCATGCCCTTAAAGCAGTAAAAAGCAACGTTATTTGGTTGTATCAATTGACCAATGCTTATCCAATCCGTAATATCCTTAAAGTCATCAATATGACCTGTGACAAAGCATATTTCCTCCCGCCAGGACAACAGACAATGTTCTTTCAAGTGCACTTTGAAAAACATTCCATGTTACTCCATTCTTAGGGAAAATATGCTCATCCTAAACCAATTATTTTATCTACAATTCACCTAATTATTTGGATGAATGCCATGAATTTTATCATGCCACTATTGCATTGTAAATTTCCCATCTGATGTCGTTAACAGCCAAATAATTCAATACCTACTATATACTTTGTAAATCACCTCATATGATGTTTACTTAAGACAAGAGTCTTTTCCCATAGCCTGTTACCAAAACAAAAATCTACAACAATTAAATTAGAGAAATCAACCTTTTGTTAGGCAATTCCTAATTACAAACTTTAATGTTTTAAAAACCTTATTGTCACCAATATACCATAATATTGTAAATTTTGTCATCCTGGCCTTTTTTTTTAACCACCCAACCTCCTGGATTAAAGTATTTTGAACAATCAAAATATTCTGAAATAGTATTAATATTATTTTATCCTCCAAAAGCTAGTTTCCTTTAACTAAGAGCCCTTTGAAATCCACAATTGCTCAAAAATGACTATTTTGGTCTAATCCCAAATCCAAAGCTTTTTACCAAAATCAACCTTTTACTAGACAGATTTTCTATCCTCTTAATATACATTTCATTTTAAAACCCAAAAAATGAATGTGAAAGCATTCGCATAACCTTGCATTTCTTGCAGACCATGTATTGTTCTTATTCTGAAAAGTCCAAACAGAAAACGCCATAAGCCGTTAACTATGACCTCCACTCTTGCTGCGAAAACAGCATTGTTATCTGATGTTTACAAACCAGCTTTTTCCCTGTGCCCAAATATAACGCTTTTTAGAGAAGACAACCATTAAACAGTCAAATTAACCCCTCTTCCGATATTCAACTACATCACAATATTTTTCCAAGACCCCATATATCCAGAATATGTATGCTGCAAGCACAACAATATGGCAAAAACCCATTTTCTGCCCTCAAGTTTGCTTCAGCACCCCCAAGGCCAATTATTATTATTATAATGTCTTCACGGAAGGGATCACAAAATTTTAGTCGTTTACATGGTCCGAACGCTCCCGAAAGCCCAACACAGTTAAATCGTCTGCCCGCGGGCCCACATGTTTCACTCCCATCTAATCAGCAGCCGCTGCACCAGAACGCTTCTCCCGCAGTCGACACATTATTTGGCAAGTCTAGAGCATAATAAAAACACAGGTGACATTCCCTGCTAAACATTTAAATGATCATTTTGTATATATTCTTTTGTCTTTTTAAACACCATCTTCCCGCTAGCGGACGGGATCAAAAACCAAGCTGCAATAAGCCATCACATTGCTGTAAATTGACAGTACATATAGGTTATATTAACAAAGCACCACCAGCACTTGGAAATAACCATTCTAATTGTTGTTATACAAGCCCCAGCATCACAAAAAAAACCAATTTATTGTAATCACAAAACGTCATACCCGGATTAACCAAATCAAATACCAGTGTCCCCATTAATTTTCTAGCTCCCTTTATTTTTGTTAAACTTCCTCCGCGCCCGTCACCTATCTCGGTAAATATTTTCCCCGTCAGCCGAGGAGGCCCCGCTATTTTTCCTTACCAAACAGTACTTTCCCGCCGCCACAGTCTTAAATAGATCCCCGTTATCCGAGGGAGCCCCCACTATTTTCCAAAATAGTATTTTTAACTTCTCCCCGGCCTTATTTCGCCATTAGTGTCTGTGGAACAAGCTGTTACACTTTTATCCACGCACATATTATTTATATATGTATATTACCTCTATGCATTAGTGCATATATTATCCTGCATTTTATGCATTTTAAGCTGGCCAGCAAACCCATATTTATTTATCCATAAATATAGCTGTGTAATATTTTTAAAGCGCTTTGTCTTTCCATTTTTTTCCAATCCTTACAAGTTAGACGTATTTTTTTGGATCGTCATCCAAACCCGCCTTACAACACGTGTTTCTCATATTTTACTTTTTTGTAGTGAGTTCGTGTGCCTCACACAGTTAACTTTATTATATTTATTATTATTATTATTATTACCTCTTCGACTGTATTTCCTAGGCTTGTCTTAATTTTACTGCAGAAACCACACAAACACCATACAACATTTACAACATATTCGTGCCTACCCTTGAGACACAGGACACTTTCCAGCCCCAACATTGTACCTCCAGTACAATATATTCGTGCCTACCCCTGAGACACAGGACACTTTCCAGCAAAGTGCCCCACCGTACCTGCCATTGACTAGTATAAACACAGGGTTTTGTCGCCGTCACCCAGGACACGAAACCAGCCCACAATGGACCTCACATACAATGTCCCTTTAACGCATTTGGAAACACCGTCACAACATGCAGACATTAATGTGGACTTACCCGAGATCCATCAGATGTCTCCCTCCAGCAGGAAAAGTCTTCAACCGCCGAGAATCCAGGCGCCCCCGTCGAAAACTCCGGCCCACCAAGGGTTTTGAAGACGCCGTGCGCACGGTCACTTACCAGATGTCGAACAGCAGCGCCTGGGTTCTCGCTCCGGTATATTGACCTCCATGGCTCAGAAGGACCAAAATGTTAGGTTCATTAATAATTATCTTCGTCCGTAATTATCAATAACTGCAGGCAGACATCTTATTCAATTATTGACATTTAATTAAATAGAAATGGATAACAATGGGTAAAAGCCTCCGAAGGGGAGAGCCAGCAAGTGTCACCTTACAACTTCCGAACGTCTCCTCGAATAGACGTTTTCGTACGCCTCTTATTGCCATGAATCAAAACAATTTACAGAGTTGTTGATCATTCCATCACGTATGAGTAAAAACAACATCTGGGACTACAATAACAATCAAAGTATTTTACCAATAACAAAAACAGGAGACTAGACCTAACAACATTTAGATTAGAGTAATTATACAACTTCCTTGACCTAAGAATCATATAATATAATCATAATCATATAATGGTTACATACAGAAAAACCCGAAGTGCACGGTTACATAACGATAACAGCATTCTTGTTATTGGCCGAATAGCCCTGGCCTCGTCACCAAGGGCCCACCAAATCTCAAGGACCCAGATTGGGTGGATTGTTTGTATAACCATCCTGGAACAGGCCGTCCAGGTTAAAGATGACTTGGCAATACTCGTGACCTCGCAACACTTTGAAAATAGAAAGAGAATGATTTAACAAAGAAATGATTTAATACAAATATATTTATAATAGTAATACAGAATAAACCCAACAATGAAAAACTTACTTGAATTGGACGATAATACACTATATACACAGTAACTATATGTCTGTGTCAGTTTGTTTCGCAGCAGGAGAACATTTCAGTTTTTATTGCCTTAACGTGCGTTTCATGCGCTGAAAATCACGTTTTGGCCAAGTATCTTAATTTTCACTATAACTTAATTTCTATCAATTAGAATGATGCCAAATGAAAAACTTACTTGAATTGGACAATTATACACTATATACACAGTAACTATGTGTCTCTGACAGTTTGTTTCGCAGCAGGGGAACATTTCAGTTTTTATTGCCTGAATGTGCTTTTCATGCGCTGAAAATCATGTTTTGGCCAGGTATCATAGTTTTCATTATAACTTAATATCTAGCCATTAGAATAATGCCAAATGAAAAACGTATTAAATTATAAAATTTTATGATATTACACTATGTATAGAGAGACATTTGTGTCTCTGACCGTTTTACACAGTTTTACAAGTTATGACTCCAGACTCTTAATTTACAATTCTGCCTTTATGGATACATTGCATCACCACCCCCTGAGTGGATCACTTACCTCTCACTGTCTTTCAATTACCTTCCTTCAGCATGTAGGTGTCAGATCACCTTGTACCTAATGTCTATTCATATTACCTCACCCGAAGTTATTACACAGAAGGGATTGTGTTGTGTTACCCCAAGTTTAGAGTCCCAACGGATGTGGGAAACTTACAGCGTCTGTCTGCCAGAGAGCAGCAGCTGGAACCGATTGTGAGCAGGGTGGCATGGGTCCCTGATCATGTCCCTGGCTCTGCTGAGGTAACGAGGGCTGGCAATGTCTTCCAGTGAGGACAGAGTAGCCGACGATCTTCTGCGTAGTGGTGATACCTTTCTAAATAGCCTTTTTGTCTGCTGCCGTTCTTTCCGCGTACCACCAAATGTGCTTTTTATGAGCTGATAAGCACATTTTGGTCGAATATGAAAGTTTCCAAGTGTGCACTTGACCCTGGATGACCTGGAGAGTGACAGTTACTCCTGAAGTTGAACCTTTTTTCATCGCACAATTCAAGGAAACAATTGCAAACCCTGTTAGCCAGCCTTTCTTACATTTCGCGAGGCGAACGAACAATTGCAAGGCCAACTAGTTAGTCTTTCTTACATTCCACGATCTTTTAATTCAATTGTAAAACCAGTTTGGCTAGTCTACCTTGCATTCTCCGATCTTATCAAACAAAGGTAAAACCAGTATGACCACATGGTGCTACAAGAATAAACAATTATTAAGCCAGTTAGCCAGTCCATCCCACAATTCCCTCCTTTTGTGTCTGTGAAAATATCGAAATATTGAAATGGCTGTTTCCATGAGCCAGAGAAGAACCAGTCAAGCCATCCTCGTTGTGGGACCGAATCTCCGGTCACAGCTCTCTGCATGTTCCTAATAGCCTGCAGGGCATCATGGAACGAGCAGGACATGCCGGCAGGGATGAAGGGGCAGCACGAGTCTCCCACCATGGCACACACACAGCCCCGCTGGGTGGCCACTCCGTCAAGAGCAGGGCAGCCCTGGAAAATCACCTGGGCCATGGCGGCTACCCAGCCTGACTGATGCGCCGACACAGGCCCGGAACCTGCCTTCAATGGTCTTCAAATGCAGGGCGTTCCTTGCCGCTCCCACTCAAGGGAACTGAGCCATTACGATTTTGGATGAGACTGACCAGTATTTGTGTTTGAGGGACACATCCGAGCCACACACTGGATCATGGTCGTGAGCTCCGTCAATAATGTGCCCAAATGGAGGTCATTGATTCGGGAATAACAGAACTTCTGAAGATCCCTAGATGATTATTTTTATACATAATAATCAAAAATACATCCCCATCGTCAATGGATACAATTTTTCGGGTAAATTCACTAACCAGAACAGACTGGGCCTGGTTCTAATACAACCACTATTTTAATCCCAGAATGCCTGTTTTGGACACTGTTTATGGTGGGAAAATAGCTCCAGAACCATCCTGGATCATTATTTTTACACAGAATAGTGAAAATACATCCATCTACACATTCAACACTAATTATGGGTAAATGCACCAACCAGAACCGATTGGGCCTTGTTCTAATACAACCACTATTTTTATCGCAAAATGTTTTGGACACTATTGACGGTGTGAAATATTCCCAGAACATCCCTGCATCTTTAATTTTACACATAATAGTGAAAATGCATCCATCCACACAATTGACACTAAATCTGGGTAAAAGCGGCAACCAGAACCGACTGGGCCCGGTTCTAATTCAACCACCGTGCAAAATAAAGATCCATTGGAGGTTTTTGATTCTTGTGTAAAAAAAGCCCCAAAACATCCCTGCATGATTATTTTTAAACAGAATAGTAAAATATACATCCCCATCCTCTTTTGACACAAGTTTCGGATATAAACAGCAACCAGAACCGAGACTACCCAGTTATAATGCAACTATCCATCGTTCCTGCCTGCCTAAAATCTGCCACCATCATTCCTGTCCCCAAAAAGACCAACCATCTGCAGCTTGAACGATTACAGGCCTGTTGCTCTCACGCCTGTGATCATGAAGTGCTTTGAAAAGTTGGTGGCCCGACACATCAGAAGGACAATCCCCCCCTCAGTTGACCCTCACCAGTTTGCTTATAGAGAAAACAGGTCCACTGAGGATGCTATCGCTGTGGCTCTTCACACAGCACTGAGCCACCTGGAGCACCGGGGGAACTATGTGACGATGCTTTTCATAGACTATAGCTCAGCCTTTAACACCATCAAGCCGGACATCCTGAAGGACAAACTCTACCATCTTGGACTATCCTCTTCAATCTGCTGCTGGGTAAAGAACTTCTTGACTGGTCGACCACAAACTGTCAGAATGGGTCCACACCTCTCTTCCGCCATTACACTGAACACTGGCTCACCACAAGGCTGTGTACTGCGTCCTGTCCTGTACTCCTTGTACACATACGACTGCACACCAGCCCACCAGTCAAACTCTATCATCAAATTCGCCGATGACACCACTGTGATCGGACTCATCTCAGGCGGGGATGAGTCAGCTTACAGAGACGAGGTCGACAAACTGTCTTCTTGGTGCTCGGCGAACAATCTTACACTAAATACCGCAAAGACTAAAGAAATAATCCTGGACTTTCGCAAGCGCAGCACAGACCTGGCCCCACTCCTCATTAACGGAGTATGTGTAGACAGGGTCCAATCCTTCAAATTTCTGGGAGTCCACGTCACGGATAGGCTCTCCTGGTCCACAAACACCACAGTGTTAGTAAAGAAGGCCCAGAAACGACTCCACTTTCTCAGGGTACTGAGAAGGGACAAATTGGACACCAAGCTTCTGGCAACCTTCTACAGAGCCACTGTGGAGAGCATCCTGACTTACGGCATTACAGTGTGGTATACCGGAAGCACGGCAGCAGACAAAAAAGCCATACAGAGGGTGATAAACACTGCCCAGAAGATCGTCGGCTGCTCTCTGCCATCACTAGAAGACATTGCCAACCCCCGATACCTTAGAAGAGCCGGGTCCATTGTTGGAGACCCATGCCACCCTGGACACGGCCTGTTCCAGTTGCTTCCATCTGGCAGACGCTACAGGTCCTACAAAGCACGGACAAACAGGCTCAAGGACAGCTTTTTCCCAACAGCCATCAGGTCTCTGAACCTGCAGCAACACGTGACGTGACGACTACACATATCCCTACTATGAAATTAAGTCAAGTCGAAATGAAGTAACAGGAAGGTCGTTTGGCGCAGATCTGCCTTCCAAAGGCTGACTGAGGGAGGGTAAGTATAAAGACTGAGAGGTAAGTGATCCACCTTATTCTTGTTGGCATCGGTGAGGCATCTTGCAGTCGCCGCAAAATGGCGCTCAAGGCGGAGAGCTAACAAGTATGAATATGTCATAAATAAATGTCATAAATGTGTCTGGCCTGGAAAGACGAACTTGTGGTGAAGCACTATACAATTTCGTCATACGCTGCTGAGGGTATGATGACTACTAAGCTTTTTGACAAGTCAATGATGACGACAATGCCTATGTCTGATTTTCATTTTTTCATTTTTTCAATGACTATTTTTTATCGCAAAATGCATGTTTTGGAGACTATTTATGGTGGTAAATACCCCTAGAACCATCCTGGATCTTTATTTTTAGACAGAATAGTGAAAATACATCCACCTAGCTGATAAGCACATTTTAGTCGAATATGAAAGTTTCCAAGTGTGCACTTGACCCTGGATGACCTGGAGAGTGACAGTTACTCCTGAAGTTGAACCTTTTTTCATCGCACAATTCAAGGAAACAATTGCAAACCCTGTTAGCCAGCCTTTCTTACATTTCGCGAGGCGAACAAACAATTGCAAGGCCAACTAGTTAGTCTTTCTTACATTCCACGATCTTTTAATTCAATTGTAAAACCAGTTTGGCTAGTCTACCTTGCATTCTCCGATCTTATCAAACAAAGGTAAAACCAGTATGACCACATGGTGCGACAAGAATAAACAATTATTAAGCCAGTTAGCCAGTCCATCCCACAATTCCCTCCTTTTGTGTCTGTGAAAATATCGAAATATTGAAATGGCTGTTTCCATGAGCCAGAGAAGAACCAGTCAAGCCATCCTCGTTGTGGGACCGAATCTCCGGTCACAGCTCTCTGCATGTTCCTAATAGCCTGCAGGGCATCATGGACCGAGCAGGACATGCCGGCAGGGATGAAGGGGCAGCACGAGTCTCCCACCATGGCACACACACAGCCCCGCTGGGTGGCCACTCCGTCAAGAGCAGGGCAGCCCTGGAAAATCACCTGGGCCATGGCGGCTACCCAGCCTGACTGATGCGCCGACACAGGCCCGGAACCTGCCTTCAATGGTCTTCAAATGCAGGGCGTTCCTTGCCGCTCCCACTCAAGGGAACTGAGCCATTACGATTTTGGATGAGACTGACCAGTATTTGTGTTTGAGGGACACATCCGAGCCACACACTGGATCATGGTCGTGAGCTCCGTCAATAATGTGCCCAAATGGAGGTCATTGATTCGGGAATAACAGAACTTCTGAAGATCCCTAGATGATTATTTTTATACATAATAATCAAAAATACATCCCCATCGTCAATGGATACAATTTTTCGGGTAAATTAACTAACCAGAACAGACTGGGCCTGGTTCTAATACAACCACTATTTTAATCCCAGAATGCCTGTTTTGGACACTGTTTATGGTGGGAAAATAGCTCCAGAACCATCCTGGATCATTATTTTTACACAGAATAGTGAAAATACATCCATCTACACATTCAACACTAATTATGGGTAAATGCACCAACCAGAACCGATTGGGCCTTGTTCTAATACAACCACTATTTTTATCGCAAAATGTTTTGGACACTATTGACGGTGTGAAATATTCCCAGAACATCCCTGCATCTTTAATTTTACACATAATAGTGAAAATGCATCCATCCACACAATTGACACTAAATCTGGGTAAAAGCGGCAACCAGAACCGACTGGGCCCGGTTCTAATTCAACCACCGTGCAAAATAAAGATCCTTTGGAGGTTTTTGATTCTTGTGTAAAAAAAGCCCCAAAACATCCCTGCATGATTATTTTTAAACAGAATAGTAAAATATACATCCCCATCCTCTTTGGACACAAGTTTCGGATATAAACAGCAACCAGAACCGAGACTACCCAGTTATAATGCAACTATCCATCGTTCCTGCCTGCCTAAAATCTGCCACCATCATTCCTGTCCCCAAAAAGACCAACCATCTGCAGCTTGAACGATTACAGGCCTGTTGCTCTCACGCCTGTGATCATGAAGTGCTTTGAAAAGTTGGTGGCCCGACACATCAGAAGGACAATCCCCCCCTCAGTTGACCCTCACCAGTTTGCTTATAGAGAAAACAGGTCCACTGAGGATGCTATCGCTGTGGCTCTTCACACAGCACTGAGCCACCTGGAGCACCGGGGGAACTATGTGACGATGCTTTTCATAGACTATAGCTCAGCCTTTAACACCATCAAGCCGGACATCCTGAAGGACAAACTCTACCATCTTGGACTATCCTCTTCAATCTGCTGCTGGGTAAAGAACTTCTTGACTGGTCGACCACAAACTGTCAGAATGGGTCCACACCTCTCTTCCGCCATTACACTGAACACTGGCTCACCACAAGGCTGTGTACTGCGTCCTGTCCTGTACTCCTTGTACACATACGACTGCACACCAGCCCACCAGTCAAACTCTATCATCAAATTCGCCGATGACACCACTGTGATCGGACTCATCTCAGGCGGGGATGAGTCAGCTTACAGAGACGAGGTCGACAAACTGTCTTCTTGGTGCTCGGCGAACAATCTTACACTAAATACCGCAAAGACTAAAGAAATAATCCTGGACTTTCGCAAGCGCAGCACAGACCTGGCCCCACTCCTCATTAACGGAGTATGTGTAGACAGGGTCCAATCCTTCAAATTTCTGGGAGTCCACGTCACGGATAGGCTCTCCTGGTCCACAAACACCACAGTGTTAGTAAAGAAGGCCCAGAAACGACTCCACTTTCTCAGGGTACTGAGAAGGGACAAATTGGACACCAAGCTTCTGGCAACCTTCTACAGAGCCACTGTGGAGAGCATCCTGACTTACGGCATTACAGTGTGGTATACCGGAAGCACGGCAGCAGACAAAAAAGCCATACAGAGGGTGATAAACACTGCCCAGAAGATCGTCGGCTGCTCTCTGCCATCACTAGAAGACATTGCCAACCCCCGATACCTTAGAAGAGCCGGGTCCATTGTTGGAGACCCATACCACCCTGGACACGGCCTGTTCCAGTTGCTTCCATCTGGCAGACGCTACAGGTCCTACAAAGCACGGACAAACAGGCTCAATGACAGCTTTTTCCCAACAGCCATCAGGTCTCTGAACCTGCAGCAACACGTGACGTGACGACTACACATATCCCTACTATGAAATTAAGTCAAGTCGAAATGAAGTAACAGGAAGGTCGTTTGGCGCAGATCTGCCTTCCAAAGGCTGACTGAGGGAGGGTAAGTATAAAGACTGAGAGGTAAGTGATCCACCTTATTCTTGTTGGCATCGGTGAGGCATCTTGCAGTCGCCGCAAAATGGCGCTCAAGGCGGAGAGCTAACAAGTATGAATATGTCATAAATAAATGTCATAAATGTGTCTGGCCTGGAAAGACGAACTTGTGGTGAAGCACTATACAATTTCGTCATACGCTGCTGAGGGTATGATGACTACTAAGCTTTTTGACAAGTCAATGATGACGACAATGCCTATGTCTGATTTTCATTTTTTCATTTTTTCAATGACTATTTTTTATCGCAAAATGCATGTTTTGGAGACTATTTATGGTGGTAAATACCCCTAGAACCATCCTGGATCTTTATTTTTAGACAGAATAGTGAAAATACATCCACCTAGCTGATAAGCACATTTTAGTCGAATATGAAAGTTTCCAAGTGTGCACTTGACCCTGGATGACCTGGAGAGTGACAGTTACTCCTGAAGTTGAACCTTTTTTCATCGCACAATTCAAGGAAACAATTGCAAACCCTGTTAGCCAGCCTTTCTTACATTTCGCGAGGCGAACAAACAATTGCAAGGCCAACTAGTTAGTCTTTCTTACATTCCACGATCTTTTAATTCAATTGTAAAACCAGTTTGGCTAGTCTACCTTGCATTCTCCGATCTTATCAAACAAAGGTAAAACCAGTATGACCACATGGTGCGACAAGAATAAACAATTATTAAGCCAGTTAGCCAGTCCATCCCACAATTCCCTCCTTTTGTGTCTGTGAAAATATCGAAATATTGAAATGGCTGTTTCCATGAGCCAGAGAAGAACCAGTCAAGCCATCCTCGTTGTGGGACCGAATCTCCGGTCACAGCTCTCTGCATGTTCCTAATAGCCTGCAGGGCATCATGGACCGAGCAGGACATGCCGGCAGGGATGAAGGGGCAGCACGAGTCTCCCACCATGGCACACACACAGCCCCGCTGGGTGGCCACTCCGTCAAGAGCAGGGCAGCCCTGGAAAATCACCTGGGCCATGGCGGCTACCCAGCCTGACTGATGCGCCGACACAGGCCCGGAACCTGCCTTCAATGGTCTTCAAATGCAGGGCGTTCCTTGCCGCTCCCACTCAAGGGAACTGAGCCATTACGATTTTGGATGAGACTGACCAGTATTTGTGTTTGAGGGACACATCCGAGCCACACACTGGATCATGGTCGTGAGCTCCGTCAATAATGTGCCCAAATGGAGGTCATTGATTCGGGAATAACAGAACTTCTGAAGATCCCTAGATGATTATTTTTATACATAATAATCAAAAATACATCCCCATCGTCAATGGATACAATTTTTCGGGTAAATTAACTAACCAGAACAGACTGGGCCTGGTTCTAATACAACCACTATTTTAATCCCAGAATGCCTGTTTTGGACACTGTTTATGGTGGGAAAATAGCTCCAGAACCATCCTGGATCATTATTTTTACACAGAATAGTGAAAATACATCCATCTACACATTCAACACTAATTATGGGTAAATGCACCAACCAGAACCGATTGGGCCTTGTTCTAATACAACCACTATTTTTATCGCAAAATGTTTTGGACACTATTGACGGTGTGAAATATTCCCAGAACATCCCTGCATCTTTAATTTTACACATAATAGTGAAAATGCATCCATCCACACAATTGACACTAAATCTGGGTAAAAGCGGCAACCAGAACCGACTGGGCCCGGTTCTAATTCAACCACCGTGCAAAATAAAGATCCTTTGGAGGTTTTTGATTCTTGTGTAAAAAAAGCCCCAAAACATCCCTGCATGATTATTTTTAAACAGAATAGTAAAATATACATCCCCATCCTCTTTGGACACAAGTTTCGGATATAAACAGCAACCAGAACCGAGACTACCCAGTTATAATGCAACTATCCATCGTTCCTGCCTGCCTAAAATCTGCCACCATCATTCCTGTCCCCAAAAAGGCCAACCATCTGCAGCTTGAACGATTACAGGCCTGTTGCTCTCACGCCTGTGATCATGAAGTGCTTTGAAAAGTTGGTGGCCCGACACATCAGAAGGACAATCCCCCCCTCAGTTGACCCTCACCAGTTTGCTTATAGAGAAAACAGGTCCACTGAGGATGCTATCGCTGTGGCTCTTCACACAGCACTGAGCCACCTGGAGCACCGGGGGAACTATGTGACGATGCTTTTCATAGACTATAGCTCAGCCTTTAACACCATCAAGCCGGACATCCTGAAGGACAAACTCTACCATCTTGGACTATCCTCTTCAATCTGCTGCTGGGTAAAGAACTTCTTGACTGGTCGACCACAAACTGTCAGAATGGGTCCACACCTCTCTTCCGCCATTACACTGAACACTGGCTCACCACAAGGCTGTGTACTGAGTCCTGTCCTGCCCAGTGTTAGTAAAGAAGGCCCAGAAACGACTCCACTTTCTCAGGGTACTGAGAAGGGACAAATTGGACACCAAGCTTCTGGCAACCTTCTACAGAGCCACTGTGGAGAGCATCCTGACTTACGGCATTACAGTGTGGTATACCGGAAGCACGGCAGCAGACAAAAAAGCCATACAGAGGGTGATAAACACTGCCCAGAAGATCGTCGGCTGCTCTCTGCCATCACTAGAAGACATTGCCAACCCCCGATACCTTAGAAGAGCCGGGTCCATTGTTGGAGACCCATGCCACCCTGGACACGGCCTGTTCCAGTTGCTTCCATCTGGCAGACGCTACAGGTCCTACAAAGCACGGACAAACAGGCTCAAGGACAGCTTTTTCCCAACAGCCATCAGGTCTCTGAACCTGCAGCAACACGTGACGTGACGACTACACATATCCCTACTATGAAATTAAGTCAAGTCGAAATGAAGTAACAGGAAGGTCGTTTGGCGCAGATCTGCCTTCCAAAGGCTGACTGGGGGAGGGTAAGTATAAAGACTGAGAGGTAAGTGATCCACCTTATTCTTGTTGGCATCGGTGAGGCATCTTGCAGTCGCTGCAAAATGGCGCTCAAGGCGGAGAGCTAACAAGTATGAATATGTCATAAATAAATGTCATAAATGTGTCTGGCCTGGAAAGACGAACTTGTGGTGAAGCACTATACAATTTCGTCATACGCTGCTGAGGGTATGATGACTACTAAGCTTTTTGTCAAGTCAATGATGACGACAATGCCTATGTCTGATTTTCATTTTTTCATTTTTTCAACGACTATTTTTTATCGCAAAATGCATGTTTTGGAGACTATTTATGGTGGTAAATACCCCTAGAACCATCCTGGATCTTTATTTTTAGACAGAATAGTGAAAATACATCCACCTACACAATCAACCCTAACTCTGGGTAAAAGCACCAACCAGAACCGACTGGGCTTGGTTCTACTACAACCACCATGCAAAATAAAGTGCCCAAATGGAGGTCATTTATTCGGGCATAGAAGAACTTCTGAACATCCCTAGATGATCATTTTTATACAGAATAGTCAAAAATACAACCCCATTCCTATTGGACACACGTTAAGGGGGTATACACAAACCAGAACCGACTGGGCCTGGTTCTAATACAACCACTATTTTTGTCGCAAAATGCATGTTTTTGACACTATTTCTGGTGGGAAATAGTCTCAGAACATCCCTGGATCTTTATTCTTACAGAGAATAGTGAAAATACATCAAACCCACACAATCGACACTAATTGTGGGTAAAGCACCAACCAGAACCGACTGGGCCTGGTTCTAAACAACCACTTGTAAATAAAGTGCCCAAATTGAGGTCATTAATTAGGGCATAACAGAACTTCTGAACATCCCTAGAATATTATTTTTATAAAGAATAATAAAAAATACATCCCCATAATCATTGGACACAATTTCTGGGTAAAAACACGAACCAGAACCGACTGGGCGTGGTTCTAATACAACCACTACTTTAACCGCAAAATGCCTGTTTTGGACACTGTTTGTGGTGGGAAATAGCTCCAGAATCATCCTGGATCATTATTGTTATACAAAATAGTGAAAATACATCCACTCACACAATAAACACAAATTCTGGGTAAAAGCACCAACCAAAACCGACTGGGCCTGTTTCTAAACCACCACTTGTAAATAAAGTGACCAAATGAAAGTAATTCATTCGGGCATAACAGAACTTCTGAACATCGCTAGATGATTACTTCTATACAGAATAGTCAAGTATACATCCCCATCATAATTGGACACAAGTTTCGTATACAAACACCCACCAGAACCGACTGGACCCTGTTATAATGCAGCCACTATTTTGTATCGCAAAATGCATGTTTTGGAAACTATTTATGGAGGGAAATAGCCCCAGAACTGTCCTGGATCTTTATTTTTAGACAGAATAGTGAAAATACATCTACCCACACAATGGATACTATATCTGGGTAAAAGCACCAACCAGAACCGACTGGGCCTGGTTCTTAAAAACCACCACTTGTAAATAAAGTGCCCAAATTGAGGTCATTGATTCGGGCGTAACAAAACTTCTGAACATCCCTAGATGATTATTTTTATACAGAATAATCAAAAATACATCCTTATCATCATTGGACACAATTTCAGGGTAAAAACACCAACCAGAATCGCCTGGGCCTGGTTCTAATACAACCACTATTTTAATCGCAAAATGCCTGTTTTGGACACTTTTTATGGTGGGAAATAGCTCCAGAATCACCTAGAATGATGCCAATGAAAGACACACATGGATAGGACGATTTTACACTATATACACAGGAACTATGTGTCTCTGACAGTGCGTTGGCAGCAGGGGAACGTTTCAGTTTTTATTGCCTTAATGTGCTTTTCATGGCCTGATAATCACGTTTTGGCCAAGTATGATAGTTTTCATTGTAACTTAATTTCTATCACTTTGAACGATGCCAAATAAAAAACTTACTTGAATTGGACGATTTTACACTATATACACAGTAACTGTGTCTCTGACAGTTTGTTTCGCAGCAGGGGAACATTTCAGTTTTTATTGCCTTAATGTACTTTTCATACCCTGAAAATCACGTTTTGGCCAAGTATGATTGTTGTCATTGTAACTTAATTTTTAGCAATGAGAATAATGCCAAATGGATAACTTACTTGAATTGGACGATTTTACACTATATACACAGTAACTATGTGTCTCTGACAGTTTTTTTTGGCAGCAGGGGAATATGTAAGATTAGACAAAGTATCTTTGCAAATGCTTGTTCATATTGTATAAGTTTTTGTGAGTATAACAGCATTGTAGTCATCCTTACGGCTGACATATTAGCATAAACACCCAACTGTCTGACTGAATAAACAATCCTAGTCTTGTGATTGGGGTGACATGTCAGCACAAATATTCAACTGTCTGACACTGATCAATTACTTTTTGCCCTGCAAATGACTGAAATGTATCTGTCCAAAGTCCTAGTGACAACTGTCAGTTTTTCCTGTATTTAAGACACACACACTGGTCATTCGAGAGTTTCAGGAACATCGCGTTGAACAGGACCCTACTGTAGGAACTCTCACTGTCCACTTTGCAGTCTGGTAATAAACCAATTGGTCCGGGACCAATGAAAGTAGAACAAGAATTAGCAAAGGCATTATAGTCTTGGTCTGTTAATAGAGTCAGGGACTTAACTAAGACAAAGTCAGGGACTTTTGGTCTTTGTGTGTTCAGAGATATTGGGTTAATCACAAAGTGGAGATCAATTTCGGGTAATTTAGAAAATAATTGTTGTTTAAACTATTAAGTAAGTGATTAATATGGGTCAGAAAGCAACAAAAGGGATGGGTTTATTGTCAGACTGCAAAATGAAAATCGGAGAGTTACCAGGACGAGATATCATGGTCCAGCTTGGGCTAAGCCTAGTGGCCACCCAAAATGGCCTCCGACCCAGGGAATTACAAACCAAAAATATCTTCCACACCACCACATCTAACAGCTTCTACTCTCTCGACATTGTCGGGAATGATTCTGCCAAGGTAGCTGAAAGTCTAAGAGAACAGTCTGAAGATATCTGCCCAGCAGCCCCAGGACAGGAACAACAAACATGGCCATTACATGTCACCCTGAAGTTCATGGGAGACCGGACGACAAGTGGTTAAACCAATTCTCACAGTTGCCCACTCAACGAATCATAATTAACCACGTATATGCAACTGACATAATGGACAACCCATTGCCCCCCGGACACATTGCCTATGGGGATGGATCTTCATCAAAAACCCTGGATGGAGAAAAACACAACGTATATGCCGTGGTGACTCAAAAAGACAACCTCAAGACAGGACGACTCCCCGGCGACTGGTCTGCACAAGCCGCAGAAATAGTGGCACTGACAGAGGCATGTAGACTATTCCTAGAACAAGACGTGACGGTGGAAAGACACAGCCCAATCCCTGCTGAATTCCTAAGAGAAATGCAAAATCATGCCCCAGAAAAAGCGAAACTGCAATGGGAAACAAAAGGAGCCACTCAATACAAGAACGGACTCTATGAAGTAGAAAACAAGCCATGCGTCCCACAATCATTGTTTGAAGTAATTGCCAAATTGAGCCATGGGAGGAGCCATGTCTCAACAGAAGGGATTATCAGTACAGTACAACAAACAATGCATGTTCCCAGAGGTCTCCAAACTTACTTCAATTATTTTGCAGAAACTGTCTAAACTGCTGTAGACACAACTCTCAAGGCAATGAACAACCCAAGCATGGAACAAGGCAAACAGGAACATATCCCTTCGAGCTTCTGAACATGGATTTCATCAAACTGAACCAAAGTGCTGGACTCGTCGAACAAACCATTAGAACAGTAAAACTCAGACTCAGAAAAACCATGGAAGATACAGGAAAACCATGGCAAGAATGCCTGAGCCTGGTAGAAACGTACATGAGAATCATTCCAACAGCACAGGGATGCACACCATTTGAGGCAGTGAAAGACAGAATCTTCCACTAACAATGTGGGAAAAAGATCTGGTGGTAAAAGAGAAAGGAGAAACAGAATCCCTCAATAAGTGGTTATGCAAAATGTTCCAAGAAAGAACTGTGATGAATGCAAAATAATCTGCCGACATCTTCTCTGTCTCCCACAGATGAGGTCCTGTCCCCAGGAGACCTGGTACTCGTCAAGGTGATAAAAAGAGAGTGCTGGTCTTCTCCACGTTGGGACGGACCTCACCATGTGATTTTGGCCATCATCATCATCGCTCTGTGTTCAACCACATGGGGGGAACGTACCAGAACCTTGGTACACTCCCACTGGAGGAGAATGCCCCACTAGCTGGTTCAGGAAACGATCAGGGGCCCCCAGATCTGCATCCCATTAACCAAGACACCAATCGTCGTTCAAGTACCTTTGCTCAGCCTACAGCTTACTCACTTGGGATTACACAGGACTGACTCCAGTTATTTTTATTGGTACCTACAAGCTCCCAGAGTCTGAATGGTCTGGCCAGACACCTTGGACCAGGTCCTCCTCCATACAGGCTACAAAACCATCACATGGCCCCTTTCCAAAGAAGCTACCACCATGACCGCTAACTTCACCAAGTTAGCCACCACCATCAAAGATGGTAAACATATGCTAGACCTTACGACCAATATCCAACAAAAAGGCTGCATCAACCTATGCCTCCGACCGGACCGACCAGGAAAAGGCCCCCTCTTTACTATCACCATCCGCACTACTAGTCCAGCCATGGTCCCCAAAGTGATTGGTGTGAACCCCTTCGTGCAACCATCCGCCACACGCCTACTCAAAATCCGTCCGGCAGGAACACCTAAGCCTGAGTAGATACACCTTATTCTCGCCCATGTCCAAACACAGGAAGAAAACGACTCCAACCCGATGATGAGGAACAGTTGGTACAGATACACCGCACTCACAGCCCGCGCCACAACCAATGAGTTGTTATGTCTGTTCCCTCTTGCCTACTGCCGTAGCCCAACCACAGCTATGGTCCAACCGACAGAACGAAGAACTCGCCAACCTCACCTACAACTGTATCCTGGGTAATCTGAGAGAATCCTTCCAGCAAAGCTCGACCGCCTACATACCATGGTCGCAGTACCATTAGCAGCTACAGTCAATACCGCAACGTATGTCCAGTGCAACAACCGAACAGACTGTTATCCATCCTGTTTCAACTTCAGCGGACCGGATCCGAAGACCCCTTTGGACCAAGTTCACGTCACCAGGTGCGCCGAGATCAGACACATTCCTTCCCAATCATGGACAGTACTGGACCAAATATGGTGGCTCTGCGAATGGCAAGTGTATATGATCATCCCCACCAATACAACTGGGCTCTGTGTCCCTACATCTGCATCCGACCACACGTACGTTCTAACAGCAGACTCGATTCCAACTGTCGACGCCAACCCACATCTACCCACCAGGCGTCAACGACGGAGCTTTGATTTCTTCCCCCATGATTCAGTTTGGGGCTCGGATGTCCCCCTCTAATACAAACAATGGTCAGTCTCCTCCAAAATCATGATGGCGGTGTTCCCCAGGGTAGGAACAGCGAAGAACACCCTACGTCTGGAAACCATTGACTACAGATTCCAGGCCCGACACTAATCAATTACTTGTTTCCCTGCAAATGACTGAAACGTATCTGTCCAAAGTCTTAGGGACAACTGTCAGTTTTGCCTGTATTTAAGACACACTCACTGGTCATTCGACTAGAGTTGCAGTAACATCGCAGTGAACAGGACCCCACTGTAGGAACTCTCACTGTCCACTTTGCAGTCTGGTAATACTTATTTTCTATTTAAATTTATCTCACTCTTTTTTAGCCTGCTCCTGAGTTGTATTTTCAGACCTAACAAACATTTCAGTTTTTTTGCCCTAATGTGCGTTTCATGCACTGAAAATCACGTTTTGGCCAAGTATCATAGTTTTCACTATAACTTAACCTAACCCTAATCCTAACCCTAACCCTAACTTCCATCACTTAGAATGATATCAAATGAAAAATCTACTTTATTTGGACGATTATACACTATATACACAGTAACTATGTGTCACTGACAGTTTGTTTCGCAGCGGGGGAACATTTCAGTTTTTATTGCCTTAATGTGCAATTCATGCGCTGAAAATCACGTTTTGGCCAAGTATCATAGTTTTCACTATAACTTAATTTCTAGCACTTAGAATGATGCAAAATGAAAAACTTACTTGAATTGGACAATTATACACTATATACACAGTAACTATGTGCCTCTGACAGTTTGTTTCGCAGCAGGGGAACATTTCAGTTTTTATTGCCTTAACGTGCGTTTCATGCGCTGAAAATCATGTTTTGGCCAGGTATCATAATTTTCACTATAACTTAATTTATATCACTTAGAATGATGCCAAATGAAAAACTTACTTGAATTGGACAATTATACACTATATACACAGTAACTATGTGTCTCTGACAGTTTGTTTCGCAGCAGGGGAACATTTCAGTTTTTATTGGCTTAACGTGCGTTTCATGCGCTGAAAATCACGTTTTGGCCAAGTATCATAGTTTTCATTATAACTTAATATCTAGCCATTAGAATGTTGCCAAATGAAAAACTTATTAAATTATAAAATTTGATGATATTACACTATGTATAGAGAGACATTTGTGTCTCTGACAGTTTTACACAGTTTTACAAGTTATGACTCCAGACTCTTAATTTACAATTCTGCCTTTATGGATACATTGCATCACCACCCCCTGAGTGGATCACTTACCTCTCACTGTCTTTCACTTACCTTCATTCAGCATGTAGGTGTCAGATCACCTTGTACCTAATGTCTATTCATATTACCTCACCCGAAGTTATTACACAGAAGGGATTGTGTTGTGTTACCCCAAGTTCAGAGTCCCAACGGATGTGGGAAACTTACAGCGTCTGTCTGCCAGAGAGCAGCAGCTGGAACCGATTGTGACCAGGGTGGCATGGGTCCCTGATCATGTCCCTGGCTCTGCTGAGGTAACGAGGGCTGGCAATGTCTTCCAGTGACGGCAGAGTAGCCGACGTTCTTCTGCGTAGTGGTGATACCTTTCTAAATAGCCTTTTTGTCTGCTGCCGTTCTTCCCGCGTACCACCAAATGTGCTTTTTATGTGCTGATAAGCATGTTTTGGTCAAATATGAAAGTTTTCAAGTGTGCACTTGACCCTAGATGACCTGGAGAGTGACAGTTACTCCTGAAGTTGAACCTCTTTTCATCGCACAATACAAGGAAAAAATTGCAAACCCTGTTAGCCAGCCTTTCTTATATTTCTCGAGGCGAACAAACAATTGCAAGGCCAACTAGTTAGCCTTTCTTACATTCCACGATCTTTTAATTCAATTGTAAAACCAGTTTGGCTAGTCTACCTTGCATTCTACAATCTTAAAAAACAAAGTTAAACCAGTATGACCACATGGTGCGACAAGAATAAACAATTATTAAGCCAGTTAGCCAGTCCATCCCACAATTTCCTCCTTTTGTGTCTGTGAAAATATCGAAATATTGAAGTGGCTGTTTCCATGGGCCAGAGAAGAACCAGTCAAGCCATCCTCGTTGTGGACCCGGATCTCCGGTCACAGCTCTCTGCATGTTCCTAATAGCCTGCAGGGCATCATGGACCGAGCAGGACATGCCGGCAGGGATGAAGGGGCAGCACGAGTCTCCCACCATGAAACACACACAGCCCCGCTGGGTGGCCACTCCGTCAAGAGCAGGGCAGCCCTGGAAAATCACTTGGGCCATAGCGGCTACCCAGCGTGACTGATGCGCCGACACAGGCCCGGAACCTGCCTTCAATGGTCTTCAAATGCAGGGCGTTCCTTGCCGCTCCCACTCAAGGGAACTGAGCCATTAGGATTTTGGATGAGACTGACCAGTATTTGTGTTTGAGGGACACATCCGAGCCACACACTGGATCATGGTCGTGAGCTCCGTCAATAATGTGCCCAAATGGAGGTCATTGATTCGGGAATAACAGAACTTCTGAAGATCCCAAGATGATTATTTTTATACATAATAATCAAAAATACATCCCCATCGTCAATGGATACAATTTTTCGGGTAAATTCACCAACCAGAACAGACTGGGCCTGGTTCTAATACAACCACTATTTTAATCGCAGAATGCCTGTTTTGGACACTGTTTATGGTGGGAAAATAGCTCCAGAACCATCCTGGATCATTATTTTTACACAGAATAGTGAAAATACATCCATCTACACATTCAACACTAATTATGGGTAGAAGCACCAACCAGAACCGACTGGGCCTGGTTCTAATACGACCTCTTTTTTAATCGCAAAATGCCTGTTTTGGACAATGTTTATGGTGGGAAACATTATTTTTATAGAAAATAGTGAAACTACATCCACCCACTCAATCAACACAAATTCTGGGTAAATACACCAACCAGAACCGATTGGGCCTTGTTCTAATACAACCACTATTTTTATCGCAAAATGTTTTGGACACTATTGACGGTGTGAAATATTCCCAGAACATCCCTGCATCTTTAATTTTACACATAATAGTGAAAATGCATCCATCCACACAATTGACACTAAATCTGGGTAAAAGCGGCAACCAGAACCGACTGGGCCCGGTTCTAATTCAACCACCGTGCAAAATAAAGATCCGTTGGAGGTTTTTGATTCTTGTGTAAAAAAAGCCCCAAAACATCCCTGCATGATTATTTTTAAACAGAATAGTAAAATATACATCCCCATCCTCTTTGGACACAAGTTTCGGATATAAACAGCATTCAGAACCGAGACTACCCAGTTATAATGCAACTATCCATCGTTCCTGCCTGCCTAAAATCTGCCACCATCATTCCTGTCCCCAAAAAGGCCAACCATCTGCAGCTTGAACGATTACAGGCCTGTTGCTCTCACGCCTGTGATCATGAAGTGCTTTGAAAAGTTGGTGGCCCGACACATCAGAAGGACAATCCCCCCCTCAGTTGACCCTCACCAGTTTGCTTATAGAGAAAACAGGTCCACTGAGGATGCTATCGCTGTGGCTCTTCACACAGCACTGAGCCACCTGGAGCACCGGGGGAACTATGTGACGATGCTTTTCATAGACTATAGCTCAGCCTTTAACACCATCAAGCCGGACATCCTGAAGGACAAACTCTACCATCTTGGACTATCCTCTTCAATCTGCTGCTGGGTAAAGAACTTCTTGACTGGTCGACCACAAACTGTCAGAATGGGTCCACACCTCTCTTCCGCCATTACACTGAACACTGGCTCACCACAAGGCTGTGTACTGCGTCCTGTCCTGTACTCCTTGTACACATACGACTGCACACCAGCCCACCAGTCAAACTCTATCATCAAATTCGCCGATGACACCACTGTGATCGGACTCATCTCAGGCGGGGATGAGTCAGCTTACAGAGACGAGGTCGACAAACTGTCTTCTTGGTGCTCGGCGAACAATCTTACACTAAATACCGCAAAGACTAAAGAAATAATCCTGGACTTTCGCAAGCGCAGCACAGACCTGGCCCCACTCCTCATTAACGGAGTATGTGTAGACAGGGTCCAATCCTTCAAATTTCTGGGAGTCCACGTCACGGATAGGCTCTCCTGGTCCACAAACACCACAGTGTTAGTAAAGAAGGCCCAGAAACGACTCCACTTTCTCAGGGTACTGAGAAGGGACAAATTGGACACCAAGCTTCTGGCAACCTTCTACAGAGCCACTGTGGAGAGCATCCTGACTTACGGCATTACAGTGTGGTATACCGGAAGCACGGCAGCAGACAAAAAAAGCCATACAGAGGGTGATAAACACTGCCCAGAAGATCGTCGGCTGCTCTCTGCCATCACTAGAAGACATTGCCAACCCCCGATACCTTAGAAGAGCCGGGTCCATTGTTGGAGACCCATACCACCCTGGACACGGCCTGTTCCAGTTGCTTCCATCTGGCAGACGCTACAGGTCCTACAAAGCACGGACAAACAGGCTCAATGACAGCTTTTTCCCAACAGCCATCAGGTCTCTGAACCTGCAGCAACACGTGACGTGACGACTACACATATCCCTACTATGAAATTAAGTCAAGTCGAAATGAAGTAACAGGAAGGTCGTTTGGCGCAGATCTGCCTTCCAAAGGCTGACTGAGGGAGGGTAAGTATAAAGACTGAGAGGTAAGTGATCCACCTTATTCTTGTTGGCATCGGTGAGGCATCTTGCAGTCGCCGCAAAATGGCGCTCAAGGCGGAGAGCTAACAAGTATGAATATGTCATAAATAAATGTCATAAATGTGTCTGGCCTGGAAAGACGAACTTGTGGTGAAGCACTATACAATTTCGTCATACGCTGCTGAGGGTATGATGACTACTAAGCTTTTTGTCAAGTCAATGATGACGACAATGCCTATGTCTGATTTTCATTTTTTCATTTTTTCAACGACTATTTTTTATCGCAAAATGCATGTTTTGGAGACTATTTATGGTGGTAAATACCCCTAGAACCATCCTGGATCTTTATTTTTAGACAGAATAGTGAAAATACATCCACCTAGCTGATAAGCACATTTTGGTCGAATATGAAAGTTTCCAAGTGTGCACTTGACCCTGGATGACCTGGAGAGTGACAGTTACTCCTGAAGTTGAACCTTTTTTCATCGCACAATTCAAGGAAACAATTGCAAACCCTGTTAGCCAGCCTTTCTTACATTTCGCGAGGCGAACAAACAATTGCAAGGCCAACTAGTTAGTCTTTCTTACATTCCACGATCTTTTAATTCAATTGTAAAACCAGTTTGGCTAGTCTACCTTGCATTCTCCGATCTTATCAAACAAAGGTAAAACCAGTATGACCACATGGTGCGACAAGAATAAACAATTATTAAGCCAGTTAGCCAGTCCATCCCACAATTCCCTCCTTTTGTGTCTGTGAAAATATCGAAATATTGAAATGGCTGTTTCCATGAGCCAGAGAAGAACCAGTCAAGCCATCCTCGTTGTGGGACCGAATCTCCGGTCACAGCTCTCTGCATGTTCCTAATAGCCTGCAGGGCATCATGGACCGAGCAGGACATGCCGGCAGGGATGAAGGGGCAGCACGAGTCTCCCACCATGGCACACACACAGCCCCGCTGGGTGGCCACTCCGTCAAGAGCAGGGCAGCCCTGGAAAATCACCTGGGCCATGGCGGCTACCCAGCCTGACTGATGCGCCGACACAGGCCCGGAACCTGCCTTCAATGGTCTTCAAATGCAGGGCGTTCCTTGCCGCTCCCACTCAAGGGAACTGAGCCATTACGATTTTGGATGAGACTGACCAGTATTTGTGTTTGAGGGACACATCCGAGCCACACACTGGATCATGGTCGTGAGCTCCGTCAATAATGTGCCCAAATGGAGGTCATTGATTCGGGAATAACAGAACTTCTGAAGATCCCTAGATGATTATTTTTATACATAATAATCAAAAATACATCCCCATCGTCAATGGATACAATTTTTCGGGTAAATTCACTAACCAGAACAGACTGGGCCTGGTTCTAATACAACCACTATTTTAATCCCAGAATGCCTGTTTTGGACACTGTTTATGGTGGGAAAATAGCTCCAGAACCATCCTGGATCATTATTTTTACACAGAATAGTGAAAATACATCCATCTACACATTCAACACTAATTATGGGTAAATGCACCAACCAGAACCGATTGGGCCTTGTTCTAATACAACCACTATTTTTATCGCAAAATGTTTTGGACACTATTGACGGTGTGAAATATTCCCAGAACATCCCTGCATCTTTAATTTTACACATAATAGTGAAAATGCATCCATCCACACAATTGACACTAAATCTGGGTAAAAGCGGCAACCAGAACCGACTGGGCCCGGTTCTAATTCAACCACCGTGCAAAATAAAGATCCATTGGAGGTTTTTGATTCTTGTGTAAAAAAAGCCCCAAAACATCCCTGCATGATTATTTTTAAACAGAATAGTAAAATATACATCCCCATCCTCTTTGGACACAAGTTTCGGATATAAACAGCAACCAGAACCGAGACTACCCAGTTATAATGCAACTATCCATCGTTCCTGCCTGCCTAAAATCTGCCACCATCATTCCTGTCCCCAAAAAGGCCAACCATCTGCAGCTTGAACGATTACAGGCCTGTTGCTCTCACGCCTGTGATCATGAAGTGCTTTGAAAAGTTGGTGGCCCGACACATCAGAAGGACAATCCCCCCCTCAGTTGACCCTCACCAGTTTGCTTATAGAGAAAACAGGTCCACTGAGGATGCTATCGCTGTGGCTCTTCACACAGCACTGAGCCACCTGGAGCACTGGGGGAACTATGTGACGATGCTTTTCATAGACTATAGCTCAGCCTTTAACACCATCAAGCCGGACATCCTGAAGGACAAACTCTACCATCTTGGACTATCCTCTTCAATCTGCTGCTGGGTAAAGAACTTCTTGACTGGTCGACCACAAACTGTCAGAATGGGTCCACACCTCTCTTCCGCCATTACACTGAACACTGGCTCACCACAAGGCTGTGTACTGAGTCCTGTCCTGTACTCCTTGTACACATACGACTGCACACCAGCCCACCAGTCAAACTCTATCATCAAATTCGCCGATGACACCACTGTGATCGGACTCATCTCAGGCGGGGATGAGTCAGCTTACAGAGACGAGGTCGACAAACTGTCTTCTTGGTGCTCGGCGAACAATCTTACACTAAATACCGCAAAGACTAAAGAAATAATCCTGGACTTTCGCAAGCGCAGCACAGACCTGGCCCCACTCCTCATTAACAGAGTATGTGTAGACAGGGTCCAATCCTTCAAATTTCTGGGAGTCCACGTCACGGATAGGCTCTCCTGGTCCACAAACACCACAGTGTTAGTAAAGAAGGCCCAGAAACGACTCCACTTTCTCAGGGTACTGAGAAGGGACAAATTGGACACCAAGCTTCTGGCAACCTTCTACAGAGCCACTGTGGAGAGCATCCTGACTTACGGCATTACAGTGTGGTATACCGGAAGCACGGCAGCAGACAAAAAAGCCATACAGAGGGTGATAAACACTGCCCAGAAGATCGTCGGCTGCTCTCTGCCATCACTAGAAGACATTGCCAACCCCCGATACCTTAGAAGAGCCGGGTCCATTGTTGGAGACCCATGCCACCCTGGACACGGCCTGTTCCAGTTGCTTCCATCTGGCAGACGCTACAGGTCCTACAAAGCACGGACAAACAGGCTCAAGGACAGCTTTTTCCCAACAGCCATCAGGTCTCTGAACCTGCAGCAACACGTGACGTGACGACTACACATATCCCTACTATGAAATTAAGTCAAGTCGAAATGAAGTAACAGGAAGGTCGTTTGGCGCAGATCTGCCTTCCAAAGGCTGACTGGGGGAGGGTAAGTATAAAGACTGAGAGGTAAGTGATCCACCTTATTCTTGTTGGCATCGGTGAGGCATCTTGCAGTCGCTGCAAAATGGCGCTCAAGGCGGAGAGCTAACAAGTATGAATATGTTATAAATAAATGTCATAAATGTGTCTGGCCTGGAAAGACGAACTTGTGGTGAAGCACTATACAATTTCGTCATACGCTGCTGAGGGTATGATGACTACTAAGCTTTTTGTCAAGTCAATGATGACGACAATGCCTATGTCTGATTTTCATTTTTTCATTTTTTCAACGACTATTTTTTATCGCAAAATGCATGTTTTGGAGACTATTTATGGTGGTAAATACCCCTAGAACCATCCTGGATCTTTATTTTTAGACAGAATAGTGAAAATACATCCACCTACACAATCAACCCTAACTCTGGGTAAAAGCACCAACCAGAACCGACTGGGCTTGGTTCTACTACAACCACCATGCAAAATAAAGTGCCCAAATGGAGGTCATTTATTCGGGCATAGAAGAACTTCTGAACATCCCTAGATGATCATTTTTATACAGAATAGTCAAAAATACAACCCCATTCCTATTGGACACACGTTAAGGGGGTATACACAAACCAGAACCGACTGGGCCTGGTTCTAATACAACCACTATTTTTGTCGCAAAATGCATGTTTTTGACACTATTTCTGGTGGGAAATAGTCTCAGAACATCCCTGGATCTTTATTCTTACAGAGAATAGTGAAAATACATCAAACCCACACAATCGACACTAATTGTGGGTAAAGCACCAACCAGAACCGACTGGGCCTGGTTCTAAACAACCACTTGTAAATAAAGTGCCCAAATTGAGGTCATTAATTAGGGCATAACAGAACTTCTGAACATCCCTAGAATATTATTTTTATAAAGAATAATAAAAAATACATCCCCATAATCATTGGACACAATTTCTGGGTAAAAACACGAACCAGAACCGACTGGGCGTGGTTCTAATACAACCACTACTTTAACCGCAAAATGCCTGTTTTGGACACTGTTTGTGGTGGGAAATAGCTCCAGAATCATCCTGGATCATTATTGTTATACAAAATAGTGAAAATACATCCACTCACACAATAAACACAAATTCTGGGTAAAAGCACCAACCAAAACCGACTGGGCCTGTTTCTAAACCACCACTTGTAAATAAAGTGACCAAATGAAAGTAATTCATTCGGGCATAACAGAACTTCTGAACATCGCTAGATGATTACTTCTATACAGAATAGTCAAGTATACATCCCCATCATAATTGGACACGAGTTTCGTATACAAACACCCACCAGAACCGACTGGACCCTGTTATAATGCAGCCACTATTTTGTATCGCAAAATGCATGTTTTGGAAACTATTTATGGAGGGAAATAGCCCCAGAACTGTCCTGGATCTTTATTTTTAGACAGAATAGTGAAAATACATCTACCCACACAATGGATACTATATCTGGGTAAAAGCACCAACCAGAACCGACTGGGCCTGGTTCTTAAAAACCACCACTTGTAAATAAAGTGCCCAAATTGAGGTCATTGATTCGGGCGTAACAAAACTTCTGAACATCCCTAGATGATTATTTTTATACAGAATAATCAAAAATACATCCTTATCATCATTGGACACAATTTCGGGGTAAAAACACCAACCAGAATCGCCTGGGCCTGGTTCTAATACAACCACTATTTTAATCGCAAAATGCCTGTTTAGGACACTTTTTATGGTGGGAAATAGCTCCAGAATCACCTAGAATGATGCCAATGAAAGACTTACATGGATAGGACGATTTTACACTATATACACAGGAACTATGTGTCTCTGACAGTGCGTTGGCAGCAGGGGAACGTTTCAGTTTTTATTGCCTTAATGTGCTTTTCATGGCCTGATAATCACGTTTTGGCCAAGTATGATAGTTTTCATTGTAACTTAATTTCTATCACTTTGAACGATGCCAAATAAAAAACTTACTTGAATTGGACGATTTTACACTATATACACAGTAACTGTGTCTCTGACAGTTTGTTTCGCAGCAGGGGAACATTTCAGTTTGTATTGCCTTAACGTGCGTTTCATGCGCTGAAAATCACGTTTTGGCCAAGTATCATAATTTTCACTATAACTTAATTTCTATCACTGAGAAAGATGCCAAATGAAAAACTTACTTGAATCGGACAATTATATACTATATACACAGTAACTATGTGTCTCTGACAGTTTGTTTCGCAGCAGGGGAACATTTCAGTTTTTATTGCCTTAACGTGCGTTTCATGCGCTGGAAATCACGTTTTGGCCAAGTATCATAGTTTTCACTATAACTTAATTTCTATCACTTAGAATGATGCTAAATGAAAAACTCACTTGAATTGGACGATAATACACTATATACACAGTATTTATGTGTCTCTGACTGTTTGTTTCGCAGCAGAGGAACATTTCACTTTTTATTGCCTTAACGTGCGTTTCATGCGCTGAAAATCACGTTTTGGCCAAGTATCATAATTTTCACTATAACTTAATTTCTATCACTTAGAAAGATGCCAAATGAAAAACTTACTTGAATTGGACAATTATACACTATATACACAGTAACTATGTGTCTCCAACAGTTTGTTTCGCAGCAGGGGAACATTTCAGTTTTTATTGCCTTAACGTGCGTTTCATGCGCTGAAAATCACGTTTTGGCCAAGTATCATAGTTTTCACTATAACTTAATTTCTAGCACTTAGAATGATGCCAAATCCAAAACTTACTTGAATTGGATGATTTCACACTATATCCACAGTAACTATGTGTCTCCGACAGTTTGTTTCGCAGCAGGGGAACATTTCAGTTTTTATTGCCTTAACGTGCGTTTCATGCGCTGAAAATCACGTTTTGGCCAAGTATCATAGTTTTCACTATAACTTAATTTCTATCACTTAGAATGATGCTAAATGAAAAAGTCACTTGAATTGGACGATAATACACTATATACACAGTATTTATGTGTCTCTGACTGTTTGTTTCGCAGCAGGGGAACATTTCACTTTTTATTGCCTTAACGTGCGTTTCATGCGCTGGAAATCACGTTTTGGCCAAGTATCATAGTTTTCACTATAACTTAATTTCTATCACTTAGAATGATGCTAAATGAAAAACTCACTTGAATTGGACGATAATACACTATATACACAGTATTTATGTGTCTCTGACTGTTTGTTTCGCAGCAGAGGAACATTTCACTTTTTATTGCCTTAACGTGCGTTTCATGCGCTGAAAATCACGTTTTGGCCAAGTATCATAATTTTCACTATAACTTAATTTCTATCACTTAGAAAGATGCCAAATGAAAAACTTACTTGAATTGGACAATTATACACTATATACACAGTAACTATGTGTCTCCGACAGTTTGTTTCGCAGCAGGGGAACATTTCAGTTTTTATTGCCTTAACGTGCGTTTCATGCGCTGAAAATCACGTTTTGGCCAAGTATCATAGTTTTCACTATAACTTAATTTCTAGCACTTAGAATGATGCCAAATCCAAAACTTACTTGAATTGGATGATTTCACACTATATCCACAGTAACTATGTGCCTCTGGCAGTTTGTTTCAGAGCAGGGGAACATTTCAGTTTTTATTGCCTTAACGTGCGTTTCATGCGCTGAAAATCACATTTTGGCCAAGTATCATAGTTTTCACTATAACTTAATTTCTATCACTTAGAATGATGCTAAATGAAAAAGTCACTTGAATTGGACGATAATACACTATATACACAGTATTTATGTGTCTCTGACTGTTTGTTTCGCAGCAGGGGAACATTTCACTTTTTATTGCCTTAACGTGCGTTTCATGCGCTGAAAATCACGTTTTGGCCAAGTATCATAATTTTCACTATAACTTAATTTCTATCACTTAGAAAGATGCCAAATGGAAAACTTACTTGAATTGGACAATTATACACTATATACACAGTAACTATGTGTCTCCGACAGTTTGTTTCGCAGCAGGGGAACATTTCAGTTTTTATTGCCTTAACGTGCGTTTCATGCGCTGAAAATCATGTTTTGGCCAAGTATCATAGTTTTCACTATAACTTAATTTCTAGCACTTAGAATGATGCCAAATCCAAAACTTACTTGAATTGGATGATTTCACACTATATCCACAGTAACTATGTGCCTCTGGCAGTTTGTTTCAGAGCAGGGGAACATTTCAGTTTTTATTGCCTTAACGTGCGTTTCATGCGCTGAAAATCACGTTTTGGCCAAGTATCATAATTTTCACTATAACTTAATTTCTATCACTTAGAATGATGCTAAATGAAAAACTTACTTGAATTGGACGATTTTACACTATATACACAGTAACTATGTGCCTCTGACAGTTTGTTTCGCAGCAGGGGAACATTTCAGTTTTTATTGCCTTAACGTGCGTTTCATGCGCTGGAAATCACGTTTTGGCCAAGTATCATAGTTTTCACTATAACTTAATTTCTATCACTTAGAATGATGCTAAATGAAAAACTCACTTGAATTGGACGATAATACACTATATACACAGTATTTATGTGTCTCTGACTGTTTGTTTCGCAGCAGAGGAACATTTCACTTTTTATTGCCTTAACGTGCGTTTCATGCGCTGAAAATCACGTTTTGGCCAAGTATCACAATTTTCACTATAACTTAATTTCTATCACTTAGAATGATGCTAAATGAAAAACTTCCTTGAATTGGACGATAATACACTATATACACAGTAACTATGTGACTCTGACAGTTTGTTTCGCAGCAGGGGAACATTTCAGTGTTTATTGCCTTAATGTGCATTTCATGCGATGAAAATCACGTTTTGGCCAAGTATCATAGTTTTCACTATAACTTAATTTCTATGAATCAGAATGATGCCAAATGAAAAACCTACTTGAATTGGACGATTATACACTATATACACAGTAACTATGTGTCTCTGACAGTTTGTATGGAAGCAGGGGAACATTTCAGTTTTTATTGCCTTAACGTGCGTTTCATGTGCTGAAAATCACGTTTTGGGCAAGTATCATAATTTTCACTATAATTTATTTTCTATCACTTAGAATGATGCTAAATGAAAAACTCACTTGAACTAGACGATAATACACTATATACACAGTAACTATATGTCTCTGACAGTTTGTTTGGCAGCAGGGGAACATTTCAGTTTTTATTGCCTGAATGTGCTTTTCATGCGCTGAAAATCATGTTTAGGCCAAGTATCATAGTTTTCATTATAACTTAATATCTAGCCATTAGAATGATGCCGAATTAAAAACTTATTACATTATAAAATTTGATGATATTACACTATATAGAGAGAGACATTTGTGTCTTTGACAGTTTTACACAGTTTTACAAGTTATGACTCCAGACTCTTAATTTACAATTCTGCCTTTATGGATACATAGCATCACCACCCCCTGAGTGGATCACATACCTCTCACTGTCTTTCACTTACCTTCATTCAGCATGTAGGTGTCAGATCACCTTGTACCTAGTGTCTATTCATATTACCTCACCCCAAGTTATTACACAGAAGGGATTGTGTTGTGTTACCCCAAGTTTAGAGTCCCTACGGATGTGGGAAACTTACAGCGTCTGTCTGCCAGAGAGCAGCAGCTGGAACCGATTGTGACCAGGGTGGCATGGGTCCCTGATCATGTCCCTGGCTCTGCTGAGGTAACGAGGGCTGGCAATGTCTTCCAGTGAAGGCAGAGTAGCCGACGATCTTCTGCGTAGTGGTGATACCTTTCTAAATAGCCCTTTTTGTCTGCTGCCGTTTTTTCCGCGTACCACCAAATGTGCTTTTTATGCGCTGATAAGCACATTTTGGTCGAATATGAAAGTTTCCAAGTGTGCACTTGACCCTGGATGACCTGGAGAGTGACAGTTACTCCTGAAGTTGAACCCTTTTTCATCGCACAATTCAAGGAAACAATTGCAAACCCTGTTAGCCAGCCTTTCTTATATTTTGCGAGGCGAACAAACAATTGCAAGGCCAACTAGTTAGTCTTTCTTACATTCCACGATCTTTTAAATCAATTGTTAAACCAGTTTGGCTAGTCTACCTTGCATTCTAGATCTTAAAAAAACAAAGGTAAAACCAGTATGACCACATGGTGCGACAAGAATAATTAATTATTAAGCCAGTTAGCCAGTCCATCCCACAATTCCCTCCTTTTGTGTCTGTGAAAATATCAAAATATTGATGTGGCTGTTTCCATGAGCCAGAGAAGAACCAGTCAAGCCATCCTCGTTGTGGAACCGAATCTCCGGTCACAGCTCTCTGCATGTTCCTAATAGCCTGCAGGGCATCATGGACCGAGCAGGACATGCCGGCAGGGATGAAGGGGCAGCACGAGTCTCCCACCATGGCGCACACACAGCCCCGCTGGGTGGCCATTCCGTCAAGAGCAGGGCAGCCCTGGAAAATCACCTGGGCCAAAGCGGCTACCCAGCCTGACTGATGCGCCGACACAGGCCCGGAACCTGCCTTCAATGGTCTTCAAATGCAGGGTGTTCCTCGCCGCTCCCACTCAAGGGAACTGAGCCATTAGGATTTTGGATGAGACTGACCAGTATTTGTGTTTGAGGGACACATCCGAGCCACACAATGGATCATGGTCGTGAGCTCCGTCAATAATGTGCCCAAATGGAGGTCATTGATTCGGGAATAACAGAACTTCTGAAGATCCCTAGATCAGGGGTGGCCAACCAGTCAGAGACCAAGAGCCACATTTTTTACTGTTACCGCAAAGAGCCACATCACACACATACCTTTGCTCAGCCAGATTTATTGTAAATGTCACACACCAGCATAGTAATGACATAAATTGACTCCTACAATACTAACAGCACAGGCCAGTCATTATCAAAAATGAATATTGTGTCCACTGTCTCACACAGACAAACTCTCAGTTCAACCAAGTCCACAAACAAAAATATTATAATTTACAATAGCGTTTTTCTTTTACTATGCATGTTACTTAGTGGGACTTCTGTCATAAAATCAGAGCCTATTTTTGCGCAACATTCGCTCCTTGTGAGCTGTCATTTATTATGAATGGCTTTTAACTAGCGTGCCCACCACGTGGGTGTACACCTCGCTCTCCTATTGGCTGCTCCCGGCTGAGCACTCTCGCCTTGGTCTGGCTCGCAGGGGGTGTGGCTTTTTCAGCCGACGCTCGATCTTTGGGATACTTTTTGTTTGCGAGACGCCGTTCATTGTCGCTTCTGGTTCACGGGAGCTCTCCCACTCTGTTAAAAACGTTTAATCAAATGACCTTGCTCCTACTGGGAAACTTTGAGGTATTTTCATCCCAAGCACATGCGCATTGGACGAAAATACCGTATTGAACTCAAGCGAAGCGCACACGCAAATAAAAATAAAACACAAATACAAACTTTGATATGGACGTAAGAGCTGCATGAAACCGGGCAAAGAGCCGCATGCGGCTCGGGAGCTGCAGGTTGGCCACCCCTGCCCTAGATGATTATTTTTATACATAATATTCAAAAATACATCCCCATCGTCAATGGATACAATTTTTCGGGTAAATTCACCAACCAGAACAGACTGGGCCTGGTTCTAATACAACCACTATTTTAATCGCAGAATGCCTGTTTTGGACACTGTTTATGGTGGGAAAATAGCTCCAGAACCATCCTGAATCATTATTTTTACACAGAATAGTGAAAATACATCCATCTACACATTCAACACTAATTATGAGTAGAAGCACCAACCAGAACCGACTGGGCCTGGTTCAAATACGACCACTATTTTAATCGCAAAATGCCTGTTTTGGACAATGTTTATGGTGGGAAACTTTATTTTTATAGAAAATAGTGAAACTACATCCACGCACTCAATCAACACAAATTCTGGGTAAATACACCAACCAGAACCGATTGGGCCTTGTTCTAATACAACCACTATTTTTATCGCAAAATGTTTTGGACACTATTGACGGTGGGAAATATTCCCAGAACATCCCTGCATCTTTAATTTTACACATAATAGTGAAAATGCATCCATCCACACAATTGACACTAAATCTGGGTAAAAGCGGCAACCAGAACCGACTGGGCCCGGTTCTAATTCAACCACCATGCAAAATAAAGATCCATTGGAGGTTTTTGATTCTTGTATAAAAAAGCCCCAAAACATCCCTGCATGATTATTTTTAAACAGAATAGTAAAATATACATCCCTATCATCTTTGGACACAAGTTTCAGATATAAACAGCAACCAGACCCGACTGGACCCAGTAACAACTATTTTTTATTGCAAAATGCATGTTTTGGAGAAAATTTACGCTGGGTGTGAAATATATTTGCATGTATATATATATATATATATATATATATATATATATATATATATATATATATATATATATATATATATATATATATATATATATATATATATATATATATATATATATATATATATATATATATATATATATATATATATATATATATATATATATATATATATATATATATATATATATATATATATATATATATATATATATATATATATATATATATATATATATATATATATATATATATATATATATATATATATATATATATATATATATATATATATATATATATATATATATATATATATATATATATATATATATATATATATATATATATATATATATATATATATATATATATATATATATATATATATATAATCTTGCACCCATTTCACTTACACCTATTGGTTAAAATGTGCACTACACCTTTTGTACTCCACCTCCTTCATTTGTATTGACGCCTACCATTTTTATGACTTGTCTTATCTCTAATAAAACCACCGTTGAAGCAACTTTTCAGCGGGAAACAGCCTTGAGAGCTTGGAGAGTAGTCACACTCTCGGGCCTCTGATTTGTCCACTCCCCCGCCTCTGCAGACGCGGCCTTTAACTTTCATTCCATCCGCATCAGTGTGTGTTCCTGTGTTCGAGTTTATTTAAGTGTTGGCTGGTAGCTCCAACATTCTGGTGCCTGAAACCCGGTAGGTTTCGCATCCTGATTTTGGATCGCGAATAATTAATCCAAAAATCTGACGTCAGCTGTCTCCCCATTGGGGAGAAGGGTGATCGATTCTCCGCTGTTCAGAAGAAGGAAGCGAATCCATCCCACCGGACACAGAGCACATCTGAGCGGTAAGGCACTTTTAAAATTAATTTGTAGAATCCAATCCAGTATTGAGACCCTGTCTTTCTAGAGAAGAAAGATGCTCCGTGTGTCGGAGAAAAATGTTTCTTTACCGCTCCCCGTAAGTTAGGGGAAACGTTCTCGGGATTTGAGAAGTTAGGTAAATTAAACGGGAGATCAAGTAAGGATCTCGAGATTTCTGGTTTGAGTTCTAATGCGTGAATCCCCAGACAAAGAGGAGGAGGTCGCAACTCTTCGCCAGGGACTCCGAGGATTGCGTTAAAGATATAGAAAAAATATTATTACACTGTGCCAAGAGAATGAAAGCTCAAAATAAAGAATATATATATATATATATATATATATATATATATATATATATATATATATATATATATATATATATATATATATATATATATATATATATATATATATATATATATATATATATATATATATATATATATATATATATATATATATATATATATATATATATAAATATATATATATATAGAATAATAAATATAAAACTTGCAAGTAATCTCCCTAAGGAGAAATTTAAACCAGAGCACTTGTGACACGCTCGTAAATCACGTCGTTTGCCGCGCAAAATAAGAGTATAAATGACTATCTAGGCGGGAAAATAAGATAGTAAATTAAACGGGACGTCCCTAGAGAAGGTGAGTAAACACTAAATAAAAACTAATGAATACATTATAAGAATAACGGAATATATCCATATAATTTTTGAATAAGCAAAAATCTTCAAACAAAAGAAAAGTTGCAAAAATGGGTTTAACAAACAGCAAAGAACTCTCAACCGACATGAAGTTTATGCTGAAGCATTTTCCTGATAATTGCACATATATGAAAGAATGGAGGAAGAATAAAGACAAAAAGTGGGATGGGAGACTGTTGGAGGAGCCATTACAGGCCATAAAGCGTAAATTACAAGTCGAGAAGGCTATTGAAAGAGGAAAAAAAGAGAAGATATGTAAAGAACTTCAAGATATTCAAGTTTGGATCGGTCAAGCCCAATTAAGACAGAAACAAAAAAATTATGAAGAAAATTAAACAAGCTGAACGAAAAACAAGTATGGCAGCTTTGATTAATATTAGGCCCCACGAAGAGACACTGGCCCCCTCCAGTGCACTCACTTCGGACAGGCTGTGCCAGGCACCTTTTACGAGCCAAGGGCACAAAGAGGGAGGGGGACCTGAGATGCACACACAAGAACAACATCTCAAGTTACAAAGGGCCTCTTACAATCCACACGATGAAGAAAGGAGGGGTGAGCCAGAGTCCACAGGTGCCGCTGCAGAACCAGCAGGAGTAATCAAAATGCAGACAAGAGCACAAAGAGAAAAAATGGGAGGAGGACAACTCTATGCTCCCTTGATAGCATTTCAAGGACCTTACACTGGCCCACAGCCATGGGCACCACCAAGCCAAATGTATCCCATGGTTGAAGTTGCAAACCCACACTTCCAAGTGAATGGAGATCGTGATCAAACCATTCTCGTCCACCGTCCATGGACCGAGTCTGAATGTACTGAAGCATGAAAGGGACTGGGAGACCCAATAAAAAACCCAACTGAATGGTCCAATAATTTTGAACAGCTAAGGCAAAGTTTTCACCTGAATGGAGCTGAGACAAGAAAAGCGTTCACCATGAGTCTGGGACACAACTGGGCAAGAGTGAGAGGAAACTTCGATGAAAAAAACAACCAAGGAAAAATTCACCCCTATGATTCACCAGACCTAACGATGCTAGTAGAAAGAGTCCTGAGTCGAGTTCGAGAGACGTGGCGCCCAACACCATGTTATGACAAAATTAGAGCCACAAGACAGGAACAAGGAGAAGGAATTCATAAATTCAGAGCAAGATTTGAAGAAGTGTTCCAAGCCCACAGTGGGATAACGGAAGACCAAAATGAGCAAGGGGCGTACCAAGCCCAACTGAGACAAGGGTTCCTGGAAGGCCTCCAGCCCCATATCAAAGGGTTCGTGCAGAAGTACTGTGTCACATACCGAACCATGCCAATGAACCAACTCATGGAGTGGGCGATTCATGCTGAGGAGAGACACTGCCAAAAACAGGTAAGTTCAGGAGTTAACGCTCTGACCCAAGCCATGGCCTCATTGGTGGACGAAGAGTCATCAGAAGTATACTACCAACGAGGACATGGAAGAGTAAGTGGCCGAGGAAGACACGGCCGACCAAGAAGAAGAAGCCCAGATGACAAGTGTTTCAAGTGTCAAGAGAGAGGACATTTTGCTCGAGACTGCAAAAATACACACAGGTGGAACCAGAGACCCCCACCGTTCAACCCTGAAAATCAATATCAAGAATGACGCCAGAAGAAATGGAAGTCTAACACAGAAGAGGAAACTGAAGAAAGCGTTTGGGAGGACGAAGAAACCCCCTGCTCGCCAGTAGAAGTGTTAGACTTAACCGAAATCATGTCCACCCTCTGGGAGAGAGATAGCAAACCATACTACACCTTACTGGTGGGACAAAGTCAAACACCAGTAAGATTCTTATGCGAAACTGGAGCAGATAAATCAGTCATCAAAGACAAAGTGCCAGGATTGATACCAGAAAAGGAGTGGATCACTGTGATAGGAGCAGGAGGACACATGGAGCTATTGAAGAAGTCGAAGAAAACAAAAATAACTGATGAAAATGGACAAAATCATGAAGCAAAATTTGTCCTGAGTAAAAACTGTCCTGTGAACCTCATGGGAAGAGATCTACTCCGTAAACTGGGAATCAGCCTTATCCCCACAGACGATGGTATGAAACCAGTACACAGATGGGAGGAAGCGGAAATCCAAATAGTTGAAGATCAAGAGGAACCTCATACGTTCTACTCCCTAGATTTAGCAACACAAGGGCCCTCATCCGTAATCCGACAGTTAAAATCCAAAGTCGAAAATATTAATGGCCAAACACAAACCCACTGGCCACTACACATCACCATGAAATTTGGAAAAGCCAGACCAGAATTTGTTAAACAGTTCGAGCGACTGGGACCCCAACTAGTCCGACTGGAGTACCTGTATTCCACAGCAGAGGGAGATGCAGCCACTTCGGTGGACTTGCCGCCACAAGCGAAAAAACTACTACAGTTTGAGATAACACCTCATGTGTCCATAAAGAGAAAACACCACAGGTCCTGGAAAGACCTAGGACGCATGGTGCAATTTTTGGAGACCAGAAACGAGGAGTCGTGGTCACATCAGACTCACACAGTCAGCGTACTAATAAACACCCCATATGGAACAGTGACAAGACAGAAGCTGAAGTGGATGACCCAAGCAAGTCCGAAGACGCATTTAACTGCATGACAAGACTACATACTACTACAAGCTGAAGATTTCCCTACAGTACCGAGTTCACTGTGGTCCAAATCAAAAGCAGATGTAGGAAAAATGACCACAGCAAGAGAAGTAAGAATTGAGCCCAAGACATCATTTCGACCACGGGCTAAACAATACCCCCTTAAACCAGATGCTATAAATGGCATCAGACCAGTAATTAAAGAAATGCTCGAAGCAGGCATTCTAATTGAAAGTCCATCAAGCCAATGTAACACACCTATCTTTCCCGTGAAGAAAACGGAGACGGGAACGTGGAGATTGGTCCAAGACCTAAGACGGGTCAATGAAGCAGTGAAGTCCAGAGCACCCTGCGTACCCGACCCACACATACTGTTGAACGAGTTAAAGCCAAATCAGAAATTCTTTACAGTAATTGACCTAAGCAATGCATTTTTCTCTATACCATTACACAAAACAGCGCAAGACTGGTTTGGTTTCACATTCGAAGGAACCAAATACACATACACAAGGCTGCCGCAGGGATTCTGCGACAGCCCCACAATATTCTCACAAGAGATTGCAGCATGTATAAATCAGCATGAACACAGACACCACACAGATCCTAGTATATGTAGACGATATACTGATAGCCAGCCCCACCGAAGAGGAAAACAAAGAGGAAGCAATCAGATTATTCAAACATCGAGAGCAAACTGGGAACAAGGCGTCGCTGAAGAAACTGCAGTACTGTCAGGAGTCAGTCATCTTCTTAGGACACTGAGTCTCACAGAAAGGAAGGGAACTAACGGATGGAAGACGAGAAGCCATCCAGCAATGTCCAAAACCACAGACGAAAAAACAAATGATGGCCTTCTTAGGCCTAACTAACTACTGCAGGAGTTGGATTCCAAATTATGCAGAACTAACTCAGCCACTTCTAGACATGATCTATGCCACTGAGATGACAATGAGATATGAGATACCCAGTGACATGGACTGAAGAAGGAAACCGAACATTCATGGAAGTGAAGCAACACATCTTGGAATCAGGAGTCCTAGCATTTCCTGACTATGAAAAACCATTCACCCAAACAGTGACTTGCAAAGGAGCGTTCATGACATCAGTGTTACTACAACCACATGGAACAAAGATTAAACCAGTAGCGTTCTACCCAAAACGACTGGACCCAGTTGCAGCTGCCCTACCCCCGTAAGTACGAGCAGTGTGCGCAGCAGCATTAGCGGTCCAGATGACAGCTGAACTTGTACTGTTCCATCCACTCACACTCCAAGTCCCCCATGAAGTGGATCTACTGATAACACAAACCAAAATGTCGTTCCTGTCACCAGCAAGACACCTGGCCGTAACAGCCACATTGTTATCGCAACCCCATCTCACGATTAAGCGATGCAATACCTTGAACCCAGCAACGTTAATACAAACTGAAGAAGACGGAGATCCACACCAATGTGATGAAAGAACCAGTGAACGCTGTAAACCAAGACCAGATCTAAAAGACACTCCAATTCCAGACAGCACTTATGTATACGTAGATGGATCCGCATCCAAATCAGAACAAGGAAAAAATCAAGTAGGATTTGCAGTCGTCACAGACAACAAAGTCTTATGTGCAGAAAAATTGCCATCTAATCTCTCAGCGCAAGATGCAGAAATTATAGCATTGACAAAGGCGTGCACATTGTTTAAAGGTAGGAAGGTCACGATTTATACAGACAGCCAATATGCACACTCCACTCTACATGTATTTGCTGTACAATGGATTAGAAGAGGGATGAAAACATCCACAGGCAAATCAGTAGAGCATGCCGAACTGCTGAAACAATTACTTAATGCAGTACTACTTCCCAGCCACATAGCTGTATGCAAATGTAAGGCACATACTAACAGCAGCGACAGAATTAGTAGAGGAAATACTAGAGCAGATACAGCAGCTAAAGGAGCAGCACAAACACTGAGTGCTCAGTATACACAACAACAACATGAGTCAATCCCAAAAACAGTATTAATTGAAATGCAAAACATTGCACCACAGAATGAAAAAGATGCATGGATACTCAAAGGCACAGAACAGTCTGCGGACGGCCTATATACAATAAAAGGCCTACCCTGCTTGCCAAAAAAATTATTCCAAATGGTAGCAAAATTGAGCCATGGAAAGTCTCATGTCTCAACAAGGGGGATGATAGACATGGTACAGCGTGTTTTCCATGTGACAACAGGTCTAAATACCTATTTTAAAATGCCCAAAAGGTACCTACCCATTTGAAATTATACACATGGATTTCATTGAATTATCCAGAAGCAACCAGTATAAATACTGTTTAGTCTTGATTGACTCATTCTCGAAATGGACTGAAATAGTCCCCTCAAAAACACCAGACGCATTGACGGTGGCTAAAGCCATCTGTAAACACATAATCCCAGAACATGGGATCCCCAGAATCATCTGGAGCGACAATGGAACTCATTTTGTAAACAGCATAATACAATACATGGCAAACCACCTAGGAATAAGTCTAAAAAATCACTGCTCGTACCATCCGCAAAGCGCGGGACTGGTAGAGAGAACAAATGGTACAATAGAACTAAGGCTTAAAAAAAACCATGGAAGAAACAAAAAAACCATGGCCAGAATGCTTACCACTAGTCAAAACATATATGAGAATTGTACCAACTAGCTCAGGATTAACACTTTTTGAGATAGTTCATGGAAGACCATTCCAACTTCCCCTATGGGAAGGTGAACCATGGCAAGAGACTAAGGGCGAGGCAGATCCACTCACAGAGTGGATGGTAAAAATGTTTAGAGAAAAACTTGTCCAAAATACATGTAAGCTGCCGTTATCCCCTTTGTCTCCCCTACAGGAGGTGGTGAAGCCTGGTGACCAGATCCTGATTCGAGTCATAAAAAGGAAATCCTGGTCCTCGCCACGTTGGGAAGGCCCATTCGTGGTTCAACTCACCACCCCCACCGCAGTAAAGATTGCCGAGAGGTTGACGTGGATTCACCAATCCCAAGTCAAAATAGTTCGAGACATCGGCAACCCTAAGAAGATTGCAAATCGGACGGTACCAAAACCCTTGTCCGCGAAGGAATCATCTGACGTCTGCTTACCTGCCCCAAACACCCCCCCTAACCTAACCTTGACCTCTCACAGTTTTTACACCCTCGCACAGAAGCCAAAATGAAAGCCACTGCCACCCTCATCACTGTGACTGTACTATCAGTGGCAGCATGGGTGTGGCTGAGTGCCCCGCCCCCAGACATTCGAGTTGAAAAACGAGACGATGCCGTGCTACTGTCACAGAGGAAAGTGAAGTGGTATGAAAAGAACAATCCAAAGAATCATTTTGAAGAAAATATGTGGTATAATTTCATGGTATTTCAGAAAAAAATAACTGGTGTGAAAGAAAGTTGTTATTTGTGTAGTCGTATGCCTTATTCCACATGTACCCCACCAGTGTATCCCAAGCCAATCGACCCCTATACCTATAATGCCTACACACCTCTATGGTATCCCGACATACTGAGATCACAGTGTCTAGAAGGTGCATTTAGATCTGTAGTTCCCGAGGTTGATGCCACTGTACCACCTTTAACAGGTAGAAAATTCACAAGGCTTTTGAACTATGATTGGACAGATCTAGTTATGTTAAGCAACGTCCCATACCCAAGTGATTTTACGGCTGTGTGTTTCGCTAGTAATATGACATTCTGGGGTAAGTCCAGACCAGTAGGAGAAGTCCCCATGAAATTCTGTAGGGATATACTTACCCCGTGCAGACGAGACACCACTAACAAAGCCAGGTTCAATGCCACAGGAGTACCCATGGGTGCCACCTGCAGGGACTATTACACTCTCCCTGATGTAATGGGCACTGATCCCCAAGATGATGGGTATTGGATGTGTGGGCATACAGTGTATTTGGGTTTGCCCACAGTATGGAATGGTCGCTGTGCAATGGTGCAGATGGTTCAAGATGCATTCCTTTTAAGGGGAGTGAAAATACTAGTAAGATATAAGAGATTCATACCTGTACAATTTAAACCACATGATTCAATTTGGGGTAGTAATGTCCCTGATGATCACAAATTATGGTCCACCTCCGAGAAAGTCATATTGTCACTACTTCCACAGATTGGAGTGGGTAAAGTTATGCTCCGTGTAGAAACATTGAATTATCGGATGGGATTGTTCATTAACCAAACTATCAAAGCCCTACAAGGTATAGCAGAGGAATTAAAAGCCCTTAGAGAAATGGAGTTGCAAGACCGCATGGTCCTAGATTTGATAACAGCCAAGGATGGAGGTGTGTGTGCCATAGTTGGAGAAAACTGTTGCACCTTCATCCCAGATGAAACCGGTGACGAAGGTAACATAACTCGTGCCATAGCTGAAATGAAAGCCTTAGCCAACACCATGGCCCAAGATCACTCAGCCATAGGTGCATCACTGTGGTCGTGGTTGACAACCGGATCATGGTTCTCTATTCTGATTAAATTTGCAACTCCCTTTTTTGCGGTTTTAATTCTATTCTGCATCTTTTCAATGTGTGTAATCCCTTGTATGAAAGTTATGATTAAAAAAAATATCCAGCACACGCTGGTAGCTTACAGTGACATACAGTTTCACAGCATGACAAACCTTGCCGGAGATTCTAGCACTCTTCCAAAGTGTGATGAATCCCCGGATGTCGAGTCGTCTGGGTAAATGTACTTGTCTTGACTTAAAAAATTGTGTTCGCTCATTAAGGGGGACGCAGAGGAATTTTCCTCAAGTACCCCTGAGTAAACTTGAGTTTTTCGCCTCTGCCTTGACAAGTGATTTAGTTATTTTTCATACCCTGTTGAGTGACTATTAATGATATTTGTATTCTAAAACCTGCAAAGGAGGGATATAGATTGATGAAAATGAAAATTCTTTCAAAGTAACTTCAGGGGGGGGATATGTAAAATATATTTGCATGCATATATATATAATCTTGCACCCATTTCACTATGATATATTAAAGGTTACTAGAATAGAATATTAATTTACACCTATTGGTTAAAATGTGCACTAAACCTTTTGTACTCCACTTCCTGCATTTGTATTGACGCCTCCCATTTTTTATGACTTGTCTTATCTCTATTAAAACCACAGTTGAAGCAACTTTTCAGCGGGAAACAGCCTTGAGGAGCTTGGAGAGTAGTCACATTATCGGGCCTCTGATTTGTCCACTCCCCCGCTTCTGCAGACGCGGCCTATAACTTTCATTCCATCCGCATCAGTGTGTGTTCCTGTGTTCGAGTTTATTTAAGTGTTGGCTGGTAGCCCCAACACTGGGAAATACCCCTAGAACCATCCTGGATCTTTATTTTTAGACAGAATAGTGAAAATACATCCACCTACACAATCAACACTAACTCTGGGTAAAAGCACGAACCAGAACTGACTGGGCTTGGTTTTACTACAACCACCATGCAAAATAAAGTGCCCAAATGGAGGTCATTTATTCGGGCATAGAAGAACTTCTGAACATCCCCAGATGATAATTTTTATACAGAATAGTCAAAACATCAACCCCATTCCTATTGGACACACGTTACGGGTGTAGACACAAACCAGAACCGACTGGGCCTGGTTCTAATACAACCACTATTTTTGTCGCAAAATGCATGTTTTTGACACTATTTATGGTGGGAAATAGTCTCAGAACATCCCTGGATCTTTATTCTTACAGAGAATAGTGAAAATACATCCACCCACACAATCGACACTGATTGTGGGTAAAGCAACAACCAGAACCGACTGGGCCTGGTTCTAAACAACCACTTGTAAATAAAGTGCCCAAATTGAGGTCATTGATTCGGGCATAACATAATTTCTGAACATCCCTAGAATATTATTTTTGAAAATTATGATACTTGGCCAAAACGTGATTTTCAGCGCATGAAACGCACGTTAAGGCAATAAAAACTGAAATATTCCCCTGCTGCGAAACAAACTGTCAGAGACATATAGTTACTGTGTATATAGTGTATTATCGTCCAATTCAAGTAAGTTTTTCATTTAGCATCATTCTAAGTGATAGAAATTAAGTTATAGTGAAAACTATCATACTCGGCCAAAACATGATTTTCAGCGCATGAAACGCACGTTAGCAATAAAAACTGAAATGTCCCCCTGCTGCGAAACAAACTGTCAGAGACACATAGTTACTGTGTATATAGTGTAAAATAGTCAAATTCAATTAAGTTTTGCATTTAGCATCATTCTAAGTGATAGAAATTAAGTTATAGTGAAAACTATGATACTTGGCCAAAACGTGATTTTCAGCGCATGAAACGCACGTTAAGGCAATAAAAACTGAAATGTTCCCCTGCTGCGAAACAAACTGTCAGAGACACATAGTTACTGTGTATATAGTGTATTATTGTCCAATTCAAGTAAGTTTTTCATTTGGCATCATTCTAAGTGATAGAAATTAAGTTATAGTGAAAATTATGATACTTGGCCAAAACGTGATTTTCAGCGCATGAAACGCACGTTAAGGCAATAAAAACTGAAATGTTCCCCTGCTGCGAAACAAACTGCCAGAGGCACATTGTTACTGTGTCTATAGTGTAAAATCATCCAATTCAAGTAAGTATTGCATTTAGCATCATTCTAAGTGCTAGAAATTAAGTTAGAGTGAAAACTATGATACTTGGCCAAAACGTGATTTTCAGCGCATGAAACGCACGTTAAGGCAATAAAAACTGAAATGTTCCCCTGCTGCGAAACAAACTGTCAGAGGCACATAGTTACTGTGTCTATAGTGTAAAATCATCCAATTCAAGTAAGTATTGCATTTAGCATCATTCTAAGTGCTAGAAATTAAGTTATAGTGAAAACTATGATACTTGGCCAAAACGTGATTTTTCAGCGCATGAAACGCACGTTAAGGCAATAAAAACTGAAAAGTTCCCCTGCTGCGAAACAAACACTCAGAGGCACATAGTTACTGTGTATATAGTGTATAATTGTCCAATTCAAGTAAGTTTTTCATTTTTTATCATTCTAAGTGCTAGAAATTAAGTTATAGTGAAAACTATGATACTTGGCCAAAACGTGATTTTCAGCGCATGAAATGCACATTAAGGCAATAAAAACTGAAATGTTCCCCCGCTGCGAAACAAACTGTCAGTGACACATAGTTACTGTGTATATAGTGTATAATCATCCAAATTAAGTAGGTTTTTCATTTGATATCATTCTAAGTGATGAAAGTTAGGGTTAGGGTTAGGGTTAGGGTTAGGTTAAGTTATAGTGAAAACTATGATACTTGGCCAAAACATGATTTTCAGCGCATGAAACGCACATTAGGGCAAAAAAACTGAAATGTTTGTTAGGTCTGAAAATACAACTTCAGGAGCAGGCTAAGAAAGAGTGAGATAAATTTAAATAGAAAATATGTATGACCAGACTGCAAAGTGGACAGAGAGTTCCTACAGTGGGCTCCTGTTCACTGCGATGTTACTGCAACTCTAGTCGAATGACCAGTGAGTGTGTCTTAAATACAGGCAAAACTGACAGTTGTCCCTAAGACTTTGGACAGATACGTTTCAGTCATTTGCAGGGCAACAAGTAATTGATTAGTGTCGGGCCTGGAATCTGTAGTCAATGGTTTCCAGACGTAGGGTGTTCTTCGCTGTTCCTACCCTGGGGAATACCGCCATCATGATTTTGGAGGAGACTGACCAGTGTTTGTATTAGAGGGGGACATCCGAGCCCCAAACTGAATCATGGGGGAAGAAATCAAAGCTCCGTCGTTGACGCCTGGTGGGTAGATGTGGGTTGGCGTCGACAGTTGGAATCGAGTCTGCTGTTAGAACGTACGTGTGGTCGGATGCAGATGTAGGGACACAGAGCCCAGTTGTATTGGTGGGGATGATCATATACACTTGCCATTCGCAGAGCCACCATATTTGGTCCAGTACTGTCCATGATTGGGAAGGAATGTGTCTGATCTCGGCACACCTGGTGACGTGAACTTGGTCTAAAGGGGTCTTCGGATCCGGTCCGCTGAAGTTGAAACAGGATGGATAACAGTCTGTTCGGTGTTTGCACTGGACATACGTTGCGGTATTGACTGTAGCTGCTAATGGTACTGCGACCATGGTATGTAGGCGGTCGAGCTTTGCTGGAAGGATTCTCTCAAATTACCCAGAATACAGTTGTAGGTGAGGGTGGCGAGTTCTTCGTTCTGTCGGTTGGCCCATAGCTGTGGTTGGGCTACGGCAGTAGGCAAGAGGGAACAGACATAACAACTCATTGGTTGTGGCGCGGGCTGTGAGTGCGGTGTATCTGTACCAACTGTTCCTCATCATCAGGTTGTAGTCGTTTTCTTGCTGTGTTTGGACATGGGCGAGAATAAGGTGTATCTACTCAGGCTTAGGTGTTCCTGCCGGACGGATTTTGAGTAGGCGTGTGGCGGATGGTTGTACGAAGGGGTTCACACCAATCACTTTTGGGACCATGGCTGGACTAGTAGTGCGGATGGTGATAGTAAAGAGGGGGCCTTTTCCTGGTCGGTCCGGTCGGAGGCATAGGTTGATGCAGCCTTTTTGTTGGATATTGGTCGTAAGGTCTAGCATATGTTTACCATCTTTGATGGTGGTGGCTAACTTGGTGAAGTTAGCGGTCATGGTGGTAGCTTCTTTGGAAAGGGGCCATGTGATGGTTTTGTAGCCTGTATGGAGGAGGACCTGGTCCAAGGTGTCCGGACAGACCACTCAGACTCTGGGAGCTTGTAGGTACCAATAAAAATAACTGGAGTCAGTCCCGTATAATCCCAAGTGAGTAAGCTGTAGGCTGAGCAAAGGGACTTGAACGACGATTGGTGTCTTGGTTAATGGGATGCAGATCTGGGGTCCCTGATCGTTTCCTGAACCAGCTAGTGGGGCATTCTCCTCCAGTGGGAATGTACCAAGGTTCTGGTACGTTCCCCCCATGTGGTTGAACACAGAGCGGTGATGATGATGGCCAAAATCACACGGTGAGGTCCGTCCCAACGTGGAGAAGACCAGCACTTTCTTTTTATCACCTTGACGAGTACCAGGTCTCCTGGGGACAGGACCTCCTCTGTGGGAGACAGAGAAGATGTCGGCAGATTATTTTGCATTCATCACAGTTCTTTCTTGGAACATTTTGCATAACCACTTAGTGAGGGAATCTGTTTCTCTTTTCTCTTCTACCACCAGATCTTTTTCCCACATTGTTAAGTGGAAGGGTCTGTCGTTCACTGCCTCAAATGGTGTGCATCCCTGTGCTGTTGGAATGATTCTCATGTACGTTTCTACCAGGCTCAGGCATTCTTGCCATGGTTTTCCTGTATCTTCCATGGTTTTTCTGAGTCTGAGTTTTACTGTTCTAATGGTTTGTTCGACGAGTCCAGCACTTTGGTTCAGTTTGATGAAATCCATGTTCAGAAGCTCGAAGGGATATGTTCCTGTTTGCCTTGTTCCATGCTTGGGTTGTTCATTGCCTTGAGAGTTGTGTCTACAGCAGTTTAGACAGTTTCTGCAAAATAATTGAAGTAAGTTTGGAGACCTCTGGGAACATGCATTGTTTGTTGTACTGTACTGATCATCCCTCCTGTTGAGACATGGCTCCTCCCATGGCTCAATTTGGCAATTACTTCAAACAATGATCGTGTCACGCATGGCTTGTTTTCTACTGCATAGAGTCCGTTCTTGTGTTGAGTGGCTCCTTCTGTTTCCCATTGCAGTTTCTCTTTTTTTGGGGAATGATTTTGCATTTCTCTTAGGAATTCAGCAGGGATTGGGCTGTGTCTTTCCACCGTCACGTCTTGTTCTAGGAATAGTCTACATGCCTCTGTCAGTGCCACTATTTCTGCGGCTTGTGCAGACCAGTCGCCGGGGAGTCGTCCTGTCTTGAGGTTGTCTTTTTGAGTCACCACGGCATATACGTTGTGTTTTTCTCCATCCAGGGTTTTTGATGATGATCCATCCCCATAGGCAATGTGTCCGGGGGGCAATGGGTTGTCCATTAGGTCAGTTGCATATACGTGGTTAATTATGATTCGTTGAGTGGGCAACTGTGAGAATTGGTTTAACCACTTGTCGTCCGGTCTCCCATGAACTTCAGGGTGACATGTAATGGCCATGTTTGTTGTTCCTGTCCTGGGGCTGCTGGGCAGATATCTTCAGACTGTTCTCTTAGACTTTCAGCTACCTTGGCAGAATCATTCCCGACAATGTCGAGAGAGTAGAAGCTGTTAGATGTGGTGGTGTGGAAGATATTTTTGGTCTGTAATTCCCTGGGTCGGAGGCCATTTTGGGTGGCCACTAGGCTTAGCCCAAGCTGGACCATGATATCTCGTCCCGGTAACTCTCCGATTTTCATTTTGCAGTCTGACAATAAACCCATCCCTTTTGTTGCTTTCTGACCCATATTAATCACTTACTTAATAGTTTAAACAACAATTATTTTCTAAATTACCCGAAATTGATCTCCACTTTGTGATTAACCCAATATCTCTGAACACACAAAGACCAAAAGTCCCTGACTTTGTCTTAGTTAAGTCCCTGACTCTATTAACAGACCAAGACTATAATGACTTTGCTAATTCTTGTTCTACTTTCATTGGTCCCGGACCAATTGGTTTATTACCAGACTGTAAAGTGGACAGTGAGAGTTCCTACAGTAGGGTCCTGTTCAACGCGATGTTCCTGAAACTCTAGTCGAATGACCAGTGTGTGTGTCTTAAATACAGGAAAAACTGACAGTTGTCACTAGGACTTTGGACAGATACATTTCAGTCATTTGCAGGGCAAAAAGTAAAAGTAAAAGTGTCAGACAGTTGAATATTTGTGCTGACATGTCACCCCAATCACAAGACTAAGATTGTTTATTCAGTCAGACAGTTGGGTGTTTATGCTGCTTTGTCAGCCGTAAGGATGACTACAATGCTGTTATACTCACAAAAACTTATACAATATGAACAAGCATTTGCAAAGATACTTTGTCTAATCTTACATATTCCCCTGCTGCAAAAAAAACTGTCAGAGACACATAGTTACTGTGTATATAGTGTAAAATCGTCCAATTCAAGTAAGTTATCCATTTGGCATCATTCTCATTGATAAAAATTAAGTTACAATGAAAACAATCATACTTGGCCAAAACGTGATTTTCAGGGTATGAAAAGTACATTAAGGCAATAAAAACTGAAAAGTTCCCCTGCTGCCAAACAAACTGTCAGAGACACAGTTACTGTGTATATAGTGTAAAATCGTCCAATTCAAGTAAGTTTTTTATTTGGCATCGTTCAAAGTGATAGAAATTAAGTTACAATGAAAACTATCATACTTGGCCAAAACGTGATTATCAGGCCATGAAAAGCACATTAAGGCAATAAAAACTGAAATGTTCCCCTGCTGCCAACGCACTGTCAGAGACACATAGTTCCTGTGTATATAGTGTAAAATCGTCCTATCCATGTAAGTCTTTCATTGGCATCATTCTAGGTGATTCTGGAGCTATTTCCCACCATAAAAAGTGTCCAAAACAGGCATTTTGCGATTAAAATAGTCGTTGTATTAGAACCAGGCCCAGGCGATTCTGGTTGGTGTTTTTACCCTGAAATTGTGTCCAATGATGATAAGGATGTATTTTTGATTATTCTGTATAAAAATAATCATCTAGGGATGTTCAGAAGTTTTGTTACGCCCGAATCAATGACCTCAATTTGGGCACTTTATTTACAAGTGGTGGTTTTTAAGAACCAGGCCCAGTCGGTTCTGGTTGGTGCTTTTACCCAGATATAGTATCCATTGTGTGGGTAGATGTATTTTCACTATTCTGTCTAAAAATAAAGATCCAGGACAGTTCCGGGGCTATTTCCCTCCATAAATAGTGTCCAAAACATGCATTTTGCGATACAAAATAGTGGCTGCATTATAACAGGGTCCAGTCGGTTCTGGTGGGTGTTTGTATACGAAACTTGTGTCCAATTATGATGGGGATGTATACTTGACTATTCTGTATAGAAGTAATCATCTAGCGATGTTCAGAAGTTCTGTTATGCCCGAATGAATTACTTTCATTTGGTCACTTTATTTACAAGTGGTGGTTTAGAAACAGGTCCAGTCGGTTTTGGTTGGTGCTTTTACCCAGAATTTGTGTTTATTGTGTGAGTGGATGTATTTTCACTATTTTGTATAACAATAATGATCCAGGATGATTCTGGAGCTATTTCCCACCACAAACAGTGTCCAAAACAGGCATTTTGCGGTTAAAGTAGTGGTTGTATTAGAACCACGCCCAGTCGGTTCTGGTTCGTGTTTTTACCCAGAAATTGTGTCCAATGATTATGGGGATGTATTTTTTATTATTCTTTATAAAAATAATATTCTAGGGATGTTCAGAAGTTCTGTTATGCCCTAATCGATGACCTCAATTTGGGCACTTTATTTACAAGTGGTTGTTTAGAACCAGGCCCAGTCGGTTCTGGTTGGTGCTTTACCCACAATTAGTGTCGATTGTGTGGGTTTGATGTATTTTCACTATTCTCTGTAAGAATAAAGATCCAGGGATGTTCTGAGACTATTTCCCACCAGAAATAGTGTCAAAAACATGCATTTTGCGACAAAAATAGTGGTTGTATTAGAACCAGGCCCAGTCGGTTCTGGTTTGTGTATACCCCCTTAACGTGTGTCCAATAGGAATGGGGTTGTATTTTTGACTATTCTGTATAAAAATTATCATCTAGGGATGTTCAGAAGTTCTTCTATGCCCGAATAAATGACCTCCATTTGGGCACTTTATTTTGCATGTTGGTTGTAGTAGAACCAAGCCCAGTCGGTTCTGGTTGGTGCTTTTATCCAGAGTTAGTGTTGATTGTGTAGGTGGATGTAGTTTCACTATTCTGTCTAAAAATAAAGATCCAGGATGGTTCTAGGGGTATTTACCACCATAAATAGTCTCCAAAACATGCATTTTGTGATAAAAAATAGTTGAAAAAATGAAAAAATGAAAATCAGACATAGGCATTGTCGTCATCATTGACTTGACAAAAATCCTAGTAGTCATCATACCCTCAGCAGCGTATGACGAAATTGTATAGTGCTTCTCCACAAGTTCGTCTTCCCAGGCCAGACACATTTATGACATTTATTTATGACATATTCATACTTGTTAGCTCTCTGCCTTGAGCGCCATTTTGCGGCGACTGCAAGATGCCTCACCGATGCCAACAAGAATAAGGTGGATCACTTACCTCTCAGTCTTTATACTTACCCTCCCTCAGTCAGCCTTTGGAAGGCAGATCTGCGCCAAACGACCTTCCTGTTACTTCATTTCGACTTGACTTAATTTCATAGTAGGGATATGTGTAGTCGTCACGTCACGTGTTGCTGCAGGTTCAGAGACCTGATGGCTGTTGGGAAAAAGCTGTCCTTGAGCCTGTTTGTCCGTGCTTTGTAGGACCTGTAGCGTCTGCCAGATGGAAGCAACTGGAACAGGCCGTGTCCAGGGTGGTATGGGTCTCCAACAATGGACCCGGCTGTCAGGAGTCGCTGGATCGCCTCTCCTGACATGACGTCACGGTAGTTATCGGCCGTGGCTGATTACGTGATTGGATTATTTTTGGTATTTAAGCATTGTGACTTTCTGTGGACGCCGTTGGATCGTCTGTTGTAGTACCCTGGTGTAGTACTGGTTTAGTTCTGGTTTCGTTTCCTGTTAATCCTCGTAGTCATTGCTGTTTCCATGACGCCCCGCCGCATGTTGTTTTCGTTTGTAATGAGTGGTCAAGCTAAGTTGTTGAAGTTATGTTACCCCGTTCAATAAATCAACCTACAAGAGCTACAGACCTGCCTCACCTTTCCATTCCTTCGGCGACTCTGCATCTGGGTTCAACTTCGCCTCCACGATCGCGTCGTACTAAGCGGCGGCGATCGTAACAGCACGATCCAACCATTATGGACCCAGCGGAGCGCCACCCACGCTCGCGGCGACGCACTCGGCGACGCCGCAAACCATCCACCTCGAAGACACCGGACTGCTTGGAATGTATAAGTAACCCCTCAGAATCGTTTAGGAATTTTGTAATGAACACACCGTGGTGCGGGGCTCTCAGGCACATCATTGCTAGAGATGAGCCGCAGCTGGTAGGAGAGGTAGAGCCGCAGCGTACTCATACGCCCCACCACTGCTATGCACGTCGCCCTGGGAAGCCTTTACCGTTTCATCATGAGGCCCAGGTGCGTACAACCACCAGAGAGCGCCCAAGTTATCTTATGCCTATGCCCAGAGGAATTGATTCACCCTGGAGGGAGCCTGAAGAGTCTGGTGAGGAGGACATCATTGAGGAAATTGATTTTTTCGCTGGCGTTTCGGAATCCGATTATGAATTTTTTGACCAATTCGGACCCCGAGACCTTCCACTGGAGGAGGATTATCCCGATTGTTCCCCCGATAATTCCTATTACAAATACCCCGACCAGCAATTGCAGAGTGGGCTGGCCACCAATTGTGGGGCGCGGCGTGGTGGCGGGGGTGCTGTGCAGTCCTCCCTGAGGAGGCGCCGAGCGCCACGCCGTAGAGCGAAGCGTAAGCAATGCCTGGACACACTAACCACTGTCCAAGTTACGCGTCCGACCACGTCCCTCCAAGCTCCTTTCCAAGTGCCCGAAGTTACTCGGCCGACCACGCCTTTCCAAGTGCCCGAAGTTACTCGGCCGACCACGCCTTTCCAAGTGCCCGAAGTTACTCGGCCGACCCCGCTGTACCAGCAGCTCCTAAGGACTATGCAGCCCTCCCCGTTCCAAGTGGCCGAAGTCACTCGGCCGACCACGCTTTTCCAAGTGCCCGAAGTTACTCAGCCGACCCCGCTGTACCAGCAGCTCCTAAGGACTATGCAGCCCTCCCCGTTCCAAGTGCCCGAAGTCACTCGGCCGACCACGCCTGTCCAAGTGGCCGAAGTTACTCGGCCCAGCGCGCCGTTTCAAGTGCCCCAAGCTCCTGTGCCAAGGCCACGCAAATTACTCCCGTTGCCTTTGGGGTCGCCGGTCGCACCCGTACCGAAGCCACGGATCAGGTTTCTGGTGACGGACGGCCATTCTAACACCGCTCTCCCAAGCACCGCTCTCCCTAGCACCGCTCTCCCTAGCACCGCTCTCCCTAGCACCGCTCTCCCAAGCACCGCTCTCCCAAGCACCGCTCTCCCAAGCACCGCTCTCCCAAGCACCGCTCTACCAAGCACCGCTCTCCCTAGCACCGCTCTCCCAAGCGCCTGCCCGTCCTGCGCCTGCCCGCCCAGAAGTGGCGACGATGCTCCGGCGCTCGATGAAGACGGGGCCGGCGACGTCGAGAGTGGTATTTCGCCGGAGACCCTGGAAGATGGGACTGGCGACATCGAGAGAGGCAATTCGCCGGAGTCCCTGGAGGAAGGGGCTGGCGACGTCGAGAGTGCCAATTCGCTGGTGCCCCTGGAGGAGGAAGCCGGTGACGTCGAGAGTGGCAATGCGCCGGAGTCCCTGGCAGTAGGGGCTGGCGACGTAAAGAGTGGTAATGCGCCGGAGTCCCTGGCAGTAGGGGCTGGCGAGGTCAAGAGTGGTAATTCGCCGGAGTCCCTGGAAGAAGGGACTGGCGACTTCGAGAGAAGCAATTCGCCGGAGCCCCTGGAGGAAGGGGCTGGCGACGTCGAGAGTGCCAATTCGCCGGTGCCCCTGGAGGAAGAAGCCGGTGACGTCGAGAGAGGCAATTCGCCGGAGTCCCTGGAGGAAGGGGCTGGCGACGTCGAGAGTGCCAATTCGCCGGTGCTCCTGGAGGAAGAAGCCGGTGACGTCGAGAGTGGCAATTCGGCGGAGTCCCTGGATGAAGGGGCTGGCGACGTCGAGAGTGCCAATTTGCCGTTGCCCCTGGAGGAAGGGGCTGGCGACGTCAAGAGTGGTAATTCGCCGGTGCCCCTGGAGGAGGAAGCCGGTGACGTCGAGAGTGGCAATGCGCCGGAGTCCCTGGCAGATGGGACTGGCGACGAGAGAGGTAATTCGCCGTTGCCCCTGGAGGAAGGGGCTGGCGACGTCAAGAGTGGTAATTCGCCGGTGCTCCTGGAGGAAGAAGCCGGCGACGTCCAGAGAAGCAATGATCCGGGTTCCTGGGAGAAGAGGGCTGTCCACCCCCCGAGCAAACAGGGTAAGGTGCCCGACCGTACTAAACTTCTAATATTTCCTGAAGGCAGGCAGTTTGGCAAAGACTTAAGGGTCCAAATGAGATGCCTGCCGGACCGTCCACTGCCTCGTCTCGTTTCTGGCCGACGCGGACGCCCGCCGGACCGACCACTGCCTCGTCTCGTTTCTGGCCGGCGCGGACGCCCGCCGGATCGACCACTGCCTCGTCTCGTTTCTGGCCGGCGCGGACGCCCGCCGGATCGACCTCAGCCTCGTCTCGTTTCTGGCCGACGCGGACGCCCGCCGGACCGACCACTGCCTCGTCTCGTTTCTGGCCGGCGCGGACGCCCGCCGGATCGACCACTGCCTCGTCTCGTTTCTGGCCGACGCGGACGCCCGCCGGACCGACCACTGCCTCGTCTCGTTTCTGGCCGGCGCGGACGCCCGCCGGATCGACCACCGCCTCGTCTCGTTTCTGGCCGGCGCGGATGCCTGCCGGATCGACCTCAGCCTCGTTTCGTTTCTGGCCGGCGCGGACGCCCGCCAGACCTGCCACTGACTCGTCTCGTTTCTGGCCGGCGCGGACGCCCGCCGGAGCGACCTCTCCGTCTGTTCTTGGGTTGGTGTGGAAGACCACCGGACAATTCTAGATCTCCCACCCACCCTCCCTGCTTGTTCCCGTTTCTCATGTTGTAATTGACCTTGGGACGTCTAGAATCCGTCCCTTAGAGGGGGTGTACTGTCAGGAGTCGCTGGATCGCCTCTCCTGACATGACGTCACGGTAGTTATCGGCCGTGGCTGATTACGTGATTGGATTATTTTTGGTATTTAAGCATTGTGACTTTCTGTGGACGCCGTTGGATCGTCTGTTGTAGTACCCTGGTGTAGTACTGGTTTAGTTCTGGTTTCGTTTCCTGTTAATCCTCGTAGTCATTGCTGTTTCCATGACGCCCCGCCGCATGTTGTTTTCGTTTGTAATGAGTGGTCAAGCTAAGTTGTTGAAGTTATGTTACCCCGTTCAATAAATCAACCTACAAGAGCTACAGACCTGCCTCACCTTTCCATTCCTTCGGCGACTCTGCATCTGGGTTCAACTTCGCCTCCACGATCGCGTCGTACTAAGCGGCGGCGATCGTAACACCGGCTCTTCTAAGGTATCGGGGGTTGGCAATGTCTTCTAGTGATGGCAGAGAGCAGCCAACGATCTTCTGGGCAGTGTTTATCACCCTCTGTATGGCTTTTTTGTCTGCTGCCGTGCTTCCGGTATACCACACTGTAATGCCGTAAGTCAGGATGCTCTCCACAGTGGCTCTGTAGAAGGTTGCCAGAAGCTTGGTGTCCAATTTGTCCCTTCTCAGTACCCTGAGAAAGTGGAGTCGTTTCTGGGCCTTCTTTACTAACACTGTGGTGTTTGTGGACCAGGAGAGCCTATCCGTGACGTGGACTCCCAGAAATTTGAAGGATTGGACCCTGTCTACACATACTCCGTTAATGAGGAGTGGGGCCAGGTCTGTGCTGCGCTTGCGAAAGTCCAGGATTATTTCTTTAGTCTTTGCGGTATTTAGTGTAAGATTGTTCGCCGAGCACCAAGAAGACAGTTTGTCGACCTCGTCTCTGTAAGCTGACTCATCCCCGCCTGAGATGAGTCCGATCACAGTGGTGTCATCGGCGAATTTGATGATAGAGTTTGACTGGTGGGCTGGTGTGCAGTCGTATGTGTACAAGGAGTACAGGACAGGACTCAGTACACAGCCTTGTGGTGAGCCAGTGTTCAGTGTAATGGCGGAAGAGAGGTGTGGACCCATTCTGACAGTTTGTGGTCGACCAGTCAAGAAGTTCTTTACCCAGCAGCAGATTGAAGAGGATAGTCCAAGGTGGTAGAGTTTGTCCTTCAGGATGTCCGGCTTGATGGTGTTAAAGGCTGAGCTATAGTCTATGAAAAGCATCGTCACATAGTTCCCCCGGTGCTCCAGGTGGCTCAGTGCTGTGTGAAGAGCCACAGCGATAGCATCCTCAGTGGACCTGTTTTCTCTATAAGCAAACTGGTGAGGGTCAACTAAGGGGGGGGATTGTCCTTCTGATGTGTCGGGCCACCAACTTTTCAAAGCACTTCATGATCACAGGCGTGAGAGCAACAGGCCTGTAATCGTTCAAGCTGCAGATGGTTGGCCTTTTTGGGGACAGGAATGATGGTGGCAGATTTTAGGCAGGCAGGAACGATGGATAGTTGCATTATAACTGGGTAGTCTCGGTTCTGGTTGCTGTTTATATCCGAAACTTGTGTCCAAAGAGGATGGGGATGTATATTTTACTATTCTGTTTAAAAATAATCATGTAGGGATGTTTTGGGGCTTTTTTTACACAAGAATCAAAAACCTCCAATGGATCTTTATTTTGCACGGTGGTTGAATTAGAACCGGGCCCAGTCGGTTCTGGTTGCCGCTTTTACCCAGATTTAGTGTCAATTGTGTGGATGGATGCATTTTCACTATTATGTGTAAAATTAAAGATGCAGGGATGTTCTGGGAATATTTCACACCGTCAATAGTGTCCAAAACATTTTGCGATAAAAATAGTGGTTGTATTAGAACAAGGCCCAATCGGTTCTGGTTGGTGTATTTACCCAGAATTTGTGTTGATTGAGTGGGTGGATGTAGTTTCACTATTTTCTATAAAAATAATGTTTCCCACCATAAACATTGTCCAAAACAGGCATTTTGCGATTAAAAAAGAGGTCGTATTAGAACCAGGCCCAGTCGGTTCTGGTTGGTGCTTCTACCCATAATTAGTGTTGAATGTGTAGATGGATGTATTTTCACTATTCTGTGTAAAAATAATGATCCAGGATGGTTCTGGAGCCATTTTCCCACCATAAACAGTGTCCAAAACAGGCATTCTGCGATTAAAATAGTGGTTGTATTAGAACCAGGCCCAGTCTGTTCTGGTTGGTGAATTTACCCGAAAAATTGTATCCATTGACGATGGGGATGTATTTTTGATTATTATGTATAAAAATAATCATCTAGGGATCTTCAGAAGTTCTGTTATTCCCGAATCAATGACCTCCATTTGGGCACATTATTGACGGAGCTCACGACCATGATCCAGTGTGTGGCTCGGATGTGTCCCTCAAACACAAATACTGGTCAGTCTCATCCAAAATCCTAATGGCTCAGTTCCCTTGAGTGGGAGCGGCAAGGAACGCCCTGCATTTGAAGACCATTGAAGGCAGGTTCCGGGCCTGTGTCGGCGCATCAGTCAGGCTGGGTAGCCGCTATGGCCCAGGTGATTTTCCAGGGCTGCCCTGCTCTTGACGGAGTGGCCACCCAGCGGGGCTGTGTGTGTTTCATGGTGGGAGACTCGTGCTGCCCCTTCATCCCTGCCGGCATGTCCTGCTCGGTCCATGATGCCCTGCAGGCTATTAGGAACATGCAGAGAGCTGTGACCGGAGATCCGGTTCCACAACGAGGATGGCTTGACTGGTTCTTCTCTGGCTCATGGAAACAGCCACTTCAATATTTCGATATTTTCACAGACACAAAAGGAGGGAATTGTGGGATGGACTGGCTAACTGGCTTAATAATTGTTTATTCTTGTCGCACCATGTGGTCATACTGGTTTAACTTTGTTTTTTAAGATCGTAGAATGCAAGGTAGACTAGCCAAACTGGTTTTACAATTGAATTAAAAGATCGTGGAATGTAAGAAAGACTAACTAGTTGGCCTTGCAATTGTTTGTTCGCCTCGAGAAATATAAGAAAGGCTGGCTAACAGGGTTTGCAATGTTTTCCTTGTATTGTGCGATGAAAAGAGGTTCAACTTCAGGAGTAACTGTCACTCTCCAGGTCATCTAGGGTCAAGTGCACACTTGAAAACTTTCATATTCGACCAAAACGTGCTTATCAGCACATAAAAAGCACATTTGGTGGTACGCGGGAAGAACGGCAGCAGACAAAAAGGCTATTTAGAAAGGTATCACCACTACGCAGAAGAACGTCGGCTACTCTGCCCTCACTGGAAGACATTGCCAGCCCTCGTTACCTCAGCAGAGCCAGGGACATGATCAGGGACCCATGCCACCCTGGTCACAATCGGTTCCAGCTGCTGCTCTCTGGCAGACAGACGCTGTAAGTTTCCCACATCCGTTGGGACTCTAAACTTGGGGTAACACAACACAATCCCTTCTGTGTAATAACTTCGGGTGAGGTAATATGAATAGACATTAGGTACAAGGTGATCTGACACCTACATGCTGAATGAAGGTAAGTGAAAGACAGTGAGAGGTAAGAGATCCACTCAAGGGGTGGTGATGCAATGTATCCATAAAGGCAGAATTGTAAATTAAGAGTCTGGAGTCATAACTTGTAAAACTGTGTAAAAATGTCAGAGACACAATTGACATAGTGTAATATCATCAAATTTTATAATTTAATAAGTTTTTCATTTGGCATCATTCTAATGGCTAGATATTAAGTTATAATGAAAACTATGATACTTGGCCAAAACGTGATTTTCAGCGCATGAAATGCACGTTAAGCCAATAAAAACTGAAATGTTCCCCTGCTGCGAAACAAACTGTCAGAGACACATAGTTACTGTGTATATAGTGTATAATTGTCCAATTCAAGTAAGTTTTTCATTTGGCATCATTCTAAGTGATATAAATTAAGTTATAGTGAAAATTATGATACTTGGCCAAAACGTGATTTTCAGCGCATGAAACGCACGTTAAGGCAATAAAAACTGAAATATTCCCCTGCTGCGAAACAAACTGTCAGAGACATATAATTACTGTGTATATAGTGTATTATCGTCCAATTCAAGTAAGTTTTTCATTTAGCATCATTCTAAGTGATAGAAATTAAGTTATAGTGAAAACTATCATACTCGGCCAAAACATGATTTTCAGCGCATGAAACGCACGTTAGCAATAAAAACTGAAATGTCCCCCTGCTGCGAAACAAACTGTCAGAGACACATAGTTACTGTGCATATAGTGTATTATTGTCCAATTCAAGTAAGTATTTCATTTGGCATCATTCTAAGTGATAGAAATTAAGTTATAGTGAAAATTATGATACTTGGCCAAAACGTGATTTTCAGCGCATGAAACGCACGTTAAGGCAATAAAAACTGAAATGTTCCCCTGCTGCGAAACAAACTGCCAGAGGCACATAGTTACTGTGTATATAGTGTAAAATCATCCAATTCAAGTAAGTATTGCATTTAGCATCATTCTAAGTGCTAGAAATTAAGTTATAGTGAAAACTATGATACTTGGCCAAAACGTGATTTTCAGCGCATGAAACGCACGTTAAGGCAATAAAAACTGAAATGTTCCCCTGCTGCGAAACAAACTGTCAGAGGCACATAGTTACTGTGTCTATAGTGTAAAATCATCCAATTCAAGTACGTATTGCATTTAGCATCATTCTAAGTGCTAGAAATTAAGTTATAGTGAAAACTATGATACTTGGCCAAAACGTGATTTTCAGCGCATGAAACGCACGTTAAGGCAATAAAAACTGAAATGTTCCCCTGCTGCGAAACAAACACTCAGAGGCACATCGTTACTGTGTATATAGTGTATAATTGTCCAATTCAAGTAAGTTTTTCATTTTGCATTATTCTAAGTGCTAGAAATTAAGTTATAGTGAAAACTATGATACTTGGCCAAAACGTGATTTTCAGCGCATGAAATGCACATTAAGGCAATAAAAACTGAAATGTTCCCCCGCTGCGAAACAAACTGTCAGTGACACATAGTTACTGTGTATATAGTGTATAATCATCCAAATTAAGTAGGTTTTTCATTTGATATCATTCTAAGTGATGAAAGTTAGGGTTAGGGTTAGGTTAAGTTATAGTGAAAACTATGATACTTGGCCAAAACATGATTTTCAGCGCATGAAACGCACATTAGGGCAAAAAAACTGAAATGTTTGTTAGGTCTGAAAATACAACTTCAGGAGCAGGCTAAGAAAGAGTGAGATAAATTTAAATAGAAAATATGTATGACCAGACTGCAAAGTGGACAGAGAGTTCCTAAAGTGGGCTCCTGTTCACTGCGATGTTACTGCAACTCTAGTCGAATGACCAGTGAGTGTGTCTTAAATACAGGCAAAACTGACAGTTGTCCCTAAGACTTTGGACAGATACGTTTCAGTCATTTGCAGGGCAACAAGTAATTGATTAGTGTCGGGCCTGGAATCTGTAGTCAATGGTTTTCAGACGTAGGGTGTTCTTCGCTGTTCCTACCCTGGGGAATACCGCCATCATGATTTTGGAGGAGACCAACCAGTGTTTGTATTAGAGGGGGACATCCGAGCCCCAAACTGAATCATGGGGGAAGAAATCAAAGCTCCGTCGTTGACGCCTGGTGGGTAGATGTGGGTTGGCGTCGACAGTTGGAATCGAGTCTGCTGTTAGAACGTACGTGTGGTCGGATGCAGATGTAGGGACACAGAGCCCAGTTGTATTGGTGGGGATGATCATATACACTTGCCATTCGCAGAGCCACCATATTTGGTCCAGTACTGTCCATGATTGGGAAGGAATGTGTCTGATCTCGGCGCACCTGGTGACGTGAACTTGGTCCAAAGGGGTCTTCGGATCCGGTCCGCTGAAGTTGAAACAGGATGGATAACAGTCTGTTCGGTTGTTGCACTGGACATACGTTGCGGTATTGACTGTAGCTGCTAATGGTACTGCGACCATGGTATGTAGGCGGTCGAGCTTTGCTGGAAGGATTCTCTCAGATTACCCAGGATACAGTTGTAGGTGAGGTTGGCGAGTTCTTCGTTCTGTCGGTTGGACCATAGCTGTGGTTGGGCTACGGCAGTAGGGAAGAGGGAACAGACATAACAACTCATTGGTTGTGGCGCGGGCTGTGAGTGCGGTGTATCTGTACCAACTGTTCCTCATCATCGGGTTGTAGTCGTTTTCTTCCTGTGTTTGGACATGGGCGAGAATAAGGTTTTTTCTACTCAGGCTTAGGTGTTCCTGCCGGACGGATTTTGAGTAGGCGTGTGGCGGATGGTTGTACGAAGGGGTTCACACCAATCACTTTGGGGACCATGGCTGGACTAGTAGTGCGGATGGTGATAGTAAAGAGGGGGCCTTTTCCTGGTCGGTCCGGTCGGAGGCATAGGTTGATGCAGCCTTTTTGTTGGATATTGGTCGTAAGGTCTAGCATATGTTTACCATCTTTGATGGTGGTGGCTAACTTGGTGAAGTTAGCGGTCATGGTGGTAGCTTCTTTGGAAAGGGGCCATGTGATGGTTTTGTAGCCTGTATGGAGGAGGACCTGGTCCAAGGTGTCTGGCCAGACCATTCAGACTCTGGGAGCTTGTAGGTACCAATAAAAATAACTGGAGTCAGTCCTGTGTAATCCCAAGTGAGTAAGCTGTAGGCTGAGCAAAGGTACTTGAACGACGATTGGTGTCTTGGTTAATGGGATGCAGATCTGGGGTCCCTGATCGTTTCCTGAACCAGCTAGTGGGGCATTCTCCTCCAGTGGGAATGTACCAAGGTTCTGGTACGTTCCCCCCATGTGGTTGAACACAGAGCGGTGATGATGATGGCCAAAATCACACGGTGAGGTCCGTCCCAACATGGAGAAGACCAGCACTTTCTTTTTATCACCTTGACGAGTACCAGGTCTCCTGGGGACAGGACCTCCTCTGTGGGAGACAGAGAAGATGTCGGCAGATTATTTTGCATTCATCACAGTTCTTTCTTGGAACATTTTGCATAACCACTTAGTGAGGGAATCTGTTTCTCTTTTCTCTTCTACCACCAGATCTTTTTCCCACATTGTTAAGTGGAAGGGTCTGTCGTTCACTGCCTCAAATGGTGTGCATCCCTGTGCTGTTGGAATGATTCTCATGTACGTTTCTACCAGGCTCAGGCATTCTTGCCATGGTTTTCCTGTATCTTCCATGGTTTTTCTGAGTCTGAGTTTTACTGTTCTAATGGTTTGTTCGACGAGTCCAGCACTTTGGTTCAGTTTGATGAAATCCATGTTCAGAAGCTCGAAGGGATATGTTCCTGTTTGCCTTGTTCCATGCTTGGGTTGTTCATTGCCTTGAGAGTTGTGTCTACAGCAGTTTAGACAGTTTCTGCAAAATAATTGAGGTAAGTTTGGAGACCTCTGGGAACATGCATTGTTTGTTGTACTGTACTGATCATCCCTCCTGTTGAGACATGGCTCCTCCCATGGCTCAATTTGGCAATTACTTCAAACAATGATCGTGTCACGCATGGCTTGTTTTCTACTGCATAGAGTCCGTTCTTGTGTTGAGTGGCTCCTTCTGTTTCCCATTGCAGTTTCTCTTTTTCTGGGGAATGATTTTGCATTTCTCTTAGGAATTCAGCAGGGATTGGGCTGTGTCTTTCCACCGTCACGTCTTGTTCTAGGAATAGTCTACATGCCTCTGTCAGTGCCACTATTTCTGCGGCTTGTGCAGACCAGTCGCCGGGGAGTCGTCCTGTCTTGAGGTTGTCTTTTTGAGTCACCACGGCATATACGTTGTGTTTTTCTCCATCCAGGGTTTTTGATGATGATCCATCCCCATAGGCAATGTGTCCGGGGGGCAATGGGTTGTCCATTAGGTCAGTTGCATATACGTGGTTAATTATGATTCGTTGAGTGGGCAACTGTGAGAATTGGTTTAACCACTTGTCGTCCGGTCTCCCATGAACTTCAGGGTGACATGTAATGGCCATGTTTGTTGTTCCTGTCCTGGGGCTGCTGGGCAGATATCTTCAGACTGTTCTCTTAGACTTTCAGCTACCTTGGCAGAATCATTCCCGACAATGTCGAGAGAGTAGAAGCTGTTAGATGTGGTGGTGTGGAAGATATTTTTGGTCTGTAATTCCCTGGGTCGGAGGCCATTTTGGGTGGCCACTAGGCTTAGCCCAAGCTGGACCATGATATCTCGTCCCGGTAACTCTCCGATTTTCATTTTGCAGTCTGACAATAAACCCATCCCTTTTGTTGCTTTCTGACCCATATTAATCACTTACTTAATAGTTTAAACAACAATTATTTTCTAAATTACCCGAAATTGATCTCCACTTTGTGATTAACCCAATATCTCTGAACACACAAAGACCAAAAGTCCCTGACTTTGTCTTAGTTAAGTCCCTGACTATATTAACAGACCAAGACTATAATGCCTTTGCTAATTCTTGTTCTACTTTCATTGGTCCCGGACCAATTGGTTTATTACCAGACTGCAAAGTGGACAGTGAGAGTTCCTACAGTAGGGTCCTGTTCAACGCGATGTTCCTGAAACTCTAGTCGAATGACCAGTGTGTGTGTCTTAAATACAGGAAAAACTGACAGTTGTCACTAGGACTTTGGACAGATACATTTCAGTCATTTGCAGGGCAAAAAGTAATTGATCAGTGTCAGACAGTTGAATATTTGTGCTGACATGTCACCCCAATCACAAGACTAAGATTGTTTATTCAGTCAGACAGTTGGGTGTTTATGCTGCTATGTCAGCCGTAAGGATGACTACAATGCTGTTATACTCACAAAAACTTATACAATATGAACAAGCATTTGCAAAGATACTTTGTCTAATCTTACATATTCCCCTGTTGCAAAAAAAACTGTCAGAGACACATAGTTACTGTGTATATAGTGTAAAATCGTCCAATTCAAGTAAGTTATCCATTTGGCATCATTCTCATTGATAAAAATTAAGTTACAATGAAAACAATCATACTTGGCCAAAACGTGATTTTCAGGGTATGAAAAGTACATTAAGGCAATAAAAACTGAAAAGTTCCCTTGCTGCCAAACAAACTGTCAGAGACACAGTTACTGTGTATATAGTGTAAAATCGTCCAATTCAAGTAAGTTTTTTATTTGGCATCGTTCAAAGTGATAGAAATTAAGTTACAATGAAAACTATCATACTTGGCCAAAACGTGATTATCAGGCCATGAAAAGCACATTAAGGCAATAAAAACTGAAAAGTTCCCCTGCTGCCAACGCACTGTCAGAGACACATAGTTCCTGTGTATATAGTGTAAAATCGTCCTATCCATGTAAGTCTTTCATTGGCATCATTCTAGGTGATTCTGGAGCTATTTCCCACCATAAAAAGTGTCCAAAACAGGCATTTTGCGATTAAAATAGTGGTTGTATTAGAACCAGGCCCAGGCGATTCTGGTTGGTGTTTTTACCCTGAAATTGTGTCCAATGATGATAAGGATGTATTTTTGATTATTCTGTATAAAAATAATCATCTAGGGATGTTCAGAAGTTTTGTTACGCCCGAATCAATGACCTCAATTTGGGCACTTTATTTACAAGTGGTGGTTTTTAAGAACCAGGCCCAGTCGGTTCTGGTTGGTGCTTTTACCCAGATATAGTATCCATTGTGTGGGTAGATGTATTTTCACTATTCTGTCTAAAAATAAAGATCCAGGACAGTTCCGGGGCTATTTCCCTCCATAAATAGTGTCCAAAACATGCATTTTGCGATACAAAATAGTGGCTGCATTATAACAGGGTCCAGTCGGTTCTGGTGGGTGTTTGTATACGAAACTTGTGTCCAATTATGATGGGGATGTATACTTGACTATTCTGTATAGAAGTAATCATCTAGCGATGTTCAGAAGTTCTGTTATGCCCGAATGAATTACTTTCATTTGGTCACTTTATTTACAAGTGGTGGTTTAGAAACAGGCCCAGTCGGTTTTGGTTGGTGCTTTTACCCAGAATTTGTGTTTATTGTGTGAGTGGATGTATTTTCACTATTTTGTATAACAATAATGATCCAGGATGATTCTGGAGCTATTTCCCACCACAAACAGTGTCCAAAACAGGCATTTTGCGGTTAAAGTAGTGGTTGTATTAGAACCACGCCCAGTCGGTTCTGGTTCGTGTTTTTACCCAGAAATTGTGTCCAATGATTATGGGGATGTATTTTTTATTATTCTTTATAAAAATAATATTCTAGGGATGTTCAGAAGTTCTGTTATGCCCTAATCAATGACCTCAATTTGGGCACTTTATTTACAAGTGGTTGTTTAGAACCAGGCCCAGTCGGTTCTGGTTGGTGCTTTACCCACAATTAGTGTCGATTGTGTGGGTTTGATGTATTTTCACTATTCTCTGTAAGAATAAAGATCCAGGGATGTTCTGAGACTATTTCCCACCAGAAATAGTGTCAAAAACATGCATTTTGCGACAAAAATAGTGGTTGTATTAGAACCAGGCCCAGTCGGTTCTGGTTTGTGTATACCCCCTTAACGTGTGTCCAATAGGAATGGGGTTGTATTTTTGACTATTCTGTATAAAAATTATCATCTAGGGATGTTCAGAAGTTCTTCTATGCCCGAATAAATGACCTCCATTTGGGCACTTTATTTTGCATGTTGGTTGTAGTAGAACCAAGCCCAGTCGGTTCTGGTTGGTGCTTTTACCCAGAGTTAGTGTTGATTGTGTAGGTGGATGTATTTTCACTATTCTGTCTAAAAATAAAGATCCAGGATGGTTCTAGGGGTATTTACCACCATAAATAGTCTCCAAAACATGCATTTTGCGATAAAAAATAGTAGTTGAAAAAATGAAAAAATGAAAATCAGACATAGGCATTGTCGTCATCATTGACTTGACAAAAAGCTTAGTAGTCATCATACCCTCAGCAGCGTATGACGAAATTGTATAGTGCTTCACCACAAGTTCGTCTTTCCAGGCCAGACACATTTATGACATTTATTTATGACATATTCATACTTGTTAGCTCTCCGCCTTGAGCGCCATTTTGCGGCGACTGCAAGATGCCTCACCGATGCCAACAAGAATAAGGTGGATCACTTACCTCTCAGTCTTTATACTTACCCTCCCTCAGTCAGCCTTTGGAAGGCAGATCTGCGCCAAACGACCTTCCTGTTACTTCATTTCGACTTGACTTAATTTCATAGTAGGGATATGTGTAGTCGTCACGTCACGTGTTGCTGCAGGTTCAGAGACCTGATGGCTGTTGGGAAAAAGCTGTCCTTGAGCCTGTTTGTCCGTGCTTTGTAGGACCTGTAGCGTCTGCCAGATGGAAGCAACTGGAACAGGCCGTGTCCAGGGTGGCATGGGTCTCCAACAATGGACCCGGCTCTTCTAAGGTATCGGGGGTTGGCAATGTCTTCTAGTGATGGCAGAGAGCAGCCGACGATCTTCTGGGCAGTGTTTATCACCCTCTGTATGGCTTTTTTGTCTGCTGCCGTGCTTCCGGTATACCACACTGTAATGCCGTAAGTCAGGATGCTCTCCACAGTGGCTCTGTAGAAGGTTGCCAGAAGCTTGGTGTCCAATTTGTCCCTTCTCAGTACCCTGAGAAAGTGGAGTCGTTTCTGGGCCTTCTTTACTAACACTGTGGTGTTTGTGGACCAGGAGAGCCTATCCGTGACGTGGACTCCCAGAAATTTGAAGGATTGGACCCTGTCTACACATACTCCGTTAATGAGGAGTGGGGCCAGGTCTGTGCTGCGCTTGCGAAAGTCCAGGATTATTTCTTTAGTCTTTGCGGTATTTAGTGTAAGATTGTTCGCCGAGCACCAAGAAGACAGTTTGTCGACCTCGTCTCTGTAAGCTGACTCATCCCCGCCTGAGATGAGTCCGATCACAGTGGTGTCATCGGCGAATTTGATGATAGAGTTTGACTGGTGGGCTGGTGTGCAGTCGTATGTGTACAAGGAGTACAGGACATGACTCAGTACACAGCCTTGTGGTGAGCCAGTGTTCAGTGTAATGGCGGAAGAGAGGTGTGGACCCATTCTGACAGTTTGTGGTCGACCAGTCAAGAAGTTCTTTACCCAGCAGCAGATTGAAGAGGATAGTCCAAGGTGGTAGAGTTTGTCCTTCAGGATGTCCGGCTTGATGGTGTTAAAGGCTGAGCTATAGTCTATGAAAAGCATCGTCACATAGTTCCCCCGGTGCTCCAGGTGGCTCAGTGCTGTGTGAAGAGCCACAGCGATAGCATCCTCAGTGGACCTGTTTTCTCTATAAGCAAACTGGTGAGGGTCAACTGAGGGGGGGATTGTCCTTCTGATGTGTCGGGCCACCAACTTTTCAAAGCACTTCATGATCACAGGCGTGAGAGCAACAGGCCTGTAATCGTTCAAGCTGCAGATGGTTGGCCTTTTTGGGGACAGGAATGATGGTGGCAGATTTTAGGCAGGCAGGAACGATGGATAGTTGCATTATAACTGGGTAGTCTCGGTTCTGGTTGCTGTTTATATCCGAAACTTGTGTCCAAAGAGGATGGGGATGTATATTTTACTATTCTGTTTAAAAATAATCATGCAGGGATGTTTTGGGGCTTTTTTTACACAAGAATCAAAAACCTCCAATGGATCTTTATTTTGCACGGTGGTTGAATTAGAACTGGGCCCAGTCGGTTCTGGTTGCCGCTTTTACCCAGATTTAGTGTCAATTGTGTGGATGGATGCATTTTCACTATTATGTGTAAAATTAAAGATGCAGGGATGTTTTGGGAATATTTCCCACCGTCAATAGTGTCCAAAACATTTTGCGATAAAAATAGTGGTTGTATTAGAACAAGGCCCAATCGGTTCTGGTTGGTGCATTTACCCATAATTAGTGTTGAATGTGTAGATGGATGTATTTTCACTATTCTGTGTAAAAATAATGATCCAGGATGGTTCTGGAGCTATTTTCCCACCATAAACAGTGTCCAAAACAGGCATTCTGGGATTAAAATAGTGGTTGTATTAGAACCAGGCCCAGTCTGTTCTGGTTAGTGAATTTACCCGAAAAATTGTATCCATTGACGATGGGGATGTATTTTTGATTATTATGTATAAAAATAATCATCTAGGGATCTTCAGAAGTTCTGTTATTCCCGAATCAATGACCTCCATTTGGGCACATTATTGACGGAGCTCACGACCATGATCCAGTGTGTGGCTCGGATGTGTCCCTCAAACACAAATACTGGTCAGTCTCATCCAAAATCGTAATGGCTCAGTTCCCTTGAGTGGGAGCGGCAAGGAACGCCCTGCATTTGAAGACCATTGAAGGCAGGTTCCGGGCCTGTGTCGGCGCATCAGTCAGGCTGGGTAGCCGCCATGGCCCAGGCTATTTTCCAGGGCTGCCCTGCTCTTGACGGAGTTGCCACCCAGCGGGGCTGTGTGTGTGCCATGGTGGGAGACTCGTGCTGCCCCTTCATCCCTGCCGGCATGTCCTGCTCGGTCCATGATGCCCTGCAGGCTATTACGAACATGCAGAGAGCTGTGACCGGAGATTCGGTCCCACAACGAGGATGGCTTGACTGGTTCTTCTCTGGCTCATGGAAACAGCCATTTCAATATTTCGATATTTTCACAGACACAAAAGGAGGGAATTGTGGGATGGACTGGCTAACTGGCTTAATAATTGTTTATTCTTGTCGCACCATGTGGTCATACTGGTTTTACCTTTGTTTGATAAGATCGTAGAATGCAAGGTAGACTAGCCAAACTGGTTTTACAATTGAATTAAAAGATCGTGGAATGTAAGAAAGACTAACTAGTTGGCCTTGCAATTGTTTGTTCGCCTCGCGAAATGTAAGAAAGGCTGGCTAACAGGGTTTGCAATTGTTTCCTTGAATTGTGCGATGAAAAAAGGTTTAACTTCAGGAGTAACTGTCACTCTCCAGGTCATCCAGGGTCAAGTGCACACTTGGAAACTTTCATATTCGACCAAAATGTGCTTATCAGCTCATAAAAAGCACATTTGGTGGTACGCGGAAAGAACGGCAGCAGACAAAAAGGCTATTTAGAAAGGTATCACCACTACGCAGAAGATTGTCGGCTACTCTGTCCTCACTGGAAGACATTGCCAGCCCTCGTTACCTCAGCAGAGCCAGGGACATGATCAGGGACCCATGCCACCCTGCTCACAATCGGTTCCAGCTGCTGCTCTCTGGCAGACAGACGCTGTAAGTTTCCCACATCCGTTGGGACTCTAAACTTGGGGTAACACAACACAATCCCTTCTGTGTAATAACTTCGGGTGAGGTAATATGAATAGACATTAGGTACAAGGTGATCTGACACCTACATGCTGAAGGAAGGTAATTGAAAGACAGTGAGAGGTAAGTGATCCACTCAGGGGGTGGTGATGCAATGTATCCATAAAGGCAGAATTGTAAATTAAGAGTCTGGAGTCATAACTTGTAAAACTGTGTAAAACGGTCAGAGACACAAATGTCTCTCTATACATAGTGTAATATCATCAAATTTTATAATTTAATAAGTTTTTCATTTGGCATTATTCTAATGGCTAGATATTAAGTTATAATGAAAACTATGATACCTGGCCAAAACATGATTTTCAGCGCATGAAAAGCACATTCAGGCAATAAAAACTGAAATGTTCTCCTGCTGCCAAACAAACTGTCAGAGACACATAGTTACTGTGTATATAGTGTAAAATCGTCCAATTCAAGTAAGTTTTGCATTTAGCATCATTCTAAGTGATAGAAATTAAGTTATAGTGAAAACTATGATACTTGGCCAAAACGTGATTTTCAGCGCATGAAACGCACGTTAAGGCAATAAAAACTGAAATGTTCCCCTGCTGCGAAACAAACTGTCAGAGACACATAGTTACTGTGTATATAGTGTATAATTGTCCAATTCAAGTAAGTTTTTCATTTGGCATCATTCTAAGTGATAGAAATTAAGTTACAGTGAAAATTATGATACTTGGCCAAAACGTGATTTTCAGCGCATGAAACGCACGTTAAGGCAATAAAAACTGAAATGTTCCCCTGCTGCGAAACAAACTGTCACAGACATATAGTTACTGTGTATATAGTGTATTATCGTCCAATTGAAGTAAGTTTTTCATTGTTGGGTTTATTCTGTATTACTATTATAAATATATTTGTATTAATTCATTTCTTTGTTAAATCATTCTCTTTCTATTTTCAAAGTGTTGCGAGGTCACGAGTATTGCCAAGTCATCTTTAACCTGGACGGCCTGTTCCAGGATGGTTATACAAACAATCCACCCAATCTGGGTCCTTGAGATTTGGTGGGCCCTTGGTGACGAGGCCAGGGCTATTCGGCCAATAACAAGAATGCTGTTATCGTTATGTAACCGTGCACTTCGGGTTTTTCTGTATGTAACAATTATATGATTATGATTATATTATATGATTCTTAGGTCAAGGAAGTTGTATAATTACTCTAATCTAAATGTTGTTAGGTCTAGTCTCCTGTTTTTGTTATTGGTAAAATACTTTGATTGTTATTGTAGTCCCAGATGTTGTTTTTACTCATACGTGATGGAATGATCAACAACTCTGTAAATTGTTTTGATTCATGGCAATAAGAGGCGTACGAAAACGTCTATTCGAGGAGACGTTCGGAAGTTGTAAGGTGACACTTGCTGACTCTCCCCTTCGGAGGCTTTTACCCATTGTTATCCATTTCTATTTAATTAAATGTCAATAATTGAATAAGATGTCTGCCTGCAGTTATTGATAATTACGGACGAAGATAATTATTAATGAACCTAACATTTTGGTCCTTCTGAGCCATGGAGGTCAATATACCGGAGCGAGAACCCAGGCGCTGCTGTTCGACATCTGGTAAGTGACCGTGCGCACGGCGTCTTCAAAACCCTTGGTGGGCCGGAGTTTTCGACGGGGGCGCCTGGATTCTCGGCGGTTGAAGACTTTTCCTGCTGGAGGGAGACATCTGATGGATCTCGGGTAAGTCCACATTAGTGTCTGCATGTTGTGACGGTGTTTCCAAATGCGTTAAAGGGACATTGTATGTGAGGTCCATTGTGGGCTGGTTTCGTGTCCTGGGTGACGGCGACAAAACCCTGTGTTTATACTAGTCAATGGCAGGTACGGTGGGGCACTTTGCTGGAAAGTGTCCTGTGTCTCAGGGGTAGGCACGAATATATTGTACTGGAGGTACAATGTTGGGGCTGGAAAGTGTCCTGTGTCTCAAGGGTAGGCACGAATATGTTGTAAATGTTGTATGGTGTTTGTGTGGTTTCTGCAGTAAAATTAAGACAAGCCTAGGAAATACAGTCGAAGAGGTAATAATAATAATAATAATAAATATAATAAAGTTAACTGTGTGAGGCACACGAACTCACTACAAAAAAGTAAAATATGGGAAACACGTGTTGTAAGGCGGGTTTGGATGACGATCCAAAAAAATACGTCTAACTTGTAAGGATTGGAAAAAATTGGAAAGACAAAGCGCTTTAAAAATATTACACAGCTATATTTATGGATAAATAAATATGGGTTTGCTGGCCAGCTTAAAATGCATAAAATGCAGGATAATATATGCACTAATGCATAGAGGTAATATACATATATAAATAATATGTGCGTGGATAAAAGTGTAACAGCTTGTTCCACAGACACTAATGGCGAAATAAGGCCGGGGAGAAGTTAAAAATACTATTTTGGAAAATAGTGGGGGCTCCCTCGGATAACGGGGATCTATTTAAGACTGTGGCGGCGGGAAAGTACTGTTTGGTAAGGAAAAATAGCGGGGCCTCCTCGGCTGACGGGGAAAATATTTACCGAGATAGGTGACGGGCGCGGAGGAAGTTTAACAAAAATAAAGGGAGCTAGAAAATTAATGGGGACATTGGTATTTGATTTGGTTAATCCGGGTATGACGTTTTGTGATTACAATAAATTGGGTTTTTTTGTGATGCTGGGGCTTGTATAACAACAATTAGAATGGTTATTTCCAAGTGCTGGTGGTGCTTTGTTAATATAACCTATATGTACTGTCAATTTACAGCAATGTGATGGCTTATTGCAGCTTGGTTTTTGATCCCGTCCGCTAGCGGGAAGATGGTGTTTAAAAAGACAAAAGAATATATACAAAATGATCATTTAAATGTTTAGCAGGGAATGTCACCTGTGTTTTTATTATGCTCTAGACTTGCCAAATAATGTGTCGACTGCGGGAGAAGCGTTCTGGTGCAGCGGCTGCTGATTAGATGGGAGTGAAACATGTGGGCCGCGGGGCAGACGATTTAACTGTGTTGGGCTTTCGGGAGCGTTCGGACCGTGTAAACGACTAAAATTTTGTGATCCCTTCCGTGAAGACATTATAATAATAATAATTGGCCTTGGGGGTGCTGAAGCAAACTTGAGGGCAGAAAATGGGTTTTTGCCATATTGTTGTGCTTGCAGCATACATATTCTGGATATATGGGGTCTTGGAAAAATATTGTGATGTAGTTGAATATCGGAAGAGGGGTTAATTTGACTGTTTAATGGTTGTCTTCTCTAAAAAGCGTTATATTTGGGCACAGGGAAAAAGCTGGTTTGTAAACATAAGATAACAATGCTGTTTTCGCAGCAAGAGTGGAGGTCATAGTTAACGGCTTATGGCGTTTTCTGTTTGGACTTTTCAGAATAAGAACAATACATGGTCTGCAAGAAATGCAAGGTTATGCGAATGCTTTCACATTCATTTTTTGGGTTTTAAAATGAAATGTATATTAAGAGGATAGAAAATCTGTCTAGTAAAAGGTTGATTTTGGTAAAAAGCTTTGGATTTGGGAATAGACCAAAATAGTCATTTTTGAGCAATTGTGGATTTCAAAGGGCTCTTAGTTAAAGGAAACTAGCTTTTGGAGGATAAAATAATATTAATACTATTTCAGAATATTTTGATTGTTCAAAATACTTTAATCCAGGAAGTTGGCTGGTTAAAAAAAAAAGGCCAGGATGACAAAATTTACAATATTATGGTATATTGGTGACAATAAGGTTTTTAAAACATTAAAGTTTCTAATTAGGAATTGCCTAACAAAAGGTTGATTTCTCTAATTTAATTGTTGTAGATTTTTGTTTTGGTAACAGGCTATGGGAAATGACTCTTGTCTTAAGTAAACATCATATGAGGTGATTTACAAAGTATATAGTAGGTATTGAATTATTTGGCTGTTAACGACATCAGATGGGAAATTTACAATGCAATAGTGGCATGATAAAATTCATGGCATTCATCCAAATAATTAGGTGAATTGTAGATAAAATAATTGGTTTAGGATGAGCATATTTTCCCTAAGAATGGAGTAACATGGAATGTTTTTCAAAGTGCACTTGAAAGAACATTGTCTGTTGTCCTGGCGGGAGGAAATATGCTTTGTCACAGGTCATATTGATGACTTTAAGGATATTACGGATTGGATAAGCATTGGTCAATTGATACAACCAAATAACGTTGCTTTTTACAGCTTTAAGGGCATGCAAATTGGTGAGAACTTTAGCAACGATGGGGTTAATACGCCTGAATGTTACAGTGATAACGAGTGGCAATAACAAGCTTAGATAAGGGCGGGAAAGGAGAAATTCTCCAAATTCCAGAATCTGGCTTAGAAACAGGTTATGTTAGTCGTTTTGGGTTTTTGACAGGATGTGGTAGTACATGAATTCTGGGAAATTTCGGGAAATTGGGGACCCATATCTAAAACAAATTTGAGAAAAAATGTGTAAATAGGCTCTATTTGGCGCTGGATGCACAAATTCTAGTGGGGCCTTTCATGTTTTGAAACAAGTGACGCTTTAGGTAGATGGGTTGTCTATGAACAAAATGGGATGGGCGAAATTCGCTTACAAATTCGGCGTGTTATCTTGGTTCATAGAATTTGGAGTCAAGGCGACGTAATAAAGGCCATAGGCGTCATGTTGTATAAATTAGGCGTGGATGAATTTGTTTTACAAATGGGGGAGATTATTTTATCACCTGGAAAAAAAAAAAGTGGAAACAAAATTGGATGGCCGCATTAAAAGGTGATTGGCATGCTATTAGAGGAAATTGGGATTTTCCAAAAACCTGATAGGGGGCCATTAGGTCATGGCGGCTGTGAAAATAAAAACCTTAGATGTGAAACTATTGCCACCTCAATTCGGGGAACAAACAGCTAAACTGATAGCATTAAAAAGGATATAACTTTGTGTGAAACTTGAAGGTAATTTTTTACAAACGGTTAAAATGCTAGAGTGGGGGTGTGTATATTAAAGGATCTACTAATGAATGCGGGGTGGATCCAGACCTTCCGGAATGTGGGGTATTCATGGCGTCCTCGAGAATTTGTGGATTTTCTCCGGGTACTCCAGTTTACTCCCACAAAATGAAATTATGGATGCTAGACTGGTTGAACACACTAAATTCTTCTTTTTATGAGTGTGAGCGTGAATGATAGTTTGTCTTTTTGTGTTTTTTGATTGGCAGACCACCGAGACATAATCTATCAATAAAAGATCAATAAAGAAAATAATTTGGGCTTGAGTCAAGGCAAGTCCTATGTCTCGACAAGGGGGAGGTGGCCTTGCTACAACGACACTACAAGGCTTATGGTTTAAATCTATATGCATACCCACATATCCATCTCAAAAAATACATATAGATTTTATTTTATTAGATCATATAGATATCATTCCACGATATGGAATTCCAGAAACTATTTATAGTGATAATGGCTCCCATTTTGTTAAAATAATAGTTGTCTACCATCCACAATTGGCGGACCTTATATGAAGTCCTGTTTGGTAGACCTTACAAATTGTTATTATTCACTACACAATGACAATTGGATGATGAGGCGAATCTATCAGAGAAAAAAACGCACACACCAAATTTAGACTATCAGAGGGAGATGTTGCTTCTCAACAGGAAACGGACGAAGCGACGGTGATTCTTGAAGACTGGATGCTGATACGCAGCATAAAAGAAGAAACATCGGAGCAACGCAAAGTGGGAGGGTCCTTGTTACTGAAAGGGGACACGGATGCACCTTTCCCACAGTAAGAAGGTTGTCTAAATTGAAACGTTTCAAGAGGAAAAATGCCTAAACAAAGACAAAAAGTCATGTTGAAAACAATTATTGCTTTTGAGGCAAGGAGATTAATGATGATTGTGATTCTATTCCTTTCCACAGTAGGGTTGTTTTCTCCAGTTGGAGAAAAAGGCGGAGGCGTTTCAATTGAGGATACACCTTCTTACGGGAGGGTAAACCGAGAAACATACACATTTACATTTAATTAACATTACCTACTAAATCAAATTTCCAAATTGAAAATATATATTTGGACTCGGGGACGTCCCGGTTGCCATACAAGGGGTCAATCTATGGTGGGAAATATGTGTGGTACATTAACAGCAAAAAATTGAAGATTGGGAAAAGCCTTGTTGCAGAAATTGGTCAAGATTGGAAAGCTCGGACTGACATATTAACCTGTGAAATTTACTTCTGAAACAGGGATTTCCCAAACGGGGGATAATCGGGCGCTGTTAATGGAGTGTAAAGAGGACAAGCACTAGGTGGAGCTACTTTGGTAAAAGGGTGGTCTCAATTGAAACATTGAGGGGACGGGTAAGATAAACTTTCTGACTTAATCAAATACGGGAAACACCAATATTAATTGAAAAGATTATTGCTCAGCAAGCAATACCATAAAACTATAGGGAACTCTTTTATATTGGGTTTGACATCTCCATATGGTTTCAATTGAGACTAAACCATCTTACAAAGGATTAGGATAACCTACCAGACAAGGGAAAATACGATGGGATCTAACAACTCCCTCAATCACCATTCTTTTGGGGAAAAGTGTTTTTACAAATGAAAAAACGTGTCCTACTTGGCAAGAAAAAAAGAATATTGAAACAGTGTTTATCCTGTTACGCAGTAAATAGGAAGTCAATTTTTCCACTGTTTAATCATTTTACCTGCTTAAACCTTACAGGGCATGGTCTGAAGCTGGGGGCGATAAATGAGACGTGGTGTACCGGCGTTCTAAAACAAACTACACCCCTGATACCACGTTCTGGCCTATGGTGGCGGGGTGGTAGATAAATTATACGACTCCTGCCGAAACGCGGCAGGACTAGGTGCTTTGGTCTCACTGCTCTTACCGGTGTCTGTTTTTCCATCCACAGTGGAGGAGATACAATTGGCGGCTCAGAATTCGGAGGTGAAGGGTCGACCCTCCCGACATGGTCGAGAGGCATGGAGGGAAGGAGATCCAACATACATTGATGCGATTGGCATCCCCCGGGGCGTACCAGATGAGTATAAGCTGGCTAATCAGATCGCAGCAGGTTGGGAGTCCATCTTCCTTCTAATCACCCCAAACAAAAATGTGGATAGAATAAATTACTTACATTACAATGTCCAAAACTTGGAAATTATGTTAAACAGGGATTTGTGGCCATGAAGGAACAACTGGCAGCTACCAGTCTGATGGCGTTCCAGAATCGCATAGCGGTGGATATGATCCTTGAAACAGGGGGCGTGTGTGCAATGTTTGGAAAACAATGTTGCACCTTCATACCGAACAACACGTCACCCAGTGGATCTCTCACCAGGGCCATTACTGGCCTGCAAACACTGAACCGCAATATGTAAGAACACTCTGGAGTAGATACGTCCGCATTGTCAGATTGGTGGGATAAGACCTTTGGAAAATCTAAAGATTTGGCTACATCCTTCGTGGTGACTATAGGCACAATTACCGCTATCCTATCATTGTGTGGGTGATGTAGTATCCCCTGTTTGCGCTCCTTGCTAAGCCGACTTATAACTACTGCAATTGCCCCTACAAATTCTAAAGTACATGAGTTGTATCTTATGGGACGGTTTGGGGAAAACAGTGAGGTCCAGGAGTACGGTAAATCCGAGGACCAATTGGACGAATATAATTATGTTCTTTCTCTTTCAGATCAGCCATGGGAGTAAGGAGTAGGCGGGAAAAATCCCAGTCACCCGACATTTCCATTCGTGATTACTAAAAAATGATTAATAACATACATATTATAAAAACGGGGGAATGTTGGGTTTATTCTGTATTACTATTATAAATATATTTGTATTAATTCATTTCTTTGTTAAATCATTCTCTTTCTATTTTCAAAGTGTTGCGAGGTCACGAGTATTGCCAAGTCATCTTTAACCTGGACGGCCTGTTCCAGGATGGTTATACGAACAATCCACCCAATCTGGGTCCTTGAGATTTGGTGGGCCCTTGGTGACGAGGCCAGGGCTATTCGGCCAATAACAAGAATGCTGTTATCGTTATGTAACCGTGAACTTCGGGTTTTTCTGTATGTAACAATTATATGATTATGATTATATTATATGATTCTTAGGTCAAGGAAGTTGTATAATTACTCTAATCTAAATGTTGTTAGGTCTAGTCTCCTGTTTTTGTTATTGGTAAAATACTTTGATTGTTATTGTAGTCCCAGATGTTGTTTTTACTCATACGTGATGGAATGATCAACAACTCTGTAAATTGTTTTGATTCATGGCAATAAGAGGCGTACGAAAACAACTATTCGAGGAGACGTTCGGAAGTTGTAAGGTGACACTTGCTGACTCTCCCCTTCGGAGGCTTTTACCCATTGTTATCCATTTCTATTTAATTAAATGTCAATAATTGAATAAGATGTCTGCCTGCAGTTATTGATAATTACGGACGAAGGTAATTATTAATGAACCTAACATTCATTTAGCATCATTCTAAGTGATAGAAATTAAGTTATAGTGAAAACTATCATACAGGGCCAAAACATGATTTTCAGCGCATGAAACGCACGTTAAGGCAATAAAAACTGAAATGTTCCCCTGCTGCGAAACAAACTGTCAGAGACACATAGTTACTGTGTATATAGTGTAAAATAGTCCAATTCAAGTAAGTTTTGCATTTAGCATCATTCTAAGTGATAGAAATTAAGTTATAGTGAAAACTATGATACTTGGCCAAAACGTGATTTTCAGCGCATGAAACGCACGTTAAGGCAATAAAAACTGAAATGTTCCCCTGCTGCGAAACAAACTGTCAAAGACACATAGTTACTGTGTATATAGTGTAAAATCGTCCAATTCAAGTAAGTTTTGCATTTAGCATCATTCTAAGTGATAGAAATTAAGTTATAGTGAAAATTATGATACTTGGCCAAAACGTGATTTTCAGCGCATGAAACGCACGTTAAGGCAATAAAAACTGAAATGTTCCCCTGCTGCGAAACAAACTGCCAGAGGCACATAGTTACTGTGTCTATCGTGTAAAATCATCCAATTCAAGTAAGTATTGCATTTAGCATCATTCTAAGTGCTAGAAATTAAGTTATAGTGAAAACTATGATACTTGGCCAAAACGTGATTTTCAGCGCATGAAACGCACGTTAAGGCAATAAAAACTGAAATGTTCCCCTGCTGCGAAACAAACTGTCAGAGGCACATAGTTACTGTGTATATAGTGTATAATTGTCCAATTCAAGTAAGTTTTTCATTTTGCATCATTCTAAGTGCTAGAAATTAAGTTATAGTGAAAACTATGATACTTGGCCAAAACGTGATTTTCAGCGCATGAATTGCACATTAAGGCAATAAAAACTGAAATGTTCCCCCGCTGCGAAACAAACTGTCAGTGACACATAGTTACTGTGTATATAGTGTATAATCGTCCAAATAAAGTAGATTTTTCATTTGATATCATTCTAAGTGATGGAAGTTAGGGTTAGGGTTAGGATTAGGGTTAGGTTAAGTTATAGTGAAAACTATGATACTTGGCCAAAACGTGATTTTCAGTGCATGAAACGCACATTAGGGCAAAAAAACTGAAATGTTTGTTAGGTCTGAAAATACAACTCAGGAGCAGGCTAAGAAAGAGTGAGATAAATTTAAATAGAAAATAAGTATTACCAGACTGCAAAGTGGACAGTGAGAGTTCCTACAGTGGGGTCCTGTTCACTGCGATGTTACTGCAACTCTAGTCGAATGACCAGTGAGTGTGTCTTAAATACAGGCAAAACTGACAGTTGTCCCTAAGACTTTGGACAGATACGTTTCAGTCATTTGCAGGGAAACAAGTAATTGATTAGTGTCGGGCCTGGAATCTGTAGTCAATGGTTTCCAGACGTAGGGTGTTCTTCGCTGTTCCTACCCTGGGGAACACCGCCATCATGATTTTGGAGGAGACTGACCATTGTTTGTATTAGAGGGGGACATCCGAGCCCCAAACTGAATCATGGGGGAAGAAATCAAAGCTCCGTCGTTGACGCCTGGTGGGTAGATGTGGGTTGGCGTCGACAGTTGGAATCGAGTCTGCTGTTAGAACGTACGTGTGGTCGGATGCAGATGTAGGGACACAGAGCCCAGTTGTATTGGTGGGGATGATCATATACACTTGCCATTCGCAGAGCCACCATATTTGGTCCAGTACTGTCCATGATTGGGAAGGAATGTGTCTGATCTCGGCGCACCTGGTGACGTGAACTTGGTCCAAAGGGGTCTTCGGATCCGGTCCGCTGAAGTTGAAACAGGATGGATAACAGTCTGTTCGGTTGTTGCACTGGACATACGTTGCGGTATTGACTGTAGCTGCTAATGGTACTGCGACCATGGTATGTAGGCGGTCGAGCTTTGCTGGAAGGATTTTCTCAGATTACCCAGGATACAGTTGTAGGTGAGGTTGGCGAGTTCTTCGTTCTGTCGGTTGGACCATAGCTGTGGTTGGGCTACGGCAGTAGGCATGAGGGAACAGACATAACAACTCATTGGTTGTGGCGCGGGCTGTGAGTGCGGTGTATCTGTACCAACTGTTCCTCATCATCAGGTTGTAGTCGTTTTCTTCCTGTGTTTGGACATGGGCGAGAATAAGGTGTATCTACTCAGGCTTAGGTGTTCCTGCCGGACGGATTTTGAGTAGGCGTGTGGCGGATGGTTGTACGAAGGGGTTCACACCAATCACTTTGGGGACCATGGCTGGACTAGTAGTGCGGATGGTGATAGTAAAGAGGGGGCCTTTTCCTGGTCGGTCCGGTCGGAGGCATAGGTTGATGCAGCCTTTTTGTTGGATATTGGTCGTAAGGTCTAGCATATGTTTACCATCTTTGATGGTGGTGGCTAACTTGGTGAAGTTAGCGGTCATGGTGGTAGCTTCTTTGGAAAGGGGCCATGTGATGGTTTTGTAGCCTGTATGGAGGAGGACCTGGTCCAAGGTGTCTGGCCAGACCACTCAGACTCTGGGAGCTTGTAGGTACCAATAAAAATAACTGGAGTCAGTCCTGTGTAATCCCAAGTGAGTAAGCTGTAGGCTGAGCAAAGGGACTTGAACGACGATTGGTGTCTTGTTTGATGGGATGCAGATCTGGGGGCCCCTGATCGTTTCCTGAACAAGCTAGTGGGGCATTCTCCTCCAGTGGGAGTGTACCAAGGTTCTGGTACGTTCCCCCCATGTGGTTGAACACAGAGCGGTGATGATGATGGCCAAAATCACACGGTGAGGTCCGTCCCAACGTGGAGAAGACCAGCACTTTCTTTTTATCACCTTGACGAGTACCAGGTCTCCTGGGGACAGGACCTCCTCTGTGGGAGACAGAGAAGATGTCGGCAGATTATTTTGCATTCATCACAGTTCTTTCTTGGAACATTTTGCATAACCACTTAGTGAGGGATTCTGTTTCTCTTTTCTCTTCTACCACCAGATCTTTTTCCCACATTGTTCAGTGGAAGGGTCTGTCTTTCACTGCCTCAAATGGTGTGCATCCCTGTGCTGTTGGAATGATTCTCATGTACGTTTCTACCAGGCTCAGGCATTCTTGCCATCGTTTTCCTGTATCTTCCATGGTTTTTCTGAGTCTGAGTTTTACTGTTCTAATGGTTTGTTCGACGAGTCCAGCACTTTGGTTCAGTTTGATGAAATCCATGTTCAGAAGCTCGAAGGGATATGTTCCTGTTTGCCTTGTTCCATGCTTGGGTCGTTCATTGCCTTGAGAGTTGTGTCTACAGCAGTTCAGACAGTTTCTGCCAAAAAAATTGAAGTTTGGAGACCTCTGGGAACATGCATTGTTTGTTGTACTGTACTGATCATCCCTCCTGTTGAGACATGGCTCCTCCCATGGCTCAATTTGGCAATTACTTCAAACAATGATCGTGTCACGCATGGCTTGTTTTCTACTGCATAGAGTCCGTTCTTGTGTTGAGTGGCTCCTTCTGTTTCCCATTGCAGTTTCTCTTTTTCTGGGGAATGATTTTGCATTTCTCTTAGGAATTCAGCAGGGATTGGGCTGTGTCTTTCCACCGTCACGTCTTGTTCTAGGAATAGTCTACATGCCTCTGTCAGTGCCACTATTTCTGCGGCTTGTGCAGACCAGTCGCCGGGGAGTCGTCCTGTCTTGAGGTTGTCTTTTTGAGTCACCACGGCATATACGTTGTGTTTTTCTCCATCCAGGGTTTTTGATGATGATCCATCCCCATAGGCAATGTGTCCGGGGGGCAATGGGTTGTCCATTAGGTCAGTTGCATATACGTGGTTAATTATGATTCGTTGAGTGGGCAACTGTGAGAATTGGTTTAACCACTTGTCGTCCGGTCTCCCATGAACTTCAGGGTGACATGTAATGGCCATGTTTGTTGTTCCTGCCCTGGTGCTGCTGGGCAGATATCTTCAGACTGTTCTCTTAGACTTTCAGCTACCTTGGCAGAATCATTCCCGACAATGTCGAGAGAGTAGAAGCTGTTAGATGTGGTGGTGTGGAAGATATTTTTGGTCTGTAATTCCCTGGGTCGGAGGCCATTTTGGGTGGCCACTAGGCTCAGCCCAAGCTGGACCATGATATCTCGTCCCGGTAACTCTCCGATTTTCATTTTGCATTCTGACAATAAACCGATTCCTTTTGTTGCTTTCTGACCCATATTAATCACCTACTTAATAGTTTAAACAACAATTATTTTCTAAATTACCCGAAAGTGATCTCTACTTTGTGATTAACCCAATATCTCTGAACACACAAAGACCAAAAGTCCCTGACTTTGTCTTAGTTAAGTCCCTGACTCTATTAACAGACCAAGACTATAAAGCCCTTGCTAATTATTGTTCTACTTTCATTGGTCCCGGACCAATTGGTTTATTACTAGACTGCAAAGTGGACAGTGAGAGTTCCTACAGTAGGGTCCTTTTCAACGCGATGTTCCTGCAACTCTAGTCGAATGACCAGTGTGTGTGTCTCAAATACAGGAAAAACTGACAGTTGTCACTAGGACTTTTGACAGATACATTTCAGTCATTTGCAGGGCAAAAAGTAATTGATCAGTGTCGGACAGTTGAGTATTTGTGCTGACATGTCACCCCAATCACAAGACTAAGATTGTTTATTCAGTCAGACAGTTGGGTGTTTATGCTGACATGTCAGCCATAAGGATGACTATGATGCTGTTATACTCACAAAAACTTATACAATATGAACAAGCATTTGCAAAGATACTTTGTCTATTCTCACATGTTCCCCTGCTGCCAAACAAACTGTCAGAGACACATAGTTACTGTGTATAAAGTGAAAAATCGTCCAATTCAAGTAAGTTATCCATTTGGATCATTCTCAAGCTAGAAATTAAGTTATAATGAAAACAATCCTACTTGGCCAAAACGAGATTTTCAGGGCATGAAAAGTACATTAAGGCAATAAAAACTGAAAAGTTCCCCTGCTGCCAAACAAACTGTCAGAGACAGAGTTACTGTGTATGTAGTGAAAAATCGTCCAAGTCAAGTAAGTTTTTTATTTGGCATCGTTCAAAGTGATAGAAATTAAGTTACAATGAAAACTATCATACTTGGCCAAAGCGTGATTATCAGGCCATGAAAAGCACATTAAGGCAATAAAAACTGAAACGTTCCCCTGCTGCCAAACACACTGTCAGAGACACATAGTTCCTGTGTATATAGTGTAAAATCGTCCAATTCAAGTAAGTCATTCATTGGCATCATTCCAGGTGATTCTGGAGCTATTTCCCACCATAAACAGTGTCCAAAGCAGGCATTTTGCGATTAAAATAGTGGTTGTATTAGAACCAGGCCCAGGCGGTTCTGGTTGGTGTTTTTAACCAGAAATTGTGTCGAATGTTGATAAGGATGTATTTTTGATTATTCTGTATAAAAATAATCATCTAGGGATGTTCAGTAGTTCTGTTATGCCCGAATCAATGACCTCAATTTGGGCACTTTATTTACAAGTGGTGGTTTTTAAGAACCAGGCCCAGTCGGTTCTGGTTGGTGCTTTATCCATTGTGTGGGTAGATGTATTTTCACTATTCTGTCTAAAAATAAAGATCCAGGACAGTTCTGGGGCTATTTCCCACCATAAATAGTGTCCAAAACATGCATTTTGCGATACAAAATAGTGGTTGCATAATAACAGGGTCCAGTCGGTTCTGGTGGGTGTTTGTATACGGAACTTGTGTCCAATTATGATGGGGATGTATACTTGACTATTTTGTATAGAAATAATCATCTAGCGATATTCAGAAGTTCTGTTATGCCCGAATGAATTACTTTCATTTGGTCACTTTATTCACAAGTGGTGGTTTAGAAACAGGCCCAGTCGGTTTTGGTTGGTGCTTTTACCCAGAATTTGTGTGTATTGTGTGAGTGGATGTATTTTCACTATTTTGTATAACAATAAAGATCCAGGATGGTTCTGGAGCTATTTCCCACCACAAAAAGTGTCCAAAACAGGCATTTTGCGATTAAAATAGTGGTCGTATTAGAACCGGGCCCAGTCGGTTCTGGTTGCCGCTTTTACCCAGATTTAGTGTCAATTGTGTGGATGGATGCATTTTCACTATTATGTGTAAAATTAAAGACGCAGGGATGTTTTGGGAATATTTCCCACCGTCAATAGTGTCCAAAACATTTTGCGATAAAAATAGTGGTTGTATTAGAACAAGGCCCAATCGGTTCTGGTTGGTGTATTTACCCAGAATTTGTGTTGGTTGAGTAGGTGGATGTAGTTTCACTATTTTCTTTAAAAATAATGTTTCCCACCATAAACATTGTCCAAAACAGGCATTTTGCGAATAAAATAGTGGTCGTATTAGAACCGGGCCCAGTCGGTTCTGGTTGCCGCTTTTACCCAGATTTAGTGTCAATTGTGTGGATGGATGCATTTTCACTATTATGTGTAAAATTAAAGATGCAGGGATGTTTTGGGAATATTTCCCACCGTCAATAGTGTCCAAAACACTTTGCGATAAAAATAGTGGTTGTATTAGAACAAGGCCCAATCGGTTCTGGTTGGCGTATTTACCCAGAATTTGTGTTGATTGAGTAGGTAGATGTAGTTTCACTATTTTCTATAAAAATAATGTTTCCCACCATAAACATTGTCCAAAACAGGCATTTTGCAATTAAAATAGTGGTCGTATTAGAACCGGGCCCAGTCGGTTCTGGTTAGTGCTTCTACCCATAATTAGTGTTGAATGTGTAGATGGATGTATGTTCACTATTCTGTGTAAAAATAATGATCCAGGATGGTTCTGGAGCTATTTTCCCACCATAAACAGTGTCCAAAACAGGCATTCTGCGATTAAAATAGTGGTTGTATTAGAACCAGGCCCAGTCTGTTCTGGTTGGTGAATTTACCCGAATAATTGTATCCATTGACGATGGGGATGTATTTTTGATTATTATGTATAAAAATAATCATCTAGGGATCTTCAGAAGTTCTGTTATTCCCGAATCAATGACCTCCATTTGGGCACATTATTGACGGAGCTCACGACCATGATCCAGTGTGTGGCTCGGATGTGTCCCTCAAACACAAATACTGGTCAGTCTCATCCAAAATCGTAATGGCTCAGTTCCCTTGAGTGGGAGCGGCAAGGAACGCCCTGCATTTGAAGACCATTGAAGGCAGGTTCCGGGCCTGTGTCGGCGCATCAGTCAGGCAGGGTAGCCGCTATGGCCCAGGTGATTTGCCAGGGCTGCCCTGCTCTTGACGGAGTGGCCACCCAGCGGGGCTGTGTGTGTGCCATGGTGGGAGACTCCTGCTGCCCCTTCATCCCTGCCGGCATGTCCTGCTCGGTCCATGATGCCCTGCAGGCTATTAGGAACATGCAGAGAGCTGTGACCGGAGATTCGGTTTCACAACGTGGATGGCTTGACTGGTTCTTCTCTGGCTCATGGAAACAGCCATTTCAATATTTCGATATTTTCACAGACACAAAAGGAGGGAATTGTGGGATGGACTGGCTAACTGGCTTAATAATTGTTTATTCTTGTCTTACCATGTGGTCATACTGGTTTTACCTTTGTTTGATAAGATCGTAGACTGCAAGGTAGACTAGCCAAACTGGTTTTACAATTGAATTAAAAGATCGTGGAATGTAAGAAAGACTAACTAGTTGGCCTTGCAATTGTTTGTTCGCCTCGCGAAATATAAGAAAGGCTGGCTAACAGGGTTTGCAATTGTTTCCTTGAATTGTGGGATGAAAAAAAGGTTCAACTTCAGGAGTAACTGTCACTCTCCAGGTCATCCAGGGTCAAGTGCACACTTGGAAACTTTCATATTCGACCAAAATGTGCTTATCAGCGCAAAAAAAGCACATTTGGTGGTACGCGGAAAGAACGGCAGCAGACAAAAAGGCTATTTAGAAAGATATTACCACTACGCAGAAGATTGTCGGCTACTCTGCCCTCACTGGAAGACATTGCCAGCCCTCGTTACCTCAGCAGAGCCAGGGACATGATCAGGGACCCATGCCACCCTGGTCACAATCGGTTCCAGCTGCTGCTCTCTGGCAGACAGACGCTGTAAGTTTCCCACATCCGTAGCGACTCTAAACTTGGGGTAACACAACACAATCCCTTCTGTGTAATAACTTCGGGTGAGGTAATATGAATAGTCATCAGGTGATCTGACACCTACATGCTGAATGAAGGTAAGTGAAAGACAGTGAGAGGTAAGTGATCCACTCAGGGGGTGGTGATGCAATGTATCCATAAAGGCAGAATTGTCAATTAAGAGTCTGGAGTCATAACTTGTAAAACTGTCAGAGACACAAGTTGCAAGTTTTTAATTTGGCATCATTCTAATGGCTAGATATTAAGTTATAATGAAAACTATGATACTTGGCCTAAACATGATTTTCAGCGCATGAAAAGCACATTCAGGCAATAAAAACTGAAATGTTCCCCTGCTGCGAAACAAACTGTCAAAGACACATAGTTACTGTGTATATAGTGTAAAATCGTCCAATTCAAGTAAGTTTTGCATTTAGCATCATTCTAAGTGATAGAAATTAAGTTATAGTGAAAATTATGACACTTGGCCAAAACGTGATTTTCAGCGCATGAAACGCACGTTAAGGCAATAAAAACTGAAATGTTCCCCTGCTGCGAAACAAACTGCCAGAGGCACATAGTTACTGTGTATATAGTGTAAAATCATCCAATTCAAGTAAGTTTTGCATTTGGCATCATTCTAATGGCTAGATATTAAGTTATAATGAAAACTATGATACTTGGCCTAAACATGATTTTCAGCGCATGAAAAGCACATTCAGGCAATAAAAACTGAAATGTTCCCCTGCTGCCAAACAAACTGTCAGAGACACATAGTTACTGTGTATATAGTGTATTATCGTCCAATTCAAGTAAGTTTTTCATTTAGCATCATTCTAAGTGATAGAAATTAAGTTATAGTGAAAATTGTGATACTTGGCCAAAACGTGATTTTCAGCACATGAAACGCACGTTAAGGCAATAAAAACTGAAATATTCCCCGGCTGCGAAACAAACTGTCAGAGACACATAGTTACTGTGTTTATAGTGTAAAATCTTCCAATTCAAGTAAGTTTTGCATATAGCATCATTCTAAGTGATAGAAATTAAGTTATAGTGAAAATTGTGATACTTGCCCAAAACGTTATTTTCAGCACATGAATCGCACGTTAAGGCAATAAAAACTGAAATGTTCCCCTGCTTCGAAAAAAAACTGTCAGAGACACATAGTTACTGTGTATATAGTGTATAATTGTCCAATTCAACTAGGTTTTTCATTTAGCATCATTCTAGTGATAGAAATTAAGTTATAGTGAAAATTGTGATACTTGGACAAAACGTGATTTTCAGCACATGAAACGCACGTTAAGGCAATAAAAACTGAAATGTTCCCCTGCTGCGACACAAACTGTCAGAGGCACATAGTTACTGTGTATATAGTGTATTATCGTCCAATTCAAGTAAGTTTTTCATTTAGCATCATTCTAAGTGATAGAAATTAAGTTCTGGTGAAAATTATGATACTAGCCCAAAACGTGATTTTCAGCGCATGAAACGCACGTTAAGGCAATAAAAACTGAAATGTTCCCCTGCTGCGAAACAAACTGTCACAGACACATAGTTACTGTGTATATAGTGTAAAATCGTCCAATTCAAGTAAGTTTTTCATTTAGCATCATTCTAAGTGATAGAATTTAAGTTATGGTGAAAATTGTGATACTTGGCCAAAACGTGATTTTCAGCACATGAAACGCACGTTAAGGCAATAAAAACTGAAATATTCGCCTGCTGCGAAACAAACTGTCAGAGGCACATAGTTACTGTGTATATAGTTTAAAATCGTCCAATCCAAGTAACTTTTGCATTTAGCATCATTCTAAGTGATAGAAATTAAGTTATAGTGAAAATTGTGATACTTGGCCAAAACGTGATTTTCAGCACATGAAACGCACGTTAAGGCAATAAAAACTGAAATGTTCCCCTGCTGCGACACAAACTGTCAGAGGCACATAGTTACTGTGTATATAGTGTAAAATCGTCCAATCCAAGTAACTTTTGCATTTAGCATCATTCAAAGTGATAGAAATTAAGTTATAGTGAAAACTATGATACTTGGCCAAAACGTGATTTTCAGCGCATGAAACGCACGTTAAGGCAATAAAAACTGAAATGTTCCCCTGCTGCGAAACAAACTGTCGGAGACACATAGTTACTGTGTATATAGTGTAAAATCGTCCAATTCAAGCAAGTTTTTCATTTGGAATCATTCTAAGTGACAAAAATTAAGTTATAGTGAAAATTATGACACTTGGCCAAAACGTGATTTTCAGCGCATGAAACGCACGTTAAGGCAATAAAAACTGAAATGTTCCCCTGCTGCGAAACAAACTGTCAGAGGCACATAGTTACTGTGTATATAGTGTAAAATCGTCCAATTCAAGTAAGTTTTGCATTTAGCATCATTCTAAGTGATAGAAATTAAGTTATAGTGAAAATTATGACACTTGGCCAAAACGTGATTTTCAGCGCATGAAACGCACGTTAAGGCAATAAAAACTGAAATGTTCCCCTGCTGCGAAACAAACTGCCAGAGGCACATAGTTACTGTGTATATAGTGTAAAATCATCCAATTCAAGTAAATTTTGCATTTGGCATCATTCTAATGGCTAGATATTAAGTTATAATGAAAACTATGATACTTGGCCTAAACATGATTTTCAGCGCATGAAAAGCACATTCAGGCAATAAAAACTGAAATGTTCCCCTGCTGCCAAACAAACTGTCAGAGACACATAGTTACTGTGTATATAGTGTATTATCGTCCAATTCAAGTAAGTTTTTCATTTAGCATCATTCTAAGTGATAGAAATTAAGTTATAGTGAAAATTGTGATACTTGGCCAAAACGTGATTTTCAGCACATGAAACGCACGTTAAGGCAATAAAAACTGAAATATTCCCCGGCTGCGAAACAAACTGTCAGAGACACATAGTTACTGTGTTTATAGTGTAAAATCTTCCAATTCAAGTAAGTTTTGCATTTAGCATCATTCTAAGTGATAGAAATTAAGTTATAGTGAAAATTGTGATACTTGCCCAAAACGTTATTTTCAGCACATGAAACGCACGTTAAGGCAATAAAAACTGAAATGTTCCCCTGCTTTGAAAAAAACTGTCAGAGACACATAGTTACTGTGTATATAGTGTATTATTGTCCAATTCAACTAGGTTTTTCATTTAGCATCATTCTAGTGATAGAAATTAAGTTATAGTGAAAATTGTGATACTTGGACAAAACGTGATTTTCAGCACATGAAACGCACGTTAAGGCAATAAAAACTTAATGTTCCCCTGCTGCGACACAAACTGTCAGAGGCACATAGTTACTGTGTATATAGTGTATTATCGTCCAATTCAAGTAAGTTTTTCATTTAGCATCATTCTAAGTGATAGAAATTAAGTTCTGGTGAAAATTATGATACTAGCCCAAAACGTGATTTTCAGCGCATGAAACGCACGTTAAGGCAATAAAAACTGAAATGTTCCCCTGCTGCGAAACAAACTGTCACAGACACATAGTTACTGTGTATATAGTGTAAAATCGTCCAATTCAAGTAAGTTTTTCATTTAGCATCATTCTAAGTGATAGAATTTAAGTTATGGTGAAAATTGTGATACTTGGCCAAAACGTGATTTTCAGCACATGAAACGCACGTTAAGGCAATAAAAACTGAAATATTCGCCTGCTGCGAAACAAACTGTCAGAGGCACATAGTTACTGTGTATATAGTTTAAAATCGTCCAATCCAAGTAACTTTTGCATTTAGCATCATTCTAAGTGATAGAAATTAAGTTATAGTGAAAATTGTGATACTTGGCCAAAACGTGATTTTCAGCACATGAAACGCACGTTAAGGCAATAAAAACTGAAATGTTCCCCTGCTGCGACACAAACTGTCAGAGGCACATAGTTACTGTGTATATAGTGTAAAATCGTCCAATCCAAGTAACTTTTGCATTTAGCATCATTCAAAGTGATAGAAATTAAGTTATAGTGAAAACTATGATACTTGGCCAAAACGTGATTTTCAGCGCATGAAACGCACGTTAAGGCAATAAAAACTGAAATGTTCCCCTGCTGCGAAACAAACTGTCGGAGACACATAGTTACTGTGTATATAGTGTAAAATCGTCCAATTCAAGCAAGTTTTTCATTTGGAATCATTCTAAGTGACAAAAATTAAGTTATAGTGAAAATTATGACACTTGGCCAAAACGTGATTTTCAGCGCATGAAACGCACGTTAAGGCAATAAAAACTGAAATGTTCCCCTGCTGCGAAACAAACTGTCAGAGGCACATAGTTACTGTGTATATAGTGTAAAATCGTCCAATTCAAGTAAGTTTTGCATTTAGCATCATTCTAAGTGATAGAAATTAAGTTATAGTGAAAATTATGATACTTGGCCAAAACGTGATTTTCAGCGCATGAAATGCACATTAAGGCAATAAAAACTGAAATGTTCCCCTGCTGCGAAACAAACTGTCAGTGACACATAGTTACTGTGTATATAGTGTATAATCGTCCAAATTAAGTAGGTTTTTCATTTGATATCATTCTAAGTGATGGAAGTTAGGGTTAGGGTTAGGGTTAGGGTTAGGGTTAGAGTTAGGGTTAGGGTTAGGGTTAGGGTTAGGGTTAGGTTAAGTTAAGTTATAGTGAAAACTATGATACTTGGCCAAAACGTGATTTTCAGCGCATGAAACGCACATTAGGGCAAAAAAACTGAAATGTTTGTTAGGTCTGAAAATACAACTTCAGGAGCAGGCTAAGAAAGAGTGATATAAATTTAAATAGAAAATATGTATTACCAGACTGCAAAGTGGACAGTGAGAATTCCTACAGTGGGGTCCTGTTCACTGCGATGTTACTGCAACTCTAGTCGAATGACCAGTGAGTGTGTCTTAAATACAGGCAAAACTGACAGTTGTCCCTAAGACTTTGGACAGATACGTTTCAGTCATTTGCAGGGAAACAAGTAATTGATTAGTGTCGGGCCTGGAATCTGTAGTCAATGGTTTCCAGACGTAGGGTGTTCTTCGCTGTTCCTACCCTGGGGAACACCGCCATCATGATTTTGGAGGGGACTGACCATTGATTGTATTAGAGGGGGACATCCGAGCCCCAAACTGAATCATGGGGGAAGAAATCAAAGCTCCGTCGTTGACGCCTGGTGGGTCGATGTGGGTTGGCGTCGACAGTTGGAATCGAGTCTGCTGTTAGAACGTACGTGTGTTCGGATGCAGATGTAGGGACACAGAGCCCAGTTGTATTGGTGGGGATGATCATATACACTTGCCATTCGCAGATCCACCATATTTGGTCCAGTACTGTCCATGATTGGGAAGGAATGTGTCTGATCTCGGCACACCTGGTGACGTGAACTTGGTCTAAAGGGGTCTTCGGATCCGGTCCGCTGAAGTTGAAACAGGATGGATAACAGTCTGTTCGGTGTTTGCACTGGACATACGTTGCGGTATTGACTGTAGCTGCTAATGGTACTGCGACCATGGTATGTAGGCGGTCGAGCTTTGCTGGAAGGATTCTCTCAAATTACCCAGAATACAGTTGTAGGTGAGGGTGGCGAGTTCTTCGTTCTGTCGGTTGGCCCATAGCTGTGGTTGGGCTACGGCAGTAGGCAAGAGGGAACAGACATAACAACTCATTGGTTGTGGCGCGGGCTGTGAGTGCGGTGTATCTGTACCAACTGTTCCTCATCATCAGGTTGTAGTCGTTTTCTTGCTGTGTTTGGACATGGGCGAGAATAAGGTGTATCTACTCAGGCTTAGGTGTTCCTGCCGGACGGATTTTGAGTAGGCGTGTGGCGGATGGTTGTACGAAGGGGTTCACACCAATCACTTTTGGGACCATGGCTGGACTAGTAGTGCGGATGGTGATAGTAAAGAGGGGGCCTTTTCCTGGTCGGTCCGGTCGGAGGCATAGGTTGATGCAGCCTTTTTGTTGGATATTGGTTGTAAGGTCTAAGCATATGTTTACCATCTTTGATGGTTGTGGCTAACTTGGTGAAGTTAGCGGTCATGGTGGTAGCTTCTTTGGAAAGGGGCCATGTGATGGTTTTGTAGCCTGTATGGAGGAGGACCTGGTCCAAGGTGTCCGGACAGACCACTCAGACTCTGGGAGCTTGTAGGTACCAATAAAAATAACTAGAGTCAGTCACGTATAATCCCAAGTGAGTAAGCTGTAGGCTGAGCAAAGGGACTTGAACGACGATTGGTGTCTTGGTTAATGGGATGCAGATCTGGGGTCCCTGATCGTTTCCTGAACCAGCTAGTGGGGCATTCTCCTCCAGTGGGAATGTACCAAGGTTCTGGTACGTTCCCCCCATGTGGTTGAACACAGAGCGGTGATGATGATGGCCAAAATCACACGGTGAGGTCCGTCCCAACGTGGAGAAGACCAGCACTTTCTTTTTATCACCTTGACGAGTACCAGGTCTCCTGGGGACAGGACCTCCTCTGTGGGAGACAGAGAAGATGTCGGCAGATTATTTTGCATTCATCACAGTTCTTTCTTGGAACATTTTGCATAACCACTTAGTGAGGGAATCTGTTTCTCTTTTCTCTTCTACCACCAGATCTTTTTCCCACATTGTTAAGTGGAAGGGTCTGTCGTTCACTGCCTCAAATGGTGTGCATCCCTGTGCTGTTGGAATGATTCTCATGTACGTTTCTACCAGGCTCAGGCATTCTTGCCATGGTTTTCCTGTATCTTCCATGGTTTTTCTGAGTCTGATTTTTTCTGTTCTAATGGTTTGTTCGACGAGTCCAGCACTTTGGTTCAGTTAGATGAAATCCATGTTCAGAAGCTCGAAGGGATATGTTCCTGTTTGCCTTGTTCCATGCTTGGGTTGTTCATTGCCTTGAGAGTTGTGTCTACAGCAGTTTAGACAGTTTCTGCAAAATAATTGAAGTAAGTTTGGAGACCTCTGGGAACATGCATTGTTTGTTGTACTGTACTGATCATCCCTCCTGTTGAGACATGGCTCCTCCCATGGCTCAATTTGGCAATTACTTCAAACAATGATCGTGTCACGCATGGCTTGTTTTCTACTGCATAGAGTCCGTTATTGTGTTGAGTGGCTCCTTCTGTTTCCCATTGCAGTTTCTCTTTTTCTGGGGAATGATTTTGCATTTCTCTTAGGAATTCAGCAGGGATTGGGCTGTGTCTTTCCACCGTCACGTCTTGTTCTAGGAATAGTCTACATGCCTCTGTCAGTGCCACTATTTCTGCGGCTTGTGCAGACCAGTCGCCGGGGAGTCGTCCTGTCTTGAGGTTGTCTTTTTGAGTCACCACGGCATATACGTTGTGTTTTTCTCCATCCAGGGTTTTTGATGATGATCCATCCCCATAGGCAATGTGTCCGGGGGGCAATGGGTTGTCCATTAGGTCAGTTGCATATACGTGGTTAATTATGATTCGTTGAGTGGGCAACTGTGAGAATTGGTTTAACCACTTGTCGTCCGGTCTCCCATGAACTTCAGGGTGACATGTAATGGCCATGTTTGTTGTTCCTGTCCTGGTGCTGCTGGGCAGATATCTTCAGACTGTTCTCTTAGACTTTCAGCTACCTTGGCAGAATCATTCCCGACAATGTCGAGAGAGTAGAAGCTGTTAGATGTGGTGGTGTGGAAGATATTTTTGGTCTGTAATTCCCTGGGTCGGAGGCCATTTTGGGTGGCCATTAGGCTTAGCCCAAGCTGGACCATGATATCTCGTCCCGGTAACTCTCCGATTTTCATTTTGCAGTCTGACAATAAACCCATCCCTTTTGTTGCTTTCTGACCCATATTAATTACTTACCTAATAGTTTAAACAACAATTATTTTCTAAATTACCCGAAATTGATCTCCACTTTGTGATTAACCCAATATTTCTGAACACACAAAGACCAAAAGTCCCTGACTTTGTCTTAGTTAAGTCCCTGACTCTATTAACAGACCAAGACTATAATGCCTTTGCTAATTCTTGTTCTACTTTCATTGGTCCCGGACCAATTGGTTTATTACCAGACTGCAAAGTGGACAGTGAGAGTTCCTACAGTATGGTCCTGTTCAACGCGATGTTCCTGAAACTCTAGTCGAATGACCAGTGTGTGTGTCTTAAATACAGGAAAAACTGACAGTTGTCATTAGGACTTTGGACAGATACATTTCAGTCATTTGCAGGGCAAAAAGTAATTGATCAGTGTCAGACAGTTGAATATTTGTGCTGACATGTCACCCCAATCACAAGACTAAGATTGTTTATTCAGTCAGACAGTTGGGTGTTTATGCTGCTATGTCAGCCGTAAGGATGACTACAATGCTGTTATACTCACAAAAACTTATACAATATGAACAAGCATTTGCAAAGATACTTTGTCTAATCTTTTATATTCCCCTGCTGCCAAAAAAACTGTCAGAGACACATAGTTACTGTGTATATAGTGTAAAATCGTCCAATTCAAGTAAGTTATCCATTTGGCATTATTCTCATTGCTAAAAATTAAGTTACAATGAAAACAATCATACTTGGTCAAAACGTGATTTTCAGGGTATGAAAAGTACATTAAGGCAATAAAAACTGAAAAGTTCCCCTGCTGCCAAACAAACTGTCAGAGACACAGTTACTGTGTATATAGTGTAAAATCGTCCAATTCAAGTAAGTTTTTTATTTGGCACCGTTCAAAGTGATAGAAATTAAGTTACAATGAAAACTATCATACTTGGCCAAAACGTGATTATCAGGCCATGAAAAGCACATTAAGGCAATAAAAACTGAAACGTTCCCCTGCTGCCAACGCACTGTCAGAGACACATAGTTCCTGTGTATATAGTGTAAAATCGTCCTATCCATGTAAGTCTTTCATTGGCATCATTCTAGGTGATTCTGGAGCTATTTCCCACCATAAAAAGTGTCCAAAACAGGCATTTTGCGATTAAAATAGTGGTTGTATTAGAACCAGGCCCAGGCGATTCTGGTTGGTGTTTTTACCCTGAAATTGTGTCCAATGATGATAAGGATGTATTTTTGATTATTCTGTATAAAAATAATCATCTAGGGATGTTCAGAAGTTTTGTTACGCCCGAATCAATGACCTCAATTTGGGCACTTTATTTACAAGTGGTGGTTTTTAAGAACCAGGCCCAGTCGGTTCTGGTTGGTGCTTTTACCCAGATATAGTATCCATTGTGTGGGTAGATGTATTTTCACTATTCTGTCTAAAAATAAAGATCCAGGACAGTTCCGGGGCTATTTCCCTCCATAAATAGTGTCCAAAACATGCATTTTGCGATACAAAATAGTGGCTGCATTATAACAGGGTCCAGTCGGTTCTGGTGGGTGTTTGTATACGAAACTTGTGTCCAATTATGATGGGGATGTATACTTGACTATTCTGTATAGAAGTAATCATCTAGCGATGTTCAGAAGTTCGTTTATGCCCGAATGAATTACTTTCATTTGGTCACTTTATTTACAAGTGGTGGTTTAGAAACAGGCCCAGTCGGTTTTGGTTGGTGCTTTTACCCAGAATTTGTGTTTATTGTGTGAGTGGATGTATTTTCACTATTTTGTATAACAATAATGATCCAGGATGATTCTGGAGCTATTTCCCACCACAAACAGTGTCCAAAACAGGCATTTTGCGGTTAAAGTAGTGGTTGTATTAGAACCACGCCCAGTCGGTTCTGGTTCGTGTTTTTACCCAGAAATTGTGTCCAATGATTATGGGGATGTATTTTTTTATTATTCTTTATAAAAATAATATTCTAGGGATGTTCAGAAGTTCTGTTATGCCCTAATCAATGACCTCAATTTGGGCACTTTATTTACAAGTGGTTGTTTAGAACCAGGCCCAGTCGGTTCTGGTTGGTGCTTTACCCACAATTAGTGTCGATTGTGTGGGTTTGATGTATTTTCACTATTCTCTGTAAGAATAAAGATCCAGGGATGTTCTGAGACTATTTCCCACCAGAAATAGTGTCAAAAACATGCATTTTGCGACAAAAATAGTGGTTGTATTAGAACCAGGCCCAGTCGGTTCTGGTTTGTGTATACCCCCTTAACGTGTGTCCAATAGGAATGGGGTTGTATTTTTGACTATTCCGTATAAAAATGATCATCTAGGGATGTTCAGAAGTTCTTCTATGCCCGAATAAATGACCTCCATTTGGGCACTTTATTTTGCATGGTGGTTGTAGTAGAACCAAGCCCAGTCGGTTCTGGTTGGTGCTTTTACCCAGAGTTAGTGTTGATTGTGTAGGTGGATGTATTTTCACTATTCTGTCTAAAAATAAAGATCCAGGATGGTTCTAGGGGTATTTACCACCATAAATAGTCTCCAAAACATGCATTTTGCGATAAAAAATAGTAGTTGAAAAAATGAAAAAATGAAAATCAGACATAGGCATTGTCGTCATCATTGACTTGACAAAAAGCTTAGTAGTCATCATACCCTCAGCAGCGTATGACGAAATTGTATAGTGCTTCACCACAAGTTCGTCTTTCCAGGCCAGACACATTTATGACATTTATTTATGACATATTCATACTTGTTAGCTCTCCGCCTTGAGCGCCATTTTGCGGCGACTGCAAGATGCCTCACCGATGCCAACAAGAATAAGGTGGATCACTTACCTCTCAGTCTTTATACTTACCCTCCCTCAGTCAGCCTTTGGAAGGCAGATCTGCGCCAAACGACCTTCCTGTTACTTCATTTCGACTTGACTTAATTTCATAGTAGGGATATGTGTAGTCGTCACGTCACGTGTTGCTGCAGGTTCAGAGACCTGATGGCTGTTGGGAAAAAGCTGTCCTTGAGCCTGTTTGTCCGTGCTTTGTAGGACCTGTAGCGTCTGCCAGATGGAAGCAACTGGAACAGGCCGTGTCCAGGGTGGCATGGGTCTCCAACAATGGACCCGGCTCTTCTAAGGTATCGGGGGTTGGCAATGTCTTCTAGTGATGGCAGAGAGCAGCCGACGATCTTCTGGGCAGTGTTTATCACCCTCTGTATGGCTTTTTTGTCTGCTGCCGTGCTTCCGGTATACCACACTGTAATGCCGTAAGTCAGGATGCTCTCCACAGTGGCTCTGTAGAAGGTTGCCAGAAGCTTGGTGTCCAATTTGTCCCTTCTCAGTACCCTGAGAAAGTGGAGTCGTTTCTGGGCCTTCTTTACTAACACTGTGGTGTTTGTGGACCAGGAGAGCCTATCCGTGACGTGGACTCCCAGAAATTTGAAGGATTGGACCCTGTCTACACATACTCCGTTAATGAGGAGTGGGGCCAGGTCTGTGCTGCGCTTGCGAAAGTCCAGGATTATTTCTTTAGTCTTTGCGGTATTTAGTGTAAGATTGTTCGCCGAGCACCAAGAAGACAGTTTGTCGACCTCGTCTCTGTAAGCTGACTCATCCCCGCCTGAGATGAGTCCGATCACAGTGGTGTCATCGGCGAATTTGATGATAGAGTTTGACTGGTGGGCTGGTGTGCAGTCGTATGTGTACAAGGAGTACAGGACATGACTCAGTACACAGCCTTGTGGTGAGCCAGTGTTCAGTGTAATGGCGGAAGAGAGGTGTGGACCCATTCTGACAGTTTGTGGTCGACCAGTCAAGAAGTTCTTTACCCAGCAGCAGATTGAAGAGGATAGTCCAAGGTGGTAGAGTTTGTCCTTCAGGATGTCCGGCTTGATGGTGTTAAAGGCTGAGCTATAGTCTATGAAAAGCATCGTCACATAGTTCCCCCGGTGCTCCAGGTGGCTCAGTGCTGTGTGAAGAGCCACAGCGATAGCATCCTCAGTGGACCTGTTTTCTCTATAAGCAAACTGGTGAGGGTCAACTGAGGGGGGGATTGTCCTTCTGATGTGTCGGGCCACCAACTTTTCAAAGCACTTCATGATCACAGGCGTGAGAGCAACAGGCCTGTAATCGTTCAAGCTGCAGATGGTTGGCCTTTTTGGGGACAGGAATGATGGTGGCAGATTTTAGGCAGGCAGGAACGATGGATAGTTGCATTATAACTGGGTAGTCTCGGTTCTGGTTGCTGTTTATATCCGAAACTTGTGTCCAAAGAGGATGGGGATGTATATTTTACTATTCTGTTTAAAAATAATCATGTAGGGATGTTTTGGGGCTTTTTTTACACAAGAATCAAAAACCTCCAATGGATCTTTATTTTGCACGGTGGTTGAATTAGAACCGGGCCCAGTCGGTTCTGGTTGCCGCTTTTACCCAGATTTAGTGTCAATTGTGTGGATGGATGCATTTTCACTATTATGTGTAAAATTAAAGATGCAGGGATGTTCTGGGAATATTTCACACCGTCAATAGTGTCCAAAACATTTTGCGATAAAAATAGTGGTTGTATTAGAACAAGGCCCAATCGGTTCTGGTTGGTGTATTTACCCAGAATTTGTGTTGATTGAGTGGGTGGATGTAGTTTCACTATTTTCTATAAAAATAATGTTTCCCACCATACACATTGTCCAAAACAGGCATTTTGCGATTAAAAAAGAGGTCGTATTAGAACCAGGCCCAGTCGGTTCTGGTTGGTGCTTCTACCCATAATTAGTGTTGAATGTGTAGATGGATGTATTTTCACTATTCTGTGTAAAAATAATGATCCAGGATGGTTCTGGAGCTATTTTCCCACCATAAACAGTGTCCAAAACAGGCATTCTGCGATTAAAATAGTGGTTGTATTAGAACCAGGCCCAGTCTGTTCTGGTTGGTGAATTTACCCGAAAAATTGTATCCATTGACGATGGGGATGTATTTTTGATTATTATGTATAAAAATAATCATCTTGGGATCTTCAGAAGTTCTGTTATTCCCGAATCAATGACCTCCATTTGGGCACATTATTGACGGAGCTCACGACCATGATCCAGTGTGTGGCTCGGATGTGTCCCTCAAACACAAATACTGGTCAGTCTCATCCAAAATCCTAATGGCTCAGTTCCCTTGAGTGGGAGCGGCAAGGAACGCCCTGCATTTGAAGACCATTGAAGGCAGGTTCCGGGCCTGTGTCGGCGCATCAGTCAGGCTGGGTAGCCGCTATGGCCCAAGTGATTTTCCAGGGCTGCCCTGCTCTTGACGGAGTGGCCACCCAGCGGGGCTGTGTGTGTTTCATGGTGGGAGACTCGTGCTGCCCCTTCATCCCTGCCGGCATGTCCTGCTCGGTCCATGATGCCCTGCAGGCTATTAGGAACATGCAGAGAGCTGTGACCGGAGATCCGGGTCCACAACGAGGATGGCTTGACTGGTTCTTCTCTGGCTCATGGAAACAGCCACTTCAATATTTCGATATTTTCACAGACACAAAAGGAGGAAATTGTGGGATGGACTGGCTAACTGGCTTAATAATTGTTTATTCTTGTCGCACCATGTGGTCATACTGGTTTAACTTTGTTTTTTAAGATCGTAGAATGCAAGGTAGACTAGCCAAACTGGTTTTACAATTGAATTAAAAGATCGTGGAATGTAAGAAAGGCTAACTAGTTGGCCTTGCAATTGTTTGTTCGCCTCGAGAAATATAAGAAAGGCTGGCTAACAGGGTTTGCAATTTTTTCCTTGTATTGTGCGATGAAAAGAGGTTCAACTTCAGGAGTAACTGTCACTCTCCAGGTCATCTAGGGTCAAGTGCACACTTGAAAACTTTCATATTCGACCAAAACGTGCTTATCAGCACATAAAAAGCACATTTGGTGGTACGCGGGAAGAACGGCAGCAGACAAAAAGGCTATTTAGAAAGGTATCACCACTACGCAGAAGAACGTCGGCTACTCTGCCCTCACTGGAAGACATTGCCAGCCCTCGTTACCTCAGCAGAGCCAGGGACATGATCAGGGACCTATGCCACCCTGGTCACAATCGGTTCCAGCTGCTGCTCTCTGGCAGACAGACGCTGTAAGTTTCCCACATCCGTTGGGACTCTGAACTTGGGGTAACACAACACAATCCCTTCTGTGTAATAACTTCGGGTGAGGTAATATGAATAGACATTAGGTACTAGGTGATCTGACACCTACATGCTGAATGAAGGTAAGTGAAAGACAGTGAGAGGTAAGTGATCCACTCAGGGGGTGGTGATGCAATGTATCCATAAAGGCAGAATTGTAAATTAAGAGTCTGGAGTCATAACTTGTAAAACTGTGTAAAACTGTCAGAGACACAAATGTCTCTCTATACATAGTGTAATATCATCAAATTTTATAATTTAATAAGTTTTTCATTTGGCATCATTCTAATGGCTAGATATTAAGTTATAATGAAAACTATGATACTTGGCCAAAACGTGATTTTCAGCGCATGAAACGCACGTTAAGCCAATAAAAACTGAAATGTTCCCCTGCTGCGAAACAAACTGTCAGAGACATATAGTTACTGTGTATATAGTGTATTATCGTCCAATTCAAGTAAGTTTTTCATTTAGCATCATTCTAAGTGATAGAAATTAAGTTATAGTGAAAACTATCATACTCGGCCAAAACATGATTTTCAGCGCATGAAACGCACGTTAAGGCAATAAAAACTGAAATGTCCCCCTGCTGCGAAACAAACTGTCAGAGACACATAGTTACTGTGTATATAGTGTAAAATAGTCCAATTCAAGCAAGTTTTGTATTTAGCATCATTCTAAGTGATAGAAATTAAGTTATAGTGAAAACTATGATACTTGGCCAAAACGTGATTTTCAGCGCATGAAACGCACGTTAAGGCAATAAAAACTGAAATGTTCCCCTGCTGCGAAACAAACTGCCAGAGGCACATAGTTACTGTGTCTATAGTGTAAAATCATCCAATTCAAGTAAGTATTGAATTTAGCATCATTCTAAGTGCTAAAAATTAAGTTATAGTGAAAACTATGATACTTGGCCAAAACGTGATTTTCAGCGCATGAAACGCACGTTAAGGCAATAAAAACTGAAATGTTCCCCTGCTGCGAAACAAACTGTCAGAGGCACATAGTTACTGTGTATATAGTGTAAAATCGTCCAATTCAAGTAAGTTTTGCATTTAGCATCATTCTAAGTGATAGAAATTAAGTTATAGTGAAAATTATGATACTTGGCCAAAACGTGATTTTCAGCGCATGAAACGCACGTTAAGGCATTAAAACTGAAATGTTCCCCTGCTGCGAAACAAACTGTCAGAGGCACATAGTTACTGTGTATATAGTGTATAATTGTCCAATTCAAGTAAGTTTTTCATTTGGCATCATTCTAAGTGATAGAAATTAAGTTATAGTGAAAACTATGATACATGGCCAAAACGTGATTTTCAGCGCATGAAATGCACATTAAGGCAATAAAAACTGAAATGTTCCCCCGCTTCGAAACAAACTGTCAGTGACACATAGTTACTGTGTATATAGTGTATAATCATCCAAATTAAGTAGGTTTTTCATTTGATATCATTCTAAGTGATGGAAGTTAGGGTTAGGGTTAGGGTTAGGTTAAGTTATAGTGAAAACTATGATACTTGGCCAAAACATGATTTTCAGCGGATGAAACGCACATTAGGGCAAAAAAACTGAAATGTTTGTTAGGTCTGAAAATACAACTTCAGGAGCAGGCTAAGAAAGAGTGAGATAATTGTAAATAGAAAATAAGTATTACCAGACTGCAAAGTGGACAGTGAGAGTTCCTACAGTGGGCTCCTGTTCACTGCGATGTTACTGCAACTCTAGTCGAATGACCAGTGAGTGTGTCTTAAATACAGGCAAAACTGACAGTTGTCCCTAAGACTTTAGACAGATACGTTTCAGTCATTTGCAGGGCAACAAGTAATTGATTAGTGTCGGGCCTGGAATCTGTAGTCAATGGTTTCCAGACGTAGGGTGTTCTTCGCTGTTCCTACCCTGGGGAACACCGCCATCATGATTTTGGAGGAGACTGACCAGTGTTTGTATTAGAGGGGTACATCCGAGCCCCAAACTGAATCATGGGGGAAGAAATCAAAGCTCCGTCGTTGACGCCTGGTGGGTAGATGTGGGTTGGCGTCGACAGTTGGAATCGAGTCTGCTGTTAGAACGTACGTGTGGTCGGATGCAGATGTAGGGACACAGAGCCCAGTTGTATTGGTGGGGATGATCATATACACTTGCCATTCGCAGAGCCACCATATTTGGTCCAGTACTATCCATGATTGGAAAGGAATGTGTCTGATCTCGGCGCACCTGGTGACGTGAACTTGGTCCAAAGGGGTCTTCGGATCCGGTCCGCTGAAGTTGAAACAGGATGGATAACAGTCTGTTCGGTTGTTGCACTGGACATACGTTGCGGTATTGACTGTAGCTGCTAATGGTACTGCGACCATGGTATGTAGGCGGTCGAGCTTTGCTGGAAGGATTCTCTCAGATTACCCAGGATACAGTTGTAGGTGAGGTTGGCGAGTTCTTCGTTCTGTCGGTTGGACCATAGCTGTGGTTGGGCTACGGCAGTAGGCATGAGGGAACAGACATAACAACTCATTGGTTGTGGCGCGGGCTGTGAGTGCGGTGTATCTGTACCAACTGTTCCTCATCATCGGGTTGTAGTCGTTTTCTTCCTGTGTTTGGACATGGGCGAGAATAAGGTGTATCTACTCAGGCTTAGGTGTTCCTGCCGGACGGATTTTGAGTAGGCGTGTGGCGGATGGTTGTACGAAGGGGTTCACACCAATCACTTTGGGGACCATGGCTGGACTAGTAGTGCGGATGGTGATAGTAAAGAGGGGGCCTTTTCCTGGTCGGTCCGGTCGGAGGCATAGGTTGATGCAGCCTTTTTGTTGGATATTGGTCGTAAGGTCTAGCATATGTTTACCATCTTTGATGGTGGTGGCTAACTTGGTGAAGTTAGCGGTCATGGTGGTAGCTTCTTTGGAAAGGGGCCATGTGATGGTTTTGTAGCCTGTATGGAGGAGGACCTGGTCCAAGGTGTCTGGCCAGACCACTCAGACTCTGGGAGCTTGTAGGTACCAATAAAAATAACTGGAGTCAGTCCTGTGTAATCCCAAGTGAGTAAGCTGTAGGCTGAGCAAAGGGACTTGAACGACGATTGGTGTCTTGTTTGATGGGATGCAGATCTGGGGGCCCCTGATCGTTTCCTGAACAAGCTAGTGGGGCATTCTCCTCCAGTGGGAGTGTACCAAGGTTCTGGTACGTTCCCCCCATGTGGTTGAACACAGAGCGGTGATGATGATGGCCAAAATCACACGGTGAGGTCCGTCCCAACGTGGAGAAGACCAGCACTTTCTTTTTATCACCTTGACGAGTACCAGGTCTCTTGGGGACAGGACCTCCTCTGTGGGAGACAGAGAAGATGTCGGCAGATTATTTTGCATTCATCACAGTTCTTTCTTGGAACATTTTGCATAACCACTTAGTGAGGGATTCTGTTTCTCTTTTCTCTTCTACCACCAGATCTTTTTCCCACATTGTTCTGTGGAAGGGTCTGTCTTTCACTGCCTCAAATGGTGTGCATCCCTGTGCTGTTGGAATGATTCTCATGTACGTTTCTACCAGGCTCAGGCATTCTTGCCATCGTTTTCCTGTATCTTCCATGGTTTTTCTGAGTCTGAGTTTTACTGTTCTAATGGTTTGTTCGACGAGTCCAGCACTTTGGTTCAGTTTGATGAAATCCATGTTCAGAAGCTCGAAGGGATATGTTCCTGTTTGCCTTGTTCCATGCTTGGGTCGTTCATTGCCTTGAGAGTTGTGTCTACAGCAGTTCAGACAGTTTCTGCCAAAAAAATTGAAGTTTGGAGACCTCTGGGAACATGCATTGTTTGTTGTACTGTACTGATCATCCCTCCTGTTGAGACATGGCTCCTCCCATGGCTCAATTTGGCAATTACTTCAAACAATGATTGTGGGACGCATGGCTTGTTTTCTACTTCATAGAGTCCGTTCTTGTGTTGAGTGGCTCCTTTTGTTTCCCATTGCAGTTTCTCTTTTTCTGGGGCATGATTTTGCATTTCTCTTAGGAATTCAGCAGGGATTGGGCTGTGTCTTTCCACCGTCACGTCTTGTTCTAGGAATAGTCTACATGCCTCTGTCAGTGCCACTATTTCTGCGGCTTGTGCAGACCAGTCGCTGGGGAGTCGTCCTGTCTTGAGGTTGTCTTTTTGAGTCACCACGGCATATACGTTGTGTTTTTCTCCATCCAGGGTTTTTGATGATGATCCATCCCCATAGGCAATGTGTCCGGGGGGCAATGGGTTGTCCATTAGGTCAGTTGCATATACGTGGTTAATTATGATTCGTTGAGTGGGCAACTGTGAGAATTGGTTTAACCACTTGTCGTCCGGTCTCCCATGAACTTCAGGGTGACATTTAATGGCCATGTTTGTTGTTCCTGTCCTGGGGCTGCTGGGCAGATATCTTCAGACTGTTCTCTTAGACTTTCAGCTACCTTGGCAGAATCATTCCCGACAATGTCGAGAGAGTAGAAGCTGTTAGATGTGGTGGTGTGGAAGATATTTTTGGTCTGTAAGTCCCTGGGTCGGAGGCCATTTTGGGTGGCCACTAGGCTTAGCCCAAGCTGGACCATGATATCTCGTCCCGGTAACTCTCCGATTTTCATTTTGCAGTCTGACAAGAAAACCCATCCCTTTTGTTGCTTTCTGACCCATATTAATCACTTACTTAATAGTTTAAACAACAATTATTTTCTAAATTACCCGAAATTGATCTCCACTTTGTGATTAACCCAATATCTCTGAACACACAAAGACCAAAAGTCCCTGACTTTGTCTTAGTTAAGTCCCTGACTCTATTAACAGACCAAGACTATAATGCCTTTGCTAATTCTTGTTCTACTTTCATTGGTCCCGGACCAATTGGTTTATTACCAGACTGCAAAGTGGACAGTGAGAGTTCCTACAGTAGGGTCCTGTTCACGCGATGTTCCTGAAACTCTCGAATGACCAGTGTGTGTGTCTTAAATACAGGAAAAACTGACAGTTGTCACTAGGACTTTGGACAGATACATTTCAGTCATTTGCAGGGCAAAAAGTAATTGATCAGTGTCAGACAGTTGAATATTTGTGCTGACATGTCACCCCAATCACAAGACTAGGATTGTTTATTCAGTCAGACAGTTGGGTGTTTATGCTGCTATGTCAGCCGTAAGGATGACTACAATGCTGTTATACTCACAAAAACCTATACAATATGAACAAGCATTTGCAAAGATACTTTGTCTAATCTTACATATTCCCCTGCTGCCAAAAAAACTGTCAGAGACACATAGTTACTGTGTATATAGTGTAAAATCGTCCAATTCAAGTAAGTTATTCATTTGGCATTATTCTCATTGCTAAAAATTAAGTTACAATGAAAACAATCATACTTGGCCAAAACGTGATTTTCAGGGTATGAAAAGTACATTAAGGCAATAAAAACTGAAAAGTTCCCCTGCTGCCAAACAAACTGTCAGAGACACAGTTACTGTGTATATAGTGTAAAATCGTCCAATTCAAGTAAGTTTTTTATTTGGCATCGTTCAAAGTGATAGAAATTAAGTTACAATGAAAACTATCATACTTGGCCAAAACGTGATTATCAGGCCATGAAAAGCACATTAAGGCAATAAAAACTGAAACGTTCCCCTGCTGCCAACGCACTGTCAGAGACACATAGTTCCTGTGTATATAGTGTAAAATCGTCCTATCCATGTAAGTCTTTCCTTGGATCATTCTAGGTGATTCTGGAGCTATTTCCCACCATAAAAAGTGTCCAAAACAGGCATTTTGCGATTAAAATAGTGGTTGTATTAGAACCAGGCCCAGGCGATTCTGGTTGGTGTTTTTACCCTGAAATTTTGTCCAATGATGATAAGGATGTATTTTTGATTATTCTGTATAAAAATAATCATCTAGGGATGTTCAGAAGTTTTGTTACGCCCGAATCAATGACCTCAATTTGGGCACTTTATTTACAAGTGGTGGTTTTTAAGAACCAGGCCCAGTCGGTTCTGGTTGGTGCTTTTACCCAGATATAGTATCCATTGTGTGGGTAAATGTATTTTCACTATTCTGTCTAAAAATAAAGATCCAGGACAGTTCCGGGGCTATTTCCCTCCATAAATAGTGTCCAAAACATGCATTTTGCGATACAAAATAGTGGCTGCATTATAACAGGGTCCAGTCGGTTCTGGTGGGTGTTTGTATACGAAACTTGTGTCCAATTATGATGGGGATGTATACTTGACTATTCTGTATAGAAGTAATCATCTAGCGATGTTCAGAAGTTCTGTTATGCCCGAATGAATTACTTTCATTTGGTCACTTTATTTACAAGTGGTGGTTTAGAAACAGGCCCAGTCGGTTTTGGTTGGTGCTTTTACCCAGAATTTGTGTTTATTGTGTGAGTGGATGTATTTTCACTATTTTGTATAACAATAATGATCCAGGATGATTCTGGAGCTATTTCCCACCACAAACAGTGTCCAAAACAGGCATTTTGCGGTTAAAGTAGTGGTTGTATTAGAACCACGCCCAGTCGGTTCTGGTTCGTGTTTTTACCCAGAAATTGTGTCCAATGATTATGGGGATGTATTTTTTATTATTCTTTATAAAAATAATATTCTAGGGATGTTCAGAAGTTCTGTTATGCCCTAATCAATGACCTCAATTTGGGCACTTTATTTACAAGTGGTTGTTTAGAACCAGGCCCAGTCGGTTCTGGTTGGTGCTTTACCCACAATTAGTGTCGATTGTGTGGGTTTGATGTATTTTCACTATTCTCTGTAAGAATAAAGATCCAGGGATGTTCTGACACTATTTCCCACCAGAAATAGTGTCAAAAACATGCATTTTGCGACAAAAATAGTGGTTGTATTAGAACCAGGCCCAGTCGGTTCTGGTTTGTGTATACCCCCTTAACGTGTGTCCAATAGGAATGGGGTTGTATTTTTGACTATTCTGTATAAAAATGATCATCTAGGGATGTTCAGAAGTTCTTCTATGCCCGAATAAACGACCTCCATTTGGGCACTTTATTTTGCATGGTGGTTGTAGTAGAACCAAGCCCAGTCGGTTCTGGTTGGTGCTTTTACCCAGAGTTAGTGTTGATTGTGTAGGTGGATGTATTTTCACTATTCTGTCTAAAAATAAAGATCCAGGATGGTTCTAGGGGTATTTACCACCATAAATAGTCTCCAAAACATGCATTTTGCGATAAAAAATAGTAGTTGAAAAAATGAAAAAATGAAAATCAGACATAGGCATTGTCGTCATCATTGACTTGACAAAAAGCTTAGTAGTCATCATACCCTCAGCAGCGTATGACGAAATTGTATAGTGCTTCACCACAAGTTCGTCTTTCCAGGCCAGACACATTTATGACATTTATTTATGACATATTCATACTTGTTAGCTCTCCGCCTTGAGCGCCATTTTGCGGCGACTGCAAGATGCCTCACCGATGCCAACAAGAATAAGGTGGATCACTTACCTCTCAGTCTTTATACTTACCCTCCCCCAGTCAGCCTTTGGAAGGCAGATCTGCGCCAAACGACCTTCCTGTTACTTCATTTCGACTTGACTTAATTTCATAGTAGGGATATGTGTAGTCGTCACGTCACGTGTTGCTGCAGGTTCAGAGACCTGATGGCTGTTGGGAAAAAGCTGTCCTTGAGCCTGTTTGTCCGTGCTTTGTAGGACCTGTAGCGTCTGCCAGATGGAAGCAACTGGAACAGGCCGTGTCCAGTTTCCTCTAGCATATGTTTACCATCTTTGATGGTGGTGGCTAACTTGGTGAAGTTAGCGGTCATGGTGGTAGCTTCTTTGGAAAGGGGCCATGTGATGGTTTTGTAGCCTGTATGGAGGAGGACCAGGTCCAAGGTGTCTGGCCATACCATTCAGACTCTGGGAGCTTGTAGGTACCAATAAAAATAACTGGAGTCAGTCCTGTGTAATCCCAAGTGAGTAAGCTGTAGGCTGAGCAAAGGTACTTGAACGACGATTGGTGTCTTGGTTAATGGGATGCAGATCTGGGGGCCCCTGATCGTTTCCTGAACCAGCTAGTGGGGCATTCTCCTCCAGTGGGAGTGTACCAAGGTTCTGGTACGTTCCCCCCATGTGGTTGAACACAGAGCGGTGATGATGATGGCCAAAATCACACGGTGAGGTCCGTCCCAACGTGGAGAAGACCAGCACTTTCTTTTTATCACCTTGACGAGTACCAGGTCTCCTGGGGACAGGACCTCATCTGTGGGAGACAGAGAAGATGTCGGCAGATTATTTTGCATTCATCACAGTTCTTTCTTGGAACATTTTGCATAACCACTTATTGAGGGATTCTGTTTCTCCTTTCTCTTTTACCACCAGATCTTTTTCCCACATTGTTAGTGGAAGATTCTGTCTTTCACTGCCTCAAATGGTGTGCATCCCTGTGCTGTTGGAATGATTCTCATGTACGTTTCTACCAGGCTCAGGCATTCTTGCCATGGTTTTCCTGTATCTTCCATGGTTTTTCTGAGTCTGAGTTTTACTGTTCTAATGGTTTGTTCGACGAGTCCAGCACTTTGGTTCAGTTTGATGAAATCCATGTTCAGAAGCTCGAAGGGATATGTTCCTGTTTGCCTTGTTCCATGCTTGGGTTGTTCATTGCCTTGAGAGTTGTGTCTACAGCAGTTTAGACAGTTTCTGCAAAATAATTGAAGTAAGTTTGGAGACCTCTGGGAACATGCATTGTTTGTTGTACTGTACTGATCATCCCTTCTGTTGAGACATGGCTCCTCCCATGGCTCAATTTGGCAATTACTTCAAACAATGATTGTGGGACGCATGGCTTGTTTTCTACTTCATAGAGTCCGTTCTTGTGTTGAGTGGCTCCTTTTGTTTCCCATTGCAGTTTCTCTTTTTCTGGGGCATGATTTTGCATTTCTCTTAGGAATTCAGCAGGGATTGGGCTGTGTCTTTCCACCGTCACGTCTTGTTCTAGGAATAGTCTACATGCCTCTGTCAGTGCCACTATTTCTGCGGCTTGTGCAGACCAGTCGCCGGGGAGTCGTCCTGTCTTGAGGTTGTCTTTTTGAGTCACCACGGCATATACGTTGTGTTTTTCTCCATCCAGGGTTTTTGATGATGATCCATCCCCATAGGCAATGTGTCCGGGGGGCAATGGGTTGTCCATTAGGTCAGTTGCATATACGTGGTTAATTATGATTCGTTGAGTGGGCAACTGTGAGAATTGGTTTAACCACTTGTCGTCCGGTCTCCCATGAACTTCAGGGTGACATTTAATGGCCATGTTTGTTGTTCCTGTCCTGGGGCTGCTGGGCAGATATCTTCAGACTGTTCTCTTAGACTTTCAGCTACCTTGGCAGAATCATTCCCGACAATGTCGAGAGAGTAGAAGCTGTTAGATGTGGTGGTGTGGAAGATATTTTTGGTCTGTAAGTCCCTGGGTCGGAGGCCATTTTGGGTGGCCACTAGGCTTAGCCCAAGCTGGACCATGATATCTCGTCCCGGTAATTCTCCGATTTTCATTTTGCAGTCTGACAAGAAAACCCATCCCTTTTGTTGCTTTCTGACCCATATTAATCACTTACTTAATAGTTTAAACAACAATTATATTCTAAATTACCCGAAATTAATCTCCACTTTGTGATTAACCCAATATCTCTGAACACACAAAGACCAAAAGTCCCTGACTTTGTCTTAGTTAAGTCCCTGACTCTATTAACAGACCAAGACTATAATGCCTTTGCTAATTCTTGTTCTACTTTCATTGGTCCCGGACCAATTGGTTTATTACCAGACTGCAAAGTGGACAGTGAGAGTTCCTACAGTAGGGTCCTGTTCAACGCGATGTTCCTGAAACTCTCGAATGACCAGTGTGTGTGTCTTAAATACAGGAAAAACTGACAGTTGTCACTAGGACTTTGGACAGATACATTTCAGTCATTTGCAGGGCAAAAAGTAATTGATCAGTGTCAGACAGTTGAATATTTGTGCTGACATGTCACCCCAATCACAAGACTAGGATTGTTTATTCAGTCAGACAGTTGGGTGTTTATGCTGCTATGTCAGCCGTAAGGATGACTACAATGCTGTTATACTCACAAAAACTTATACAATATGAACAAGCATTTGCAAAGATACTTTGTCTAATCTTACATATTCCCCTGCTGCCAAAAAAACTGTCAGAGACACATAGTTACTGTGTATATAGTGTAAAATCGTCCAATTCAAGTAAGTTATCCATTTGGCATTATTCTCATTGCTAAAAATTAAGTTACAATGAAAACAATCATACTTGGCCAAAACGTGATTTTCAGGGTATGAAAAGTACATTAAGGCAATAGAAACTGAAAAGTTCCCCTGCTGCCAAACAAACTGTCAGAGACACAGTTACTGTGTATATAGTGTAAAATCGTCCAATTCAAGTAAGTTTTTTATTTGGCATCGTTCAAAGTGATAGAAATTAAGTTACAATGAAAACTATCATACTTGGCCAAAACGTGATTATCAGGCCATGAAAAGCACATTAAGGCAATAAAAACTGAAACGTTCCCCTGCTGCCAACGCACTGTCAGAGACACATAGTTCCTGTGTATATAGTGTAAAATCGTCCTATCCATGTAAGTCTTTCATTGGCATCATTCTAGGTGATTCTGGAGCTATTTCCCACCATAAAAAGTGTCCAAAACAGGCATTTTGCGATTAAAATAGTGGTTGTATTAGAACCAGGCCCAGGCGATTCTGGTTGGTGTTTTTACCCTGAAATTGTGTCCAATGATGATAAGGATGTATTTTTGATTATTCTGTATAAAAATAATCATCTAGGGATGTTCAGAAGTTTTGTTACGCCCGAATCAATGACCTCAATTTGGGCACTTTATTTACAAGTGGTGGTTTTTAAGAACCAGGCCCAGTCGGTTCTGGTTGGTGCTTTTAACCAGATATAGTATCCATTGTGTGGGTAGATGTATTTTCACTATTCTGTCTAAAAATAAAGATCCAGGACAGTTCCGGGGCTATTTCCCTCCATAAATAGTGTCCAAAACATGCATTTTGCGATACAAAATAGTGGCTGCATTATAACAGGGTCCAGTCGGTTCTGGTGGGTGTTTGTATACGAAACTTGTGTCCAATTATGATGGGGATGTATACTTGACTATTCTGTATAGAAGTAATCATCTAGCGATGTTCAGAAGTTCGTTTATGCCCGAATGAATTACTTTCATTTGGTCACTTTATTTACAAGTGGTGGTTTAGAAACAGGCCCAGTCGGTTTTGGTTGGTGCTTTTACCCAGAATTTGTGTTTATTGTGTGAGTGGATGTATTTTCACTATTTTGTATAACAATAATGATCCAGGATGATTCTGGAGCTATTTCCCACCACAAACAGTGTCCAAAACAGGCATTTTGCGGTTAAAGTAGTGGTTGTATTAGAACCACGCCCAGTCGGTTCTGGTTCGTGTTTTTACCCAGAAATTGTGTCCAATGATTATGGGGATGTATTTTTTATTATTCTTTATAAAAATAATATTCTAGGGATGTTCAGAAGTTCTGTTATGCCCTAATCAATGACCTCAATTTGGGCACTTTATTTACAAGTGGTTGTTTAGAACCAGGCCCAGTCGGTTCTGGTTGGTGCTTTACCCACAATTAGTGTCGATTGTGTGGGTTTGATGTATTTTCACTATTCTCTGTAAGAATAAAGATCCAGGGATGTTCTGAGACTATTTCCCACCAGAAATAGTGTCAAAAACATGCATTTTGCGACAAAAATAGTGGTTGTATTAGAACCAGGCCCAGTCGGTTCTGGTTTGTGTATACCCCCTTAACGTGTGTCCAATAGGAATGGGGTTGTATTTTTGACTATTCTGTATAAAAATGATCATCTAGGGATGTTCAGAAGTTCTTCTATGCCCGAATAAATGACCTCCATTTGGGCACTTTATTTTGCATGGTGGTTGTAGTAGAACCAAGCCCAGTCGGTTCTGGTTGGTGCTTTTACCCAGAGTTAGTGTTGATTGTGTAGGTGGATGTATTTTCACTATTCTGTCTAAAAATAAAGATCCAGGATGGTTCTAGGGGTATTTACCACCATAAATAGTCTCCAAAACATGCATTTTGCGATAAAAAATAGTAGTTGAAAAAATGAAAAAATGAAAATCAGACATAGGCATTGTCGTCATCATTGACTTGACAAAAAGCTTAGTAGTCATCATACCCTCAGCAGCGTATGACGAAATTGTATAGTGCTTCACCACAAGTTCGTCTTTCCAGGCCAGACACATTTATGACATTTATTTATGACATATTCATACTTGTTAGCTCTCCGCCTTGAGCGCCATTTTGCGGCGACTGCAAGATGCCTCACCGATGCCAACAAGAATAAGGTGGATCACTTACCTCTCAGTCTTTATACTTACCCTCCCTCAGTCAGCCTTTGGAAGGCAGATCTGCGCCAAACGACCTTCCTGTTACTTCATTTCGACTTGACTTAATTTCATAGTAGGGATATGTGTAGTCGTCACGTCACGTGTTGCTGCAGGTTCAGAGACCTGATGGCTGTTGGGAAAAAGCTGTCCTTGAGCCTGTTTGTCCGTGCTTTGTAGGACCTGTAGCGTCTGCCAGATGGAAGCAACTGGAACAGGCCGTGTCCAGGGTGGCATGGGTCTCCAACAATGGACCCGGCTCTTCTAAGGTATCGGGGGTTGGCAATGTCTTCTAGTGATGGCAGAGAGCAGCCGACGATCTTCTGGGCAGTGTTTATCACCCTCTGTATGGCTTTTTTGTCTGCTGCCGTGCTTCCGGTATACCACACTGTAATGCCGTAAGTCAGGATGCTCTCCACAGTGGCTCTGTAGAAGGTTGCCAGAAGCTTGGTGTCCAATTTGTCCCTTCTCAGTACCCTGAGAAAGTGGAGTCGTTTCTGGGCCTTCTTTACTAACACTGTGGTGTTTGTGGACCAGGAGAGCCTATCCGTGACGTGGACTCCCAGAAATTTGAAGGATTGGACCCTGTCTACACATACTCCGTTAATGAGGAGTGGGGCCAGGTCTGTGCTGCGCTTGCGAAAGTCCAGGATTATTTCTTTAGTCTTTGCGGTATTTAGTGTAAGATTGTTCGCCGAGCACCAAGAAGACAGTTTGTCGACCTCGTCTCTGTAAGCTGACTCATCCCCGCCTGAGATGAGTCCGATCACAGTGGTGTCATCGGCGAATTTGATGATAGAGTTTGACTGGTGGGCTGGTGTGCAGTCGTATGTGTACAAGGAGTACAGGACAGGACTCAGTACACAGCCTTGTGGTGAGCCAGTGTTCAGTGTAATGGCGGAAGAGAGGTGTGGACCCATTCTGACAGTTTGTGGTCGACCAGTCAAGAAGTTCTTTACCCAGCAGCAGATTGAAGAGGATAGTCCAAGGTGGTAGAGTTTGTCCTTCAGGATGTCCGGCTTGATGGTGTTAAAGGCTGAGCTATAGTCTATGAAAAGCATCGTCACATAGTTCCCCCGGTGCTCCAGGTGGCTCAGTGCTGTGTGAAGAGCCACAGCGATAGCATCCTCAGTGGACCTGTTTTCTCTATAAGCAAACTGGTGAGGGTCAACTGAGGGGGGGATTGTCCTTCTGATGTGTCGGGCCACCAACTTTTCAAAGCACTTCATGATCACAGGCGTGAGAGCAACAGGCCTGTAATCGTTCAAGCTGCAGATGGTTGGCCTTTTTGGGGACAGGAATGATGGTGGCAGATTTTAGGCAGGCAGGAACGATGGATAGTTGCATTATAACTGGGTAGTCTCGGTTCTGGTTGCTGTTTATATCCGAAACTTGTGTCCAAAGAGGATGGGGATGTATATTTTACTATTCTGTTTAAAAATAATCATGTAGGGATGTTTTGGGGCTTTTTTTACACAAGAATCAAAAACCTCCAATGGATCTTTATTTTGCACGGTGGTTGAATTAGAACCGGGCCCAGTCGGTTCTGGTTGCCGCTTTTACCCAGATTTAGTGTCAATTGTGTGGATGGATGCATTTTCACTATTATGTGTAAAATTAAAGATGCAGGGATGTTCTGGGAATATTTCACACCGTCAATAGTGTCCAAAACATTTTGCGATAAAAATAGTGGTTGTATTAGAACAAGGCCCAATCGGTTCTGGTTGGTGTATTTACCCAGAATTTGTGTTGATTGAGTGGGTGGATGTAGTTTCACTATTTTCTATAAAAATAATGTTTCCCACCATAAACATTGTCCAAAACAGGCATTTTGCGATTAAAAAAGAGGTCGTATTAGAACCAGGCCCAGTCGGTTCTGGTTGGTGCTTCTACCCATAATTAGTGTTGAATGTGTAGATGGATGTATTTTCACTATTCTGTGTAAAAATAATGATCCAGGATGGTTCTGGAGCTATTTTCCCACCATAAACAGTGTCCAAAACAGGCATTCTGCGATTAAAATAGTGGTTGTATTAGAACCAGGCCCAGTCTGTTCTGGTTGGTGAATTTACCCGAAAAATTGTATCCATTGACGATGGGGATGTATTTTTGATTATTATGTATAAAAATAATCATCTTGGGATCTTCAGAAGTTCTGTTATTCCCGAATCAATGACCTCCATTTGGGCACATTATTGACGGAGCTCACGACCATGATCCAGTGTGTGGCTCGGATGTGTCCCTCAAACACAAATACTGGTCAGTCTCATCCAAAATCCTAATGGCTCAGTTCCCTTGAGTGGGAGCGGCAAGGAACGCCCTGCATTTGAAGACCATTGAAGGCAGGTGGTTCCGGGCCTGTGTCGGCGCATCAGTCAGGCTGGGTAGCCGCTAAGGCCCAAGTGATTTTCCAGGGCTGCCCTGCTCTTGACGGAGTGGCCACCCAGCGGGGCTGTGTGTGTTTCATGGTGGGAGACTCGTGCTGCCCCTTCATCCCTGCCGGCATGTCCTGCTCGGTCCATGATGCCCTGCAGGCTATTAGGAACATGCAGAGAGCTGTGACCGGAGATCCGGGTCCACAACGAGGATGGCTTGACTGGTTCTTCTCTGGCTCATGGAAACAGCCACTTCAATATTTCGATATTTTCACAGACACAAAAGGAGGAAATTGTGGGATGGACTGGCTAACTGGCTTAATAATTGTTTATTCTTGTCGCACCATGTGGTCATACTGGTTTAACTTTGTTTTTTAAGATCGTAGAATGCAAGGTAGACTAGCCAAACTGGTTTTACAATTGAATTAAAAGATCGTGGAATGTAAGAAAGGCTAACTAGTTGGCCTTGCAATTGTTTGTTCGCCTCGAGAAATATAAGAAAGGCTGGCTAACAGGGTTTGCAATTTTTTCCTTGTATTGTGCGATGAAAAGAGGTTCAACTTCAGGAGTAACTGTCACTCTCCAGGTCATCTAGGGTCAAGTGCACACTTGAAAACTTTCATATTCGACCAAAACGTGCTTATCAGCACATAAAAAGCACATTTGGTGGTACGCGGGAAGAACGGCAGCAGACAAAAAGGCTATTTAGAAAGGTATCACCACTACGCAGAAGAACGTCGGCTACTCTGCCCTCACTGGAAGACATTGCCAGCCCTCGTTACCTCAGCAGAGCCAGGGACATGATCAGGGACCCATGCCACCCTGGTCACAATCGGTTCCAGCTGCTGCTCTCTGGCAGACAGACGCTGTAAGTTTCCCACATCCGTTGGGACTCTGAACTTGGGGTAACACAACACAATCCCTTCTGTGTAATAACTTCGGGTGAGGTAATATGAATAGACATTAGGTACAAGGTGATCTGACACCTACATGCTGAATGAAGGTAAGTGAAAGACAGTGAGAGGTAAGTGATCCACTCAGGGGGTGGTGATGCAATGTATCCATAAAGGCAGAATTGTAAATTAAGAGTCTGGAGTCATAACTTGTAAAACTGTGTAAAACTGTCAGAGACACAAATGTCTCTCTATACATAGTGTAATATCATCAAATTTTATAATTTAATAAGTTTTTCATTTGGCATCATTCTAATGGCTAGATATTAAGTTATAATGAAAACTATGATACTTGGCCAAAACGTGATTTTCAGCGCATGAAACGCACGTTAAGCCAATAAAAACTGAAATGTTCCCCTGCTGCGAAACAAACTGTCAGAGACACATAGTTACTGTGTATATAGTGTATAATTGTCCAATTCAAGTAAGTTTTTCATTTGGCATCATTCTAAGTGATATAAATTAAGTTATAGTGAAAATTATGATACTTGGCCAAAACGTGATTTTCAGCGCATGAAACGCACGTTAAGGCAATAAAAACTGAAATGTTCCCCTGCTGCGAAACAAACTGTCAGACACATATAGTTACTGTGTATATAGTGTATTATCGTCCAATTCAAGTAAGTTTTTCATTTAGCATCATTCTAAGTGATAGAAATTAAGTTATAGTGAAAACTATCATACTCGGCCAAAACATGATTTTCAGCGCATGAAACGCACGTTAAGGCAATAAAAACTGAAATGTCCCCCTGCTGCGAAACAAACTGTCAGAGACACATAGTTACTGTGTATATAGTGTAAAATAGTCCAATTCAAGCAAGTTTTGTATTTAGCATCATTCTAAGTGATAGAAATTAAGTTATAGTGAAAACTATGATACTTGGCCAAAACGTGATTTTCAGCGCATGAAACGCACGTTAAGGCAATAAAAACTGAAATGTTCCCCTGCTGCGAAACAAACTGCCAGAGGCACATAGTTACTGTGTCTATAGTGTAAAATCATCCAATTCAAGTAAGTATTGCATTTAGCATCATTCTAAGTGCTAGAAATTAAGTTATAGTGAAAACTATGATACTTGGCCAAAACGTGATTTTCAGCGCATGAAACGCACGTTAAGGCAATAAAAACTGAAATGTTCCCCTGCTGCGAAACAAACTGTCAGAGGCACATAGTTACTGTGTATATAGTGTAAAATCGTCCAATTCAAGTAAGTTTTGCATTTAGCATCATTCTAAGTGATAGAAATTAAGTTATAGTGAAAATTATGATACTTGGCCAAAACGTGATTTTCAGCGCATGAAACGCACGTTAAGGCATTAAAACTGAAATGTTCCCCTGCTGCGAAACAAACTGTCAGAGGCACATAGTTACTGTGTATATAGTGTATAATTGTCCAATTCAAGTAAGTTTTTCATTTGGCATCATTCTAAGTGATAGAAATTAAGTTATAGTGAAAACTATGATACATGGCCAAAACGTGATTTTCAGCGCATGAAATGCACATTAAGGCAATAAAAACTGAAATGTTCCCCCGCTTCGAAACAAACTGTCAGTGACACATAGTTACTGTGTATATAGTGTATAATCATCCAAATTAAGTAGGTTTTTCATTTGATATCATTCTAAGTGATGGAAGTTAGGGTTAGGGTTAGGTTAAGTTATAGTGAAAACTATGATACTTGGCCAAAACATGATTTTCAGCGGATGAAACGCACATTAGGGCAAAAAAACTGAAATGTTTGTTGGGTCTGAAAATACAACTTCAGGAGCAGGCTAAGAAAGAGTGAGATAAATGTAAATAGAAAATATGTATGACCAGACTGCAAAGTGGACAGTGAGAGTTCCTACAGTGGGCTCCTGTTCACTGCGATGTTACTGCAACTCTAGTCGAATGACCAGTGAGTGTGTCTTAAATACAGGCAAAACTGACAGTTGTCCCTAAGACTTTGGACAGATACGTTTCAGTCATTTGCAGGGCAACAAGTAATTGATTAGTGTCGGGCCTGGAATCTGTAGTCAATGGTTTCTAGACGTAGGGTGTTCTTCGCTGTTCCTACCCTGGGGAACACCGCCATCATGATTTTGGAGGAGACTGACCAGTGTTTGTATTAGAGGGGGACATCCGAGCCCCAAACTGAATCATGGGGGAAGAAATCAAAGCTCCGTCGTTGACGCCTGGTGGGTAGATGTGGGTTGGCGTCGACAGTTGGAATCGAGTCTGCTGTTAGAACGTACGTGTGGTCGGATGCAGATGTAGGGACACAGAGCCCAGTTGTATTGGTGGGGATGATCATATACACTTGCCATTCGCAGAGCCACCATATTTGGTCCAGTACTGTCCATGATTGGGAAGGAATGTGTCTGATCTCGGCGCACCTGGTGACGTGAACTTGGTCCAAAGGGGTCTTCGGATCCGGTCCGCTGAAGTTGAAACAGGATGGATAACAGTCTGTTCGGTTGTTGCACTGGACATACGTTGCGGTATTGACTGTAGCTGCTAATGGTACTGCGACCATGGTATGTAGGCGGTCGAGCTTTGCTGGAAGGATTCTCTCAGATTACCCAGGATACAGTTGTAGGTGAGGTTGGCGAGTTCTTCGTTCTGTCGGTTGGACCATAGCTGTGGTTGGGCTACGGCAGTAGGCAAGAGGGAACAGACATAACAACTCATTGGTTGTGGCGCGGGCTGTGAGTGCGGTGTATCTGTACCAACTGTTCCTCATCATCGGGTTGTAGTCGTTTTCTTCCTGTGTTTGGACATGGGCGAGAATAAGGTGTATCTACTCAGGCTTAGGTGTTCCTGCCGGACGGATTTTGAGTAGGCGTGTGGCGGATGGTTGTACGAAGGGGTTCACACCAATCACTTTGGGGACCATGGCTGGACTAGTAGTGCGGATGGTGATAGTAAAGAGGGGGCCTTTTCCTGGTCGGTCCGGTCGGAGGCATAGGTTGATGCAGCCTTTTTGTTGGATATTGGTCGTAAGGTCTAGCATATGTTTACCATCTTTGATGGTGGTGGCTAACTTGGTGAAGTTAGCGGTCATGGTGGTAGCTTCTTTGGAAAGGGGCCATGTGATGGTTTTGTAGCCTGTATGGAGGAGGACCTGGTCCAAGGTGTCTGGCCAGACCATTCAGACTCTGGGAGCTTGTAGGTACCAATAAAAATAACTGGAGTCAGTCCTGTGTAATCCCAAGTGAGTAAGCTGTAGGCTGAGCAAAGGTACTTGAACGACGATTGGTGTCTTGGTTAATGGGATGCAGATCTGGGGGCCCCTGATCGTTTCCTGAACCAGCTAGTGGGGCATTCTCCTCCAGTGGGAGTGTACCAAGGTTCTGGTACGTTCCCCCCATGTGGTTGAACACAGAGCGGTGATGATGATGGCCAAAATCACACGGTGAGGTCCGTCCCAACGTGGAGAAGACCAGCACTTTCTTTTTATCACCTTGACGAGTACCAGGTCTCCTGGGGACAGGACCTCCTCTGTGGGAGACAGAGAAGATGTCGGCAGATTATTTTGCATTCATCACAGTTCTTTCTTGGAACATTTTGCATAACCACTTAGTGAGGGAATCTGTTTCTCTTTTCTCTTCTACCACCAGATCTTTTTCCCACATTGTTAAGTGGAAGGGTCTGTCGTTCACTGCCTCAAATGGTGTGCATCCCTGTGCTGTTGGAATGATTTTCATGTACGTTTCTACCAGGCTCAGGCATTCTTGCCATGGTTTTCCTGTGTCTTCCATGGTTTTTCTGAGTCTGAGTTTTACTGTTCTAATGGTTTGTTCGACAAGTCCAGCACTTTGGTTCAGTTTGATGAAATCCATGTTCAGAAGCTCGAAGGGATATGTTCCTGTTTGCCTTGTTCCATGCTTGGGTCGTTCATTGCCTTGAGAGTTGTGTCTACAGCAGTTCAGACAGTTTCTGCCAAAAAAATTGAAGTTTGGAGACCTCTGGGAACATGCATTGTTTGTTGTACTGCACTGATCATCCCTCCTGTTGAGACATGGCTCCTCCCATGGCTCAATTTGGCAATTACTTCAAACAATGATCGTGTCACGCATGGCTTGTTTTCTACTGCATAGAGTCCGTTCTTGTGTTGAGTGGCTCCTTCTGTTTCCCATTGCAGTTTCTCTTTTTCTGGGGAATGATTTTGCATTTCTCTTAGGAATTCAGCAGGGATTGGGCTGTGTCTTTCCACCGTCACGTCTTATTCTAGAAATAGTCTACATGCCTCTGTCAGTGCCACTATTTCTGCGGCTTGTGCAGACCAGTCACCGGGGAGTCGTCCTGTCTTGAGGTTGTCTTTTTGAGTCACCACGGCATATACGTTGTGTTTTTCTCCATCCAGGGTTTTTGATGATGATCCATCCCCATAGGCAATGTGTCCGGGGGCAATGGGTTGTCCATTAGGTCAGTTGCATATACGTGGTTAATTATGATTCGTTGAGTGGGCAACTGTGAGAATTGGTTTAACCACTTGTCGTCCGGTCTCCCATGAACTTCAGGGTGACATGTAATGGCCATGTTTGTTGTTCCTGTCCTGGTGCTGCTGGGCAGATATCTTCAGACTGTTCTCTTAGACTTTCAGCTACCTTGGCAGAATCATTCCCGACAATGTCGAGAGAGTAGAAGCTGTTAGATGTGGTGGTGTGGAAGATATTTTTGGTCTGTAATTCCCTGGGTCGGAGGCCATTTTGGGTGGCCATTAGGCTTAGCCCAAGCTGGACCATGATATCTCGTCCCGGTAACTCTCCGATTTTCATTTTGCAGTCTGACAATAAACCCATCCCTTTTGTTGCTTTCTGACCCATATTAATTACTTACCTAATAGTTTAAACAACAATTATTTTCTAAATTACCCGAAATTGATCTCCACTTTGTGATTAACCCAATATTTCTGAACACACAAAGACCAAAAGTCCCTGACTTTGTCTTAGTTAAGTCCCTGACTCTATTAACAGACCAAGACTATAATGCCTTTGCTAATTCTTGTTCTACTTTCATTGGTCCCGGACCAATTGGTTTATTACCAGACTGCAAAGTGGACAGTGAGAGTTCCTACAGTATGGTCCTGTTCAACGCGATGTTCCTGAAACTCTAGTCGAATGACCAGTGTGTGTGTCTTAAATACAGGAAAAACTGACAGTTGTCATTAGGACTTTGGACAGATACATTTCAGTCATTTGCAGGGCAAAAAGTAATTGATCAGTGTCAGACAGTTGAATATTTGTGCTGACATGTCACCCCAATCACAAGACTAAGATTGTTTATTCAGTCAGACAGTTGGGTGTTTATGCTGCTATGTCAGCCGTAAGGATGACTACAATGCTGTTATACTCACAAAAACTTATACAATATGAACAAGCATTTGCAAAGATACTTTGTCTAATCTTACATATTCCCCTGCTGCCAAAAAAACTGTCAGAGACACATAGTTACTGTGTATATAGTGTAAAATCGTCCAATTCAAGTAAGTTATCCATTTGGCATTATTCTCATTGCTAAAAATTAAGTTACAATGAAAACAATCATACTTGGTCAAAACGTGATTTTCAGGGTATGAAAAGTACATTAAGGCAATAAAAACTGAAAAGTTCCCCTGCTGCCAAACAAACTGTCAGAGACACAGTTACTGTGTATATAGTGTAAAATCGTCCAATTCAAGTAAGTTTTTTATTTGGCACCGTTCAAAGTGATAGAAATTAAGTTACAATGAAAACTATCATACTTGGCCAAAACGTGATTATCAGGCCATGAAAAGCACATTAAGGCAATAAAAACTGAAACGTTCCCCTGCTGCCAACGCACTGTCAGAGACACATAGTTCCTGTGTATATAGTGTAAAATCGTCCTATCCATGTAAGTCTTTCATTGGCATCATTCTAGGTGATTCTGGAGCTATTTCCCACCATAAAAAGTGTCCAAAACAGGCATTTTGCGATTAAAATAGTGGTTGTATTAGAACCAGGCCCAGGCGATTCTGGTTGGTGTTTTTACCCTGGAATTGTGTCCAATGATGATAAGGATGTATTTTTGATTATTCTGTATAAAAATAATCATCTAGGGATGTTCAGAAGTTTTGTTACGCCCGAATCAATGACCTCAATTTGGGCACTTTATTTACAAGTGGTGGTTTTTAAGAACCAGGCCCAGTCGGTTCTGGTTGGTGCTTTTACCCAGATATAGTATCCATTGTGTGGGTAGATGTATTTTCACTATTCTGTCTAAAAATAAAGATCCAGGACAGTTCCGGGGCTATTTCCCTCCATAAATAGTGTCCAAAACATGCATTTTGCGATACAAAATAGTGGCTGCATTATAACAGGGTCCAGTCGGTTCTGGTGGGTGTTTGTATACGAAACTTGTGTCCAATTATGATGGGGATGTATACTTGACTATTCTGTATAGAAGTAATCATCTAGCGATGTTCAGAAGTTCGTTTATGCCCGAATGAATTACTTTCATTTGGTCACTTTATTTACAAGTGGTGGTTTAGAAACAGGCCCAGTCGGTTTTGGTTGGTGCTTTTACCCAGAATTTGTGTTTATTGTGTGAGTGGATGTATTTTCACTATTTTGTATAACAATAATGATCCAGGATGATTCTGGAGCTATTTCCCACCACAAACAGTGTCCAAAACAGGCATTTAGCGGTTAAAGTAGTGGTTGTATTAGAACCACGCCCAGTCGGTTCTGGTTCGTGTTTTTACCCAGAAATTGTGTCCAATGATTATGGGGATGTATTTTTTTATTATTCTTTATAAAAATAATATTCTAGGGATGTTCAGAAGTTCTGTTATGCCCTAATCAATGACCTCAATTTGGGCACTTTATTTACAAGTGGTTGTTTAGAACCAGGCCCAGTCGGTTCTGGTTGGTGCTTTACCCACAATTAGTGTCGATTGTGTGGGTTTGATGTATTTTCACTATTCTCTGTAAGAATAAAGATCCAGGGATGTTCTGAGACTATTTCCCACCAGAAATAGTGTCAAAAACATGCATTTTGCGACAAAAATAGTGGTTGTATTAGAACCAGGCCCAGTCGGTTCTGGTTTGTGTATACCCCCTTAACGTGTGTCCAATAGGAATGGGGTTGTATTTTTGACTATTCTGTATAAAAATGATCATCTAGGGATGTTCAGAAGTTCTTCTATGCCCGAATAAATGACCTCCATTTGGGCACTTTATTTTGCATGGTGGTTGTAGTAGAACCAAGCCCAGTCGGTTCTGGTTGGTGCTTTTACCCAGAGTTAGTGTTGATTGTGTAGGTGGATGTATTTTCACTATTCTGTCTAAAAATAAAGATCCAGGATGGTTCTAGGGGTATTTACCACCATAAATAGTCTCCAAAACATGCATTTTGCGATAAAAAATAGTAGTTGAAAAAATGAAAAAATGAAAATCAGACATAGGCATTGTCGTCATCATTGACTTGACAAAAAGCTTAGTAGTCATCATACCCTCAGCAGCGTATGACGAAATTGTATAGTGCTTCACCACAAGTTCGTCTTTCCAGGCCAGACACATTTATGACATTTATTTATGACATATTCATACTTGTTAGCTCTCCGCCTTGAGCGCCATTTTGCGGCGACTGCAAGATGCCTCACCGATGCCAACAAGAATAAGGTGGATCACTTACCTCTCAGTCTTTATACTTACCCTCCCTCAGTCAGCCTTTGGAAGGCAGATCTGCGCCAAACGACCTTCCTGCTACTTCATTTCGACTTGACTTAATTTCATAGTAGGGATATGTGTAGTCGTCACGTCACGTGTTGCTGCAGGTTCAGAGACCTGATGGCTGTTGGGAAAAAGCTGTCCTTGAGCCTGTTTGTCCGTGCTTTGTAGGACCTGTAGCGTCTGCCAGATGGAAGCAACTGGAACAGGCCGTGTCCAGGGTGGCATGGGTCTCCAACAATGGACCCGGCTCTTCTAAGGTATCGGGGGTTGGCAATGTCTTCTAGTGATGGCAGAGAGCAGCCGACGATCTTCTGGGCAGTGTTTATCACCCTCTGTATGGCTTTTTTGTCTGCTGCCGTGCTTCCGGTATACCACACTGTAATGCCGTAAGTCAGGATGCTCTCCACAGTGGCTCTGTAGAAGGTTGCCAGAAGCTTGGTGTCCAATTTGTCCCTTCTCAGTACCCTGAGAAAGTGGAGTCGTTTCTGGGCCTTCTTTACTAACACTGTGGTGTTTGTGGACCAGGAGAGCCTATCCGTGACGTGGACTCCCAGAAATTTGAAGGATTGGACCCTGTCTACACATACTCCGTTAATGAGGAGTGGGGCCAGGTCTGTGCTGCGCTTGCGAAAGTCCAGGATTATTTCTTTAGTCTTTGCGGTATTTAGTGTAAGATTGTTCGCCGAGCACCAAGAAGACAGTTTGTCGACCTCGTCTCTGTAAGCTGACTCATCCCCGCCTGAGATGAGTCCGATCACAGTGGTGTCATCGGCGAATTTGATGATAGAGTTTGACTGGTGGGCTGGTGTGCAGTCGTATGTGTACAAGGAGTACAGGACATGACTCAGTACACAGCCTTGTGGTGAGCCAGTGTTCAGTGTAATGGCGGAAGAGAGGTGTGGACCCATTCTGACAGTTTGTGGTCGACCAGTCAAGAAGTTCTTTACCCAGCAGCAGATTGAAGAGGATAGTCCAAGGTGGTAGAGTTTGTCCTTCAGGATGTCCGGCTTGATGGTGTTAAAGGCTGAGCTATAGTCTATGAAAAGCATCGTCACATAGTTCCCCCGGTGCTCCAGGTGGCTCAGTGCTGTGTGAAGAGCCACAGCGATAGCATCCTCAGTGGACCTGTTTTCTCTATAAGCAAACTGGTGAGGGTCAACTGAGGGGGGGATTGTCCTTCTGATGTGTCGGGCCACCAACTTTTCAAAGCACTTCATGATCACAGGCGTGAGAGCAACAGGCCTGTAATCGTTCAAGCTGCAGATGGTTGGCCTTTTTGGGGACAGGAATGATGGTGGCAGATTTTAGGCAGGCAGGAACGATGGATAGTTGCATTATAACTGGGTAGTCTCGGTTCTGGTTGCTGTTTATATCCGAAACTTGTGTCCAAAGAGGATGGGGATGTATATTTTACTATTCTGTTTAAAAATAATCATGCAGGGATGTTTTGGGGCTTTTTTTTACACAAGAATCAAAAACCTCCAATGGATCTTTATTTTGCACGGTGGTTGAATTAGAACTGGGCCCAGTCGGTTCTGGTTGCCGCTTTTACCCAGATTTAGTGTCAATTGTGTGGATGGATGCATTTTCACTATTATGTGTAAAATTAAAGATGCAGGGATGTTTTGGGAATATTTCCCACCGTCAATAGTGTCCAAAACATTTTGCGATAAAAATAGTGGTTGTATTAGAACAAGGCCCAATCGGTTCTGGTTGGTGCATTTACCCATAATTAGTGTTGAATGTGTAGATGGATGTATTTTCACTATTCTGTGTAAAAATAATGATCCAGGATGGTTCTGGAGCTATTTTCCCACCATAAACAGTGTCCAAAACAGGCATTCTGGGATTAAAATAGTGGTTGTATTAGAACCAGGCCCAGTCTGTTCTGGTTAGTGAATTTACCCGAAAAATTGTATCCATTGACGATGGGGATGTATTTTTGATTATTATGTATAAAAATAATCATCTAGGGATCTTCAGAAGTTCTGTTATTCCCGAATCAATGACCTCCATTTGGGCACATTATTGACGGAGCTCACGACCATGATCCAGTGTGTGGCTCGGATGTGTCCCTCAAACACAAATACTGGTCAGTCTCATCCAAAATCGTAATGGCTCAGTTCCCTTGAGTGGGAGCGGCAAGGAACGCCCTGCATTTGAAGACCATTGAAGGCAGGTTCCGGGCCTGTGTCGGCGCATCAGTCAGGCTGGGTAGCCGCCATGGCCCAGGCTATTTTCCAGGGCTGCCCTGCTCTTGACGGAGTTGCCACCCAGCGGGGCTGTGTGTGTGCCATGGTGGGAGACTCGTGCTGCCCCTTCATCCCTGCCGGCATGTCCTGCTCGGTCCATGATGCCCTGCAGGCTATTAGGAACATGCAGAGAGCTGTGACCGGAGATTTGGTCCCACAACGAGGATGGCTTGACTGGTTCTTCTCTGGCTCATGGAAACAGCCATTTCAATATTTCGATATTTTCACAGACACAAAAGGAGGGAATTGTGGGATGGACTGGCTAACTGGCTTAATAATTGTTTATTCTTGTCGCACCATGTGGTCATACTGGTTTTACCTTTGTTTGATAAGATCGTAGAATGCAAGGTAGACTAGCCAAACTGGTTTTACAATTGAATTAAAAGATCGTGGAATGTAAGAAAGACTAACTAGTTGGCCTTGCAATTGTTTGTTCGCCTCGCGAAATGTAAGAAAGGCTGGCTAACAGGGTTTGCAATTGTTTCCTTGAATTGTGCGATGAAAAAAGGTTCAACTTCAGGAGTAACTGTCACTCTCCAGGTCATCCAGGGTCAAGTGCACACTTGGAAACTTTCATATTCGACCAAAATGTGCTTATCAGCTCATAAAAAGCACATTTGGTGGTACGCGGAAAGAACGGCAGCAGACAAAAAGGCTATTTAGAAAGGTATCACCACTACGCAGAAGATTGTCGGCTACTCTGTCCTCACTGGAAGACATTGCCAGCCCTCGTTACCTCAGCAGAGCCAGGGACATGATCAGGGACCCATGCCACCCTGCTCACAATCGGTTCCAGCTGCTGCTCTCTGGCAGACAGACGCTGTAAGTTTCCCACATCCGTTGGGACTCTAAACTTGGGGTAACACAACACAATCCCTTCTGTGTAATAACTTCGGGTGAGGTAATATGAATAGACATTAGGTACAAGGTGATCTGACACCTACATGCTGAAGGAAGGTAATTGAAAGACAGTGAGAGGTAAGTGATCCACTCAGGGGGTGGTGATGCAATGTATCCATAAAGGCAGAATTGTAAATTAAGAGTCTGGAGTCATAACTTGTAAAACTGTGTAAAACGGTCAGAGACACAAATGTCTCTCTATACATAGTGTAATATCATCAAATTTTATAATTTAATAAGTTTTTCATTTGGCATTATTCTAATGGCTAGATATTAAGTTATAATGAAAACTATGATACCTGGCCAAAACATGATTTTCAGCGCATGAAAAGCACATTCAGGCAATAAAAACTGAAATGTTCTCCTGCTGCCAAACAAACTGTCAGAGACACATAGTTACTGTGTATATAGTGTAAAATCGTCCAATTCAAGTAAGTTTTGCATTTAGCATCATTCTAAGTGATAGAAATTAAGTTATAGTGAAAACTATGATACTTGGCCAAAACGTGATTTTCAGCGCATGAAACGCACGTTAAGGCAATAAAAACTGAAATGTTCCCCTGCTGCGAAACAAACTGTCAGAGACACATAGTTACTGTGTATATAGTGTATAATTGTCCAATTCAAGTAAGTTTTTCATTTGGCATCATTCTAAGTGATAGAAATTAAGTTACAGTGAAAATTATGATACTTGGCCAAAACGTGATTTTCAGCGCATGAAACGCACGTTAAGGCAATAAAAACTGAAATGTTCCCCTGCTGCGAAACAAACTGTCACAGACATATAGTTACTGTGTATATAGTGTATTATCGTCCAATTGAAGTAAGTTTTTCATTGTTGGGTTTATTCTGTATTACTATTATAAATATATTTGTATTAATTCATTTCTTTGTTAAATCATTCTCTTTCTATTTTCAAAGTGTTGCGAGGTCACGAGTATTGCCAAGTCATCTTTAACCTGGACGGCCTGTTCCAGGATGGTTATACAAACAATCCACCCAATCTGGGTCCTTGAGATTTGGTGGGCCCTTGGTGACGAGGCCAGGGCTATTCGGCCAATAACAAGAATGCTGTTATCGTTATGTAACCGTGCACTTCGGGTTTTTCTGTATGTAACAATTATATGATTATGATTATATTATATGATTCTTAGGTCAAGGAAGTTGTATAATTACTCTAATCTAAATGTTGTTAGGTCTAGTCTCCTGTTTTTGTTATTGGTAAAATACTTTGATTGTTATTGTAGTCCCAGATGTTGTTTTTACTCATACGTGATGGAATGATCAACAACTCTGTAAATTGTTTTGATTCATGGCAATAAGAGGCGTACGAAAACGTCTATTCGAGGAGACGTTCGGAAGTTGTAAGGTGACACTTGCTGACTCTCCCCTTCGGAGGCTTTTACCCATTGTTATCCATTTCTATTTAATTAAATGTCAATAATTGAATAAGATGTCTGCCTGCAGTTATTGATAATTACGGACGAAGATAATTATTAATGAACCTAACATTTTGGTCCTTCTGAGCCATGGAGGTCAATATACCGGAGCGAGAACCCAGGCGCTGCTGTTCGACATCTGGTAAGTGACCGTGCGCACGGCGTCTTCAAAACCCTTGGTGGGCCGGAGTTTTCGACGGGGGCGCCTGGATTCTCGGCGGTTGAAGACTTTTCCTGCTGGAGGGAGACATCTGATGGATCTCGGGTAAGTCCACATTAGTGTCTGCATGTTGTGACGGTGTTTCCAAATGCGTTAAAGGGACATTGTATGTGAGGTCCATTGTGGGCTGGTTTCGTGTCCTGGGTGACGGCGACAAAACCCTGTGTTTATACTAGTCAATGGCAGGTACGGTGGGGCACTTTGCTGGAAAGTGTCCTGTGTCTCAGGGGTAGGCACGAATATATTGTACTGGAGGTACAATGTTGGGGCTGGAAAGTGTCCTGTGTCTCAAGGGTAGGCACGAATATGTTGTAAATGTTGTATGGTGTTTGTGTGGTTTCTGCAGTAAAATTAAGACAAGCCTAGGAAATACAGTCGAAGAGGTAATAATAATAATAATAATAAATATAATAAAGTTAACTGTGTGAGGCACACGAACTCACTACAAAAAAGTAAAATATGGGAAACACGTGTTGTAAGGCGGGTTTGGATGACGATCCAAAAAAATACGTCTAACTTGTAAGGATTGGAAAAAATTGGAAAGACAAAGCGCTTTAAAAATATTACACAGCTATATTTATGGATAAATAAATATGGGTTTGCTGGCCAGCTTAAAATGCATAAAATGCAGGATAATATATGCACTAATGCATAGAGGTAATATACATATATAAATAATATGTGCGTGGATAAAAGTGTAACAGCTTGTTCCACAGACACTAATGGCGAAATAAGGCCGGGGAGAAGTTAAAAATACTATTTTGGAAAATAGTGGGGGCTCCCTCGGATAACGGGGATCTATTTAAGACTGTGGCGGCGGGAAAGTACTGTTTGGTAAGGAAAAATAGCGGGGCCTCCTCGGCTGACGGGGAAAATATTTACCGAGATAGGTGACGGGCGCGGAGGAAGTTTAACAAAAATAAAGGGAGCTAGAAAATTAATGGGGACATTGGTATTTGATTTGGTTAATCCGGGTATGACGTTTTGTGATTACAATAAATTGGGTTTTTTTGTGATGCTGGGGCTTGTATAACAACAATTAGAATGGTTATTTCCAAGTGCTGGTGGTGCTTTGTTAATATAACCTATATGTACTGTCAATTTACAGCAATGTGATGGCTTATTGCAGCTTGGTTTTTGATCCCGTCCGCTAGCGGGAAGATGGTGTTTAAAAAGACAAAAGAATATATACAAAATGATCATTTAAATGTTTAGCAGGGAATGTCACCTGTGTTTTTATTATGCTCTAGACTTGCCAAATAATGTGTCGACTGCGGGAGAAGCGTTCTGGTGCAGCGGCTGCTGATTAGATGGGAGTGAAACATGTGGGCCGCGGGGCAGACGATTTAACTGTGTTGGGCTTTCGGGAGCGTTCGGACCGTGTAAACGACTAAAATTTTGTGATCCCTTCCGTGAAGACATTATAATAATAATAATTGGCCTTGGGGGTGCTGAAGCAAACTTGAGGGCAGAAAATGGGTTTTTGCCATATTGTTGTGCTTGCAGCATACATATTCTGGATATATGGGGTCTTGGAAAAATATTGTGATGTAGTTGAATATCGGAAGAGGGGTTAATTTGACTGTTTAATGGTTGTCTTCTCTAAAAAGCGTTATATTTGGGCACAGGGAAAAAGCTGGTTTGTAAACACAAGATAACAATGCTGTTTTCGCAGCAAGAGTGGAGGTCATAGTTAACGGCTTATGGCGTTTTCTGTTTGGACTTTTCAGAATAAGAACAATACATGGTCTGCAAGAAATGCAAGGTTATGCGAATGCTTTCACATTCATTTTTTGGGTTTTAAAATGAAATGTATATTAAGAGGATAGAAAATCTGTCTAGTAAAAGGTTGATTTTGGTAAAAAGCTTTGGATTTGGGAATAGACCAAAATAGTCATTTTTGAGCAATTGTGGATTTCAAAGGGCTCTTAGTTAAAGGAAACTAGCTTTTGGAGGATAAAATAATATTAATACTATTTCAGAATATTTTGATTGTTCAAAATACTTTAATCCAGGAAGTTGGCTGGTTAAAAAAAAAAGGCCAGGATGACAAAATTTACAATATTATGGTATATTGGTGACAATAAGGTTTTTAAAACATTAAAGTTTGTAATTAGGAATTGCCTAACAAAAGGTTGATTTCTCTAATTTAATTGTTGTAGATTTTTGTTTTGGTAACAGGCTATGGGAAATGACTCTTGTCTTAAGTAAACATCATATGAGGTGATTTACAAAGTATATAGTAGGTATTGAATTATTTGGCTGTTAACGACATCAGATGGGAAATTTACAATGCAATAGTGGCATGATAAAATTCATGGCATTCATCCAAATAATTAGGTGAATTGTAGATAAAATAATTGGTTTAGGATGAGCATATTTTCCCTAAGAATGGAGTAACATGGAATGTTTTTCAAAGTGCACTTGAAAGAACATTGTCTGTTGTCCTGGCGGGAGGAAATATGCTTTGTCACAGGTCATATTGATGACTTTAAGGATATTACGGATTGGATAAGCATTGGTCAATTGATACAACCAAATAACGTTGCTTTTTACAGCTTTAAGGGCATGCAAATTGGTGAGAACTTTAGCAACGATGGGGTTAATACGCCTGAATGTTACAGTGATAACGAGTGGCAATAACAAGCTTAGATAAGGGCGGGAAAGGAGAAATTCTCCAAATTCCAGAATCTGGCTTAGAAACAGGTTATGTTAGTCGTTTTGGGTTTTTGACAGGATGTGGTAGTACATGAATTCTGGGAAATTTCGGGAAATTGGGGACCCATATCTAAAACAAATTTGAGAAAAAATGTGTAAATAGGCTCTATTTGGCGCTGGATGCACAAATTCTAGTGGGGCCTTTCATGTTTTGAAACAAGTGACGCTTTAGGTAGATGGGTTGTCTATGAACAAAATGGGATGGGCGAAATTCGCTTACAAATTCGGCGTGTTATCTTGGTTCATAGAATTTGGAGTCAAGGCGACGTAATAAAGGCCATAGGCGTCATGTTGTATAAATTAGGCGTGGATGAATTTGTTTTACAAATGGGGGAGATTATTTTATCACCTGGAAAAAAAAAAAGTGGAAACAAAATTGGATGGCCGCATTAAAAGGTGATTGGCATGCTATTAGAGGAAATTGGGATTTTCCAAAAACCTGATAGGAGGCCATTAGGTCATGGCGGCTGTGAAAATAAAAACCTTAGATGTGAAACTATTGCCACCTCAATTCGGGGAACAAACAGCTAAACTGATAGCATTAAAAAGGATATAACTTTGTGTGAAACTTGAAGGTAATTTTTTACAAACGGTTAAAATGCTAGAGTGGGGGTGTGTATATTAAAGGATCTACTAATGAATGCGGGGTGGATCCAGACCTTCCGGAATGTGGGGTATTCATGGCGTCCTCGAGAATTTGTGGATTTTCTCCGGGTACTCCAGTTTACTCCCACAAAATGAAATTATGGATGCTAGACTGGTTGAACACACTAAATTCTTCTTTTTATGAGTGTGAGCGTGAATGATAGTTTGTCTTTTTGTGTTTTTTGATTGGCAGACCACCGAGACATAATCTATCAATAAAAGATCAATAAAGAAAATAATTTGGGCTTGAGTCAAGGGAAGTCCTATGTCTCGACAAGGGGGAGGTGGCCTTGCTACAACGACACTACAAGGCTTATGGTTTAAATCTATATGCATACCAACATATCCATCTCAAAAAATACATATAGATTTTATTTTATTAGATCATATAGATATCATTCCACGATATGGAATTCCAGAAACTATTTATAGTGATAATGGCTCCCATTTTGTTAAAATAATAGTTGTCTACCATCCACAATTGGCGGACCTTATATGAAGTCCTGTTTGGTAGACCTTACAAATTGTTATTATTCACTACACAATGACAATTGGATGATGAGGCGAATCTATCAGAGAAAAAAACGCACACACCAAATTTAGACTATCAGAGGGAGATGTTGCTTCTCAACAGGAAACGGACGAAGCGACGGTGATTCTTGAAGACTGGATGCTGATACGCAGCATAAAAGAAGAAACATCGGAGCAACGCAAAGTGGGAGGGTCCTTGTTACTGAAAGGGGACACGGATGCACCTTTCCCACAGTAAGAAGGTTGTCTAAATTGAAACGTTTCAAGAGGAAAAATGCCTAAACAAAGACAAAAAGTCATGTTGAAAACAATTATTGCTTTTGAGGCAAGGAGATTAATGATGATTGTGATTCTATTCCTTTCCACAGTAGGGTTGTTTTCTCCAGTTGGAGAAAAAGGCGGAGGCGTTTCAATTGAGGATACACCTTCTTACGGGAGGGTAAACCGAGAAACATACACATTTACATTTAATTAACATTACCTACTAAATCAAATTTCCAAATTGAAAATATATATTTGGACTCGGGGACGTCCCGGTTGCCATACAAGGGGTCAATCTATGGTGGGAAATATGTGTGGTACATTAACAGCAAAAAATTGAAGATTGGGAAAAGCCTTGTTGCAGAAATTGGTCAAGATTGGAAAGCTCGGACTGACATATTAACCTGTGAAATTTACTTCTGAAACAGGGATTTCCCAAACGGGGGATAATCGGGCGCTGTTAATGGAGTGTAAAGAGGACAAGCACTAGGTGGAGCTACTTTGGTAAAAGGGTGGTCTCAATTGAAACATTGAGGGGACGGGTAAGATAAACTTTCTGACTTAATAAAATACGGGAAACACCAATATTAATTGAAAAGATTATTGCTCAGCAAGCAATACCATAAAACTATAGGGAACTCTTTTATATTGGGTTTGACATCTCCATATGGTTTCAATTGAGACTAAACCATCTTACAAAGGATTAGGATAACCTACCAGACAATGGAAAATACGATGGGATCTAACAACTCCCTCAATCACCATTCTTTTGGGGAAAAGTGTTTTTACAAATGAAAAAACGTGTCCTACTTGGCAAGAAAAAAAGAATATTGAAACAGTGTTTATCCTGTTACGCAGTAAATAGGAAGTCAATTTTTCCACTGTTTAATCATTTTACCTGCTTAAACCTTACAGGGCATGGTCTGAAGCTGGGGGCGATAAATGAGACGTGGTGTACCGGCGTTCTAAAACAAACTACACCCCTGATACCACGTTCTGGCCTATGGTGGCGGGGTGGTAGATAAATTATACGACTCCTGCCGAAACGCGGCAGGACTAGGTGCTTTGGTCTCACTGCTCTTACCGGTGTCTATTTTTCCATCCACAGTGGAGGAGATACAATTGGCGGCTCAGAATTCGGAGGTGAAGGGTCGACCCTCCCGACATGGTCGAGAGGCATGGAGGGAAGGAGATCCAACATACATTGATGCGATTGGCATCCCCCGGGGCGTACCAGATGAGTATAAGCTGGCTAATCAGATCGCAGCAGGTTGGGAGTCCATCTTCCTTCTAATCACCCCAAACAAAAATGTGGATAGAATAAATTACTTACATTACAATGTCCAAAACTTGGAAATTATGTTAAACAGGGATTTGTGGCCATGAAGGAAGAACTGGCAGCTACCAGTCTGATGGCGTTCCAGAATCGCATAGCGGTGGATATGATCCTTGAAACAGGGGGCGTGTGTGCAATGTTTGGAAAACAATGTTGCACCTTCATACCGAACAACACGTCACCCAGTGGATCTCTCACCAGGGCCATTACTGGCCTGCAAACACTGAACCGCAATATGTAAGAACACTCTGGAGTAGATACGTCCGCATTGTCAGATTGGTGGGATAAGACCTTTGGAAAATCTAAAGATTTGGCTACATCCTTCGTGGTGACTATAGGCACAATTACCGCTATCCTATCATTGTGTGGGTGATGTAGTATCCCCTGTTTGCGCTCCTTGCTAAGCCGACTTATAACTACTGCAATTGCCCCTACAAATTCTAAAGTACATGAGTTGTATCTTATGGGACGGTTTGGGGAAAACAGTGAGGTCCAGGAGTACGGTAAATCCGAGGACCAATTGGACGAATATAATTATGTTCTTTCTCTTTCAGATCAGCCATGGGAGTAAGGAGTAGGCGGGAAAAATCCCAGTCACCCGACATTTCCATTCGTGATTACTAAAAAATGATTAATAACATACATATTATAAAAACGGGGGAATGTTGGGTTTATTCTGTATTACTATTATAAATATATTTGTATTAATTCATTTCTTTGTTAAATCATTCTCTTCGGGTTTTTCTGTATGTAACAATTATATGATTATGATTATATTATATGATTCTTAGGTCAAGGAAGTTGTATAATTACTCTAATCTAAATGTTGTTAGGTCTAGTCTCCTGTTTTTGTTATTGGTAAAATACTTTGATTGTTATTGTAGTCCCAGATGTTGTTTTTACTCATACGTGATGGAATGATCAACAACTCTGTAAATTGTTTTGATTCATGGCAATAAGAGGCGTACGAAAACAACTATTCGAGGAGACGTTCGGAAGTTGTAAGGTGACACTTGCTGACTCTCCCCTTCGGAGGCTTTTACCCATTGTTATCCATTTCTATTTAATTAAATGTCAATAATTGAATAAGATGTCTGCCTGCAGTTATTGATAATTACGGACGAAGGTAATTATTAATGAACCTAACATTCATTTAGCATCATTCTAAGTGATAGAAATTAAGTTATAGTGAAAACTATCATACAGGGCCAAAACATGATTTTCAGCGCATGAAACGCACGTTAAGGCAATAAAAACTGAAATGTTCCCCTGCTGCGAAACAAACTGTCAGAGACACATAGTTACTGTGTATATAGTGTAAAATAGTCCAATTCAAGTAAGTTTTGCATTTAGCATCATTCTAAGTGATAGAAATTAAGTTATAGTGAAAACTATGATACTTGGCCAAAACGTGATTTTCAGCGCATGAAACGCACGTTAAGGCAATAAAAACTGAAATGTTCCCCTGCTGCGAAACAAACTGTCAAAGACACATAGTTACTGTGTATATAGTGTAAAATCGTCCAATTCAAGTAAGTTTTGCATTTAGCATCATTCTAAGTGATAGAAATTAAGTTATAGTGAAAATTATGATACTTGGCCAAAACGTGATTTTCAGCGCATGAAACGCACGTTAAGGCAATAAAAACTGAAATGTTCCCCTGCTGCGAAACAAACTGCCAGAGGCACATAGTTACTGTGTCTATCGTGTAAAATCATCCAATTCAAGTAAGTATTGCATTTAGCATCATTCTAAGTGCTAGAAATTAAGTTATAGTGAAAACTATGATACTTGGCCAAAACGTGATTTTCAGCGCATGAAACGCACGTTAAGGCAATAAAAACTGAAATGTTCCCCTGCTGCGAAACAAACTGTCAGAGGCACATAGTTACTGTGTATATAGTGTATAATTGTCCAATTCAAGTAAGTTTTTCATTTTGCATCATTCTAAGTGCTAGAAATTAAGTTATAGTGAAAACTATGATACTTGGCCAAAACGTGATTTTCAGCGCATGAATTGCACATTAAGGCAATAAAAACTGAAATGTTCCCCCGCTGCGAAACAAACTGTCAGTGACACATAGTTACTGTGTATATAGTGTATAATCGTCCAAATAAAGTAGATTTTTCATTTGATATCATTCTAAGTGATGGAAGTTAGGGTTAGGGTTAGGATTAGGGTTAGGTTAAGTTATAGTGAAAACTATGATACTTGGCCAAAACGTGATTTTCAGTGCATGAAACGCACATTAGGGCAAAAAAACTGAAATGTTTGTTAGGTCTGAAAATACAACTCAGGAGCAGGCTAAGAAAGAGTGAGATAAATTTAAATAGAAAATAAGTATTACCAGACTGCAAAGTGGACAGTGAGAGTTCCTACAGTGGGGTCCTGTTCACTGCGATGTTACTGCAACTCTAGTCGAATGACCAGTGAGTGTGTCTTAAATACAGGCAAAACTGACAGTTGTCCCTAAGACTTTGGACAGATACGTTTCAGTCATTTGCAGGGAAACAAGTAATTGATTAGTGTCGGGCCTGGAATCTGTAGTCAATGGTTTCCAGACGTAGGGTGTTCTTCGCTGTTCCTACCCTGGGGAACACCGCCATCATGATTTTGGAGGAGACTGACCATTGTTTGTATTAGAGGGGGACATCCGAGCCCCAAACTGAATCATGGGGGAAGAAATCAAAGCTCCGTCGTTGACGCCTGGTGGGTAGATGTGGGTTGGCGTCGACAGTTGGAATCGAGTCTGCTGTTAGAACGTACGTGTGGTCGGATGCAGATGTAGGGACACAGAGCCCAGTTGTATTGGTGGGGATGATCATATACACTTGCCATTCGCAGAGCCACCATATTTGGTCCAGTACTGTCCATGATTGGGAAGGAATGTGTCTGATCTCGGCGCACCTGGTGACGTGAACTTGGTCCAAAGGGGTCTTCGGATCCGGTCCGCTGAAGTTGAAACAGGATGGATAACAGTCTGTTCGGTTGTTGCACTGGACATACGTTGCGGTATTGACTGTAGCTGCTAATGGTACTGCGACCATGGTATGTAGGCGGTCGAGCTTTGCTGGAAGGATTCTCTCAGATTACCCAGGATACAGTTGTAGGTGAGGTTGGCGAGTTCTTCGTTCTGTCGGTTGGACCATAGCTGTGGTTGGGCTACGGCAGTAGGCATGAGGGAACAGACATAACAACTCATTGGTTGTGGCGCGGGCTGTGAGTGCGGTGTATCTGTACCAACTGTTCCTCATCATCGGGTTGTAGTCGTTTTCTTCCTGTGTTTGGACATGGGCGAGAATAAGGTGTATCTACTCAGGCTTAGGTGTTCCTGCCGGACGGATTTTGAGTAGGCGTGTGGCGGATGGTTGTACGAAGGGGTTCACACCAATCACTTTGGGGACCATGGCTGGACTAGTAGTGCGGATGGTGATAGTAAAGAGGGGGCCTTTTCCTGGTCGGTCCGGTCGGAGGCATAGGTTGATGCAGCCTTTTTGTTGGATATTGGTCGTAAGGTCTAGCATATGTTTACCATCTTTGATGGTGGTGGCTAACTTGGTGAAGTTAGCGGTCATGGTGGTAGCTTCTTTGGAAAGGGGCCATGTGATGGTTTTGTAGCCTGTATGGAGGAGGACCTGGTCCAAGGTGTCTGGCCAGACCACTCAGACTCTGGGAGCTTGTAGGTACCAATAAAAATAACTGGAGTCAGTCCTGTGTAATCCCAAGTGAGTAAGCTGTAGGCTGAGCAAAGGGACTTGAACGACGATTGGTGTCTTGTTTGATGGGATGCAGATCTGGGGGCCCCTGATCGTTTCCTGAACAAGCTAGTGGGGCATTCTCCTCCAGTGGGAGTGTACCAAGGTTCTGGTACGTTCCCCCCATGTGGTTGAACACAGAGCGGTGATGATGATGGCCAAAATCACACGGTGAGGTCCGTCCCAACGTGGAGAAGACCAGCACTTTCTTTTTATCACCTTGACGAGTACCAGGTCTCCTGGGGACAGGACCTCCTCTGTGGGAGACAGAGAAGATGTCGGCAGATTATTTTGCATTCATCACAGTTCTTTCTTGGAACATTTTGCATAACCACTTAGTGAGGGATTCTGTTTCTCTTTTCTCTTCTACCACCAGATCTTTTTCCCACATTGTTCAGTGGAAGGGTCTGTCTTTCACTGCCTCAAATGGTGTGCATCCCTGTGCTGTTGGAATGATTCTCATGTACGTTTCTACCAGGCTCAGGCATTCTTGCCATCGTTTTCCTGTATCTTCCATGGTTTTTCTGAGTCTGAGTTTTACTGTTCTAATGGTTTGTTCGACGAGTCCAGCACTTTGGTTCAGTTTGATGAAATCCATGTTCAGAAGCTCGAAGGGATATGTTCCTGTTTGCCTTGTTCCATGCTTGGGTCGTTCATTGCCTTGAGAGTTGTGTCTACAGCAGTTCAGACAGTTTCTGCCAAAAAAATTGAAGTTTGGAGACCTCTGGGAACATGCATTGTTTGTTGTACTGTACTGATCATCCCTCCTGTTGAGACATGGCTCCTCCCATGGCTCAATTTGGCAATTACTTCAAACAATGATCGTGTCACGCATGGCTTGTTTTCTACTGCATAGAGTCCGTTCTTGTGTTGAGTGGCTCCTTCTGTTTCCCATTGCAGTTTCTCTTTTTCTGGGGAATGATTTTGCATTTCTCTTAGGAATTCAGCAGGGATTGGGCTGTGTCTTTCCACCGTCACGTCTTGTTCTAGGAATAGTCTACATGCCTCTGTCAGTGCCACTATTTCTGCGGCTTGTGCAGACCAGTCGCCGGGGAGTCGTCCTGTCTTGAGGTTGTCTTTTTGAGTCACCACGGCATATACGTTGTGTTTTTCTCCATCCAGGGTTTTTGATGATGATCCATCCCCATAGGCAATGTGTCCGGGGGGCAATGGGTTGTCCATTAGGTCAGTTGCATATACGTGGTTAATTATGATTCGTTGAGTGGGCAACAGTGAGAATTGGTTTAACCACTTGTCGTCCGGTCTCCCATGAAATTCAGGGTGACATGTAATGGCCATGTTTGTTGTTCCTGCCCTGGTGCTGCTGGGCAGATATCTTCAGACTGTTCTCTTAGACTTTCAGCTACCTTGGCAGAATCATTCCCGACAATGTCGAGAGAGTAGAAGCTGTTAGATGTGGTGGTGTGGAAGATATTTTTGGTCTGTAATTCCCTGAGTCGGAGGCCATTTTGGGTGGCCACTAGGCTCAGCCCAAGCTGGACCATGATATCTCGTCCCGGTAACTCTCCGATTTTCATTTTGCATTCTGACAATAAACCGATTCCTTTTGTTGCTTTCTGACCCATATTAATCACCTACTTAATAGTTTAAACAACAATTATTTTCTAAATTACCCGAAAGTGATCTCTACTTTGTGATTAACCCAATATCTCTGAACACACAAAGACCAAAAGTCCCTGACTTTGTCTTAGTTAAGTCCCTGACTCTATTAACAGACCAAGACTATAAAGCCCTTGCTAATTATTGTTCTACTTTCATTGGTCCCGGACCAATTGGTTTATTACCAGACTGCAAAGTGGACAGTGAGAGTTCCTACAGTAGGGTCCTTTTCAACGCGATGTTCCTGCAACTCTAGTCGAATGACCAGTGTGTGTGTCTCAAATACAGGAAAAACTGACAGTTGTCACTAGGACTTTTGACAGATACATTTCAGTCATTTGCAGGGCAAAAAGTAATTGATCAGTGTCGGACAGTTGAGTATTTGTGCTGACATGTCACCCCAATCACAAGACTAAGATTGTTTATTCAGTCAGACAGTTGGGTGTTTATGCTGACATGTCAGCCATAAGGATGACTATGATGCTGTTATACTCACAAAAACTTATACAATATGAACAAGCATTTGCAAAGATACTTTGTCTATTCTCACATGTTCCCCTGCTGCCAAACAAACTGTCAGAGACACATAGTTACTGTGTATAAAGTGAAAAATCGTCCAATTCAAGTAAGTTATCCATTTGGATCATTCTCAAGCTAGAAATTAAGTTATAATGAAAACAATCCTACTTGGCCAAAACGTGATTTTCAGGGCATGAAAAGTACATTAAGGCAATAAAAACTGAAAAGTTCCCCTGCTGCCAAACAAACTGTCAGAGACAGAGTTACTGTGTATGTAGTGAAAAATCGTCCAAGTCAAGTAAGTTTTTTATTTGGCATCGTTCAAAGTGATAGAAATTAAGTTACAATGAAAACTATCATACTTGGCCAAAGCGTGATTATCAGGCCATGAAAAGCACATTAAGGCAATAAAAACTGAAACGTTCCCCTGCTGCCAAACACACTGTCAGAGACACATAGTTCCTGTGTATATAGTGTAAAATCGTCCAATTCAAGTAAGTCATTCATTGGCATCATTCCAGGTGATTCTGGAGCTATTTCCCACCATAAACAGTGTCCAAAGCAGGCATTTTGCGATTAAAATAGTGGTTGTATTAGAACCAGGCCCAGGCGGTTCTGGTTGGTGTTTTTAACCAGAAATTGTGTCGAATGTTGATAAGGATGTATTTTTGATTATTCTGTATAAAAATAATCATCTAGGGATGTTCAGTAGTTCTGTTATGCCCGAATCAATGACCTCAATTTGGGCACTTTATTTACAAGTGGTGGTTTTTAAGAACCAGGCCCAGTCGGTTCTGGTTGGTGCTTTATCCATTGTGTGGGTAGATGTATTTTCACTATTCTGTCTAAAAATAAAGATCCAGGACAGTTTTGGGGCTATTTCCCACCATAAATAGTGTCCAAAACATGCATTTTGCGATACAAAATAGTGGTTGCATAATAACAGGGTCCAGTCGGTTCTGGTGGGTGTTTGTATACGGAACTTGTGTCCAATTATGATGGGGATGTATACTTGACTATTTTGTATAGAAATAATCATCTAGCGATATTCAGAAGTTCTGTTATGCCCGAATGAATTACTTTCATTTGGTCACTTTATTCACAAGTGGTGGTTTAGAAACAGGCCCAGTCGGTTTTGGTTGGTGCTTTTACCCAGAATTTGTGTGTATTGTGTGAGTGGATGTATTTTCACTATTTTGTATAACAATAAAGATCCAGGATGGTTCTGGAGCTATTTCCCACCACAAAAAGTGTCCAAAACAGGCATTTTGCGATTAAAATAGTGGTCGTATTAGAACCGGGCCCAGTCGGTTCTGGTTGCCGCTTTTACCCAGATTTAGTGTCAATTGTGTGGATGGATGCATTTTCACTATTATGTGTAAAATTAAAGACGCAGGGATGTTTTGGGAATATTTCCCACCGTCAATAGTGTCCAAAACATTTTGCGATAAAAATAGTGGTTGTATTAGAACAAGGCCCAATCGGTTCTGGTTGGTGTATTTACCCAGAATTTGTGTTGGTTGAGTAGGTGGATGTAGTTTCACTATTTTCTTTAAAAATAATGTTTCCCACCATAAACATTGTCCAAAACAGGCATTTTGCGAATAAAATAGTGGTCGTATTAGAACCGGGCCCAGTCGGTTCTGGTTGCCGCTTTTACCCAGATTTAGTGTCAATTGTGTGGATGGATGCATTTTCACTATTATGTGTAAAATTAAAGATGCAGGGATGTTTTGGGAATATTTCCCACCGTCAATAGTGTCCAAAACACTTTGCGATAAAAATAGTGGTTGTATTAGAACAAGGCCCAATCGGTTCTGGTTGGCGTATTTACCCAGAATTTGTGTTGATTGAGTAGGTAGATGTAGTTTCACTATTTTCTATAAAAATAATGTTTCCCACCATAAACATTGTCCAAAACAGGCATTTTGCGATTAAAATAGTGGTCGTATTAGAACCGGGCCCAGTCGGTTCTGGTTAGTGCTTCTACCCATAATTAGTGTTGAATGTGTAGATGGATGTATGTTCACTATTCTGTGTAAAAATAATGATCCAGGATGGTTCTGGAGCTATTTTCCCACCATAAACAGTGTCCAAAACAGGCATTCTGCGATTAAAATAGTGGTTGTATTAGAACCAGGCCCAGTCTGTTCTGGTTGGTGAATTTACCCGAATAATTGTATCCATTGACGATGGGGATGTATTTTTGATTATTATGTATAAAAATAATCATCTAGGGATCTTCAGAAGTTCTGTTATTCCCGAATCAATGACCTCCATTTGGGCACATTATTGACGGAGCTCACGACCATGATCCAGTGTGTGGCTCGGATGTGTCCCTCAAACACAAATACTGGTCAGTCTCATCCAAAATCGTAATGGCTCAGTTCCCTTGAGTGGGAGCGGCAAGGAACGCCCTGCATTTGAAGACCATTGAAGGCAGGTTCCGGGCCTGTGTCGGCGCATCAGTCAGGCAGGGTAGCCGCTATGGCCCAGGTGATTTGCCAGGGCTGCCCTGCTCTTGACGGAGTGGCCACCCAGCGGGGCTGTGTGTGTTTCATGGTGGGAGACTCGTGCTGCCCCTTCATCCCTGCCGGCATGTCCTGCTCGGTCCATGATGCCCTGCAGGCTATTAGGAACATGCAGAGAGCTGTGACCGGAGATCCGGTTCCACAACGAGGATGGCTTGACTGGTTCTTCTCTGGCTCATGGAAACAGCCACTTCAATATTTCGATATTTTCACAGACACAAAAGGAGGGAATTGTGGGATGGACTGGCTAACTGGCTTAATAATTGTTTATTCTTGTCGCACCATGTGGTCATACTGGTTTAACTTTGTTTTTTAAGATCGTAGAATGCAAGGTAGACTAGCCAAACTGGTTTTACAATTGAATTAAAAGATGGTGGAATGTAAGAAAGACTAACTAGTTGGCCTTGCAATTGTTTGTTCGCCTCGAGAAATATAAGAAAGGCTGGCTAACAGGGTTTGCAATTTTTTCCTTGTATTGTGCGATGAAAAGAGGTTCAACTTCAGGAGTAACTGTCACTCTCCAGGTCATCTAGGGTCAAGTGCACACTTGAAAACTTTCATATTCGACCAAAACGTGCTTATCAGCACATAAAAAGCACATTTGGTGGTACGCGGGAAGAACGGCAGCAGACAAAAAGGCTATTTAGAAAGGTATCACCACTACGCAGAAGAACGTTGGCTACTCTGCCCTCACTGGAAGACATTGCCAGCCCTCGTTACCTCAGCAGAGCCAGGGACATGATCAGGGACCCATGCCACCCTGGTCACAATCGGTTCCAGCTGCTGCTCTCTGGCAGACAGACGCAGTAAGTTTCCCACATCCGTTGGGACTCTAAACTTGGGGTAACACAACACAATCCCTTCTGTGTAATAACTTCGGGTGAGGTAATATGAATAGACATTAGGTACAAGGTGATCTGACACCTACATGCTGAATGAGGTAAGTGATCCATTCAGGGGGTGGTGATGCAATGTATCCATAAAGGCAGAATTGTAAATTAAGAGTCTGGAGTCATAACTTGTAAAACTGTGTAAAACTGTCAGAGACACAAATGTCTCTCTATACATAGTGTAATATCATCAAATTTTATAATTCAATAAGTTTTTCATTTGGCATCATTCTAATGGCTAGATATTAAGTTATAATGAAAACTATGATACTTGGCCAAAACATGATTTTCAGCGCATGAAAAGCACATTAAGGCAATAAAAACTGAAATGTTCCCCTGCTGCGAAACAAACTGTCAGAGACACATAGTTACTGTGTATATAGTGTATAATTGTCCAATTCAAGTAAGTTTTTCATTTGGCATCATTCTAATTGATAGAAATTAAGTTATAGTGAAAATTATGATACTTGGCTAAAACGTGATTTTCAGCGCATGAAACGCACGTTAAGGCAATAAAAACTGAAATGTTCTCCTGCTGCGAAACAAACTGACACAGACATATAGTTACTGTGTATATAGTGTATTATCGTCCAATTCAAGTAAGTTTTTCATTGTTGGGTTTATTCTGTATTACTATTATAAATATATTTGTATTAATTCATTTCTTTGTTAAATCATTCTCTTTCTATTTTCAAAGTGTTGCGAGGTCACGAGTATTGCCAAGTCATCTTTAACCTGGACGGCCTGTTCCAGGATGGTTATACAAACAATCCACCCAATCTGGGTCCTTGAGATTTGGTGGGCCCTTGGTGACGAGGCCAGGGCTATTCGGCCAATAACAAGAATGCTGTTATCGTTATGTAACCGTGCACTTCGGGTTTTTCTGTATGTAACCATTATATGATTATGATTATATTATATGATTCTTAGGTCAAGGAAGTTGTATAATTACTCTAATCTAAATGTTGTTAGGTCTAGTCTCCTGTTTTTGTTATTGGTAAAATACTTTGATTGTTATTGTAGTCCCAGATGTTGTTTTTACTCATACGTGATGGAATGATCAACAACTCTGTAAATTGTTTTGATTCATGGCAATAAGAGGCGTACGAAAACGTCTATTCGAGGAGACGTTCGGAAGTTGTAAGGTGACACTTGCTGGCTCTCCCCTTCGGAGGCTTTTACCCATTGTTTTCCATTTCTATTTAATTAAATGTCAATAATTGAATAAGATGTCTGCCTGCAGTTATTGATAATTACGGACGAAGGTAATTATTAATGAACCTAACATTCATTTAGCATCATTCTAAGTGATAGAAATTAAGTTATAGTGAAAACTATCATACAGGGCCAAAACATGATTTTCAGCGCATGAAACGCACGTTAAGGCAATAAAAACTGAAATGTTCCCCTGCTGCGAAACAAACAGTCAGAGACACATAGTTACTGTGTATATAGTGTAAAATAGTCCAATTCAAGTAAGTTTTGCATTTAGCATCATTCTAAGTGATAGAAATTAAGTTATAGTGAAAATTATGATACTTGGCCAAAACGTGATTTTCAGCGCATGAAACGCACGTTAAGGCAATGAAAACTGAAATGTTCCCCTGCTGCGAAACAAACTGTCAGAGACATATAGTTACTGTGTATATAGTGTATTATCGTCCAATTCAAGTGTTGTACCCGCGATTTTCCACGGGGTGGCGGTATTTCGCCTTTAAAAGACGGGTGAAATAATCAGACAGGTCCTTTGTTGTATTTCCAACCAACTTTTAGTTATATCAAAGCAATTCACACAAAACATAATATACAATAACACTCAAATATATACATAGTAACATATTAACAACCCGTTATAATCCAAAGCAATGTACTTGCTGCATAAACGAGTATAACTTATGAGTATTGAAACTTGTTACCTTTTGTTCCGGCCGTCATATACTGCATAACTATTATGCTACCCTTACAACGGCGGCCGAAAGTAGCCTGCTGTAGACAATGCACCCGAGACTCGCGCATTCACGCACACACATAAAAAAAGTAAACAACCAGCGGTCGAAGGTAGCTCGCTTTAAACAATACCCGAGACTCGCACACATGAAAAAGTAAATAACCAGCGGCCGAAGGTAGCTTGCTGTAAACCATACCCGAGACTCGCACATTTACGCGCACACATAAAAAAAGTTAACAAGCATCACTAAGCATTACGTTCTTTCTCACATGCTACTATTGCCTCTTGCACATCTCACACTCAATCGTTATTCGAAACAAAGCAACATACCTTTAAAAGACGGGTGAAATAATCAGACAGGTCCTTCGTTGTATTTCAAACCAACTTAGAGAAATGTCTGAATAGCCCGTTATTATACTCTACCAAGGTCTATGACCATTGGTTAATCATTACGTCATCGCCCCGTGTTTAACGCATGCTAGCGGCATGAGTCCCTTTTTAACTTAACACCTGCACTCATGTATAACATCAACTACTTCACCCTGTCACACTTCACCCTGTCACACAAGCAAGTTTTTCATTTAGCATTATTCTAAGTGATGGAAATTAAGTTATAATGAAAACTATCATACTCGGCCAAAAGATGATTTTCAGCGCATGAAACGCACGTTAAGGCAATAAAATCTGAAATGTTCCCCTGCTGCGAAGCAAACTGTCAGAGGCACATAGTTACTGTGTCTATAGTGTAAAATCATCCAATTCAAGTAAGTATTGCATTTAGCATCATTCTAAGTGCTAGAAATTAAGTTATAGAGAAAATTATGATACTTGGCCAAAACGTGATTTTCAGCGCATGAAACGCACGTTAAGGCAATAAAAACTGAAATTTTCCCCTGCTGCGAAACAAACTGTCAGAGGCACATAGTTACTGTGTATATAGTGTATAATTGTCCAATTCAAGTAAGTTTTTCATTTTGCATCATTCTAAGTACTAGAAATTAAGTTATAGTGAAAACTATGATACTTGGCCAAAACGTGATTTTCAGCGCATGAATTGCACATTAAGGCAATAAAAACTGAAATGTTCCCCCGCTGCGAAACAAACTGTCAGTGACACATAGTTACTGTATATATAGTGTATAATCGTCCAAATTAAGTAGATTTTTCATTTGATATCATTCTAAGTGATGGAAGTTAGGGTTAGGGTTAGGGTTAGGGTTAGGTTAAGTTATAGTGAAAACTATGATACTTGGTCAAAACGTGATTTTCAGTGCATGAAACGCACATTAGGGCAAAAAAACTGAAATGTTTGTTAGGTCTGAAAAGACAACTTCAGGAGCAGGCTAAGAAAGAGTGAGATAAATTTAAATAGAAAATATGTATTACCAGACTGCAAAGTGGACAGTGAGAGTTCCTACAGTGGGGTCCTGTTCACTGCGATGTTACTGCAACTCTAGTCGAATGACCAGTGAGTGTGTCTTAAATACAGGCAAAACTGACAGTTGTCCCTAAGACTTTGGACAGATACGTTTCAGTCATTTGCAGGGCAAGAAGTAACTGATTAGTGTCGGGCCTGGAATCTGTAGTCAATGGTTTCCAGACGTAGGGTGTTCTTCGCTGTTCCTACCCTGGGGAATACCGCCATCATGATTTTGGAGGAGACTGACCAGTGTTTGTATTAGAGGGGGACATCCGAGCCCCAAACTGAATCATGGGGGAAGAAATCAAAGCTCCGTCGTTGACGCCTGGTGGGTAGATGTGGGTTGGCGTCGACAGTTGGAATCGAGTCTGCTGTTAGAACGTACGTGTGGTCGGATGCAGATGTAGGGACAAAGAGCCCAGTTGTATTGGTGGGGATGATCATATACACTTGCCATTCGCAGAGCCACCATATTTGGTCCAGTACTGTCCATGATTGGGAAGGAATGTGTCTGATCTCGGCGCACCTGGTGACGTGAACTTGGTCCAAAGGGGTCTTCGGATCCGGTCCGCTGAAGTTGAAACAGGATGGATAACAGTCTGTTCGGTTGTTGCACTGGACATACGTTGCGGTATTGACTGTAGCTGCTAATGGTACTGCGACCATGGTATGTAGGCGGTCGAGCTTTGCTGGAAGGATTCTCTCAGATTACCCAGGATACAGTTGTAGGTGAGGTTGGCGAGTTCTTCGTTCTGTCGGTTGGACCATAGCTGTGGTTGGGCTACGGCAGTAGGCATGAGGGAACAGACATAACAACTCATTGGTTGTGGCGCGGGCTGTGAGTGCGGTGTATCTGTACCAACTGTTCCTCATCATCAGGTTGTAGTCGTTTTCTTCCTGTGTTTGGACATGGGCGAGAATAAGGTGTATCTACTCAGGCTTAGGTGTTCCTGCCGGACGGATTTTGAGTAGGCGTGTGGCGGATGGTTGTACGAAGGGGTTCACACCAATCACTTTGGGGACCATGGCTGGACTAGTAGTGCGGATGGTGATAGTAAAGAGGAGGCCTTTTCCTGGTCGGTCCGGTCGGAGGCATAGGTTGATGCAGCCTTTTTGTTGGATATTGGTCGTAAGGTCTAGCATATGTTTACCATCTTTGATGGTGGTGGCTAACTTGGTGAAGTTAGCGGTCATGGTGGTAGCTTCTTTGGAAAGGGGCCATGTGATGGTTTTGTAGCCTGTATGGAGGAGGACCTGGTCCAAGGTGTCTGGCCAGACCACTCAGACTCTGGGAGCTTGTAGGTACCAATAAAAATAACTGGAGTCAGTCCTGTGTAATCCCAAGTGAGTAAGCTGTAGGCTGAGCAAAGGGACTTGAACGACGATTGGTGTCTTGTTTGATGGGATGCAGATCTGGGGGCCCCTGATCGTTTCCTGAACAAGCTAGTGGGGCATTCTCCTCCAGTGGGAGTGTACCAAGGTTCTGGTACGTTCCCCCCATGTGGTTGAACACAGAGCGGTGATGATGATGGCCAAAATCACACGGTGAGGTCCGTCCCAACGTGGAGAAGACCAGCACTTTCTTTTTATCACCTTGACGAGTACCAGGTCTCCTGGGGACAGGACCTCCTCTGTGGGAGACAGAGAAGATGTCGGCAGATTATTTTGCATTCATCACAGTTCTTTCTTGGAACATTTTGCATAACCACTTAGTGAGGGATTCTGTTTCTCTTTTCTCTTCTACCACCAGATCTTTTTCCCACATTGTTCAGTGGAAGGGTCTGTCTTTCACTGCCTCAAATGGTGTGCATCCCTGTGCTGTTGGAATGATTCTCATGTACGTTTCTACCAGGCTCAGGCATTCTTGCCATCGTTTTCCTGTATCTTCCATGGTTTTTCTGAGTCTGAGTTTTACTGTTCTAATGGTTTGTTCGACGAGTCCAGCACTTTGGTTCAGTTTGATGAAATCCATGTTCATAAGCTCGAAGGGATATGTTCCTGTTTGCCTTGTTCCATGCTTGGGTCGTTCATTGCCTTGAGAGTTGTGTCTACAGCAGTTTAGACAGTTTCTGCAAAAAAATTGAAGTAAGTTTGGAGACCTCTGGGAACATGCATTGTTTGTTGTACTGTACTGATCATCCCTTCTGTTGAGACATGGCTCCTCCCATGGCTCAATTTGGCAATTACTTCAAACAATGATCGTGGGACGCATGGCTTGTTTTCTACTGCATAGAGTCCGTTCTTGTGTTGAGTGGCTCCTTTTGTTTCCCATTGCAGTTTCTCTTTTTCTGGGGCATGATTTTGCATTTCTCTTAGGAATTCAGCAGGGATTGGGCTGTGTCTTTCCACCGTCACGTCTTGTTCTAGGAATAGTCTACATGCCTCTGTCAGTGCCACTATTTCTGCGGCTTGTGCAGACCAGTCGCCGGGGAGTCGTCCTGTCTTGAGGTTGTCTTTTTGAGTCACCACGGCATATACGTTGTGTTTTTCTCCATCCAGGGTTTTTGATGATGATCCATCCCCATAGGCAATGTGTCCGGGGGGCAATGGGTTGTCCATTAGGTCATTTGCATATACGTGGTTAATTATGATTCGTTGAGTGGTGAAGAATATGACATATTTTACTCATTCTTTTTAGTATAGCTGTTTCATTTTGATATCATATTTTACTCATTCTTTTGAGTATAGCTGTTTCATTTTGATATCATATTTTACTCATTCTTTTTAGTATAGCTGTTTCATTTTGATATCACATTTTACTCATTCCTTTTGTTGTGGCGGTCTTGTTTTAGAGTCGCCACTGGTTCCCAACTCAAATACAATATGAACAGAAGGATGGGTCTGAGACTCCTCAACTATAATGTTAACAAAAGGCTCTTCCTGAGATTCTTATTTCAAGGTGGGATCCACACTGATAAGAGACCAGATGGAGGACTTCAAAGGGCAGAGGAACAAAGAGCAGGGCGGAGGGTCGGGACTTTATAGGACCAGCGGAGACAGAGGTCTGGATGATGTGGATTCAAGGCTGGAAGATGTGGAGCCCAGAGAAACCCCCCCTCACAGCAGCCCTGGACCAGCCCACATCTCATTATTAATCAGCGAATGAATATGCATTTTTGTTGGACTATAACTGGGCAAACGTGGGTTTGGACAATGTCTTTTCCATCCTCCGCTTTGGGACATAAACACTCAGCGGGCTTATTCTATGGGAGGGAGACCCGGAGCTCTGTATGAATCAATTTGAATGGAATAAATCATCTGTGGATAAACTCGCTCAACCCTGGTTTGTCTCCTCCGATGCTGAACACGCTCCATTGTTAGACTGGAGACTACAGAGTTAAGGAATTGGAGTCAGGTAAAATATTTATAGTCTAACAGTTTTGGTGACCCAGTCCGTGAGTCGGTTGCGTAGACAGATAGGGGTTAAGGCCGATAACTCCGTCCGTGAACCAGGGAGGAGACTGCGTAGACATATGGGTTAAGGCCAGCCGCGGACTCTAAAACACGTCGGCGAACGTGGAGTCGCGGTTATCGAAACACGTCAGCGAACGTGGGAATAAGGAAAAGTTAAACACGTCAGCGAACGTGGGAATAAGGAAAAGTTAAAACACGTCAGCGAACGTGGGAATAAGGAAAAGTTAACCACGTCAGCGAACGTGAGGGAGCGCCGGCGAGCGTGAGACCTTTCTCTTGGGACTTCTCCGACAGGCGCCTGATCAACTGAAAGGTAAGCAGAATACCTATTACTGAAACGTTAAAATTCTGCTATTGGATTTTTAAATTATGGAGAAGTGACTATAGAAAGGGGATATCGGGAATAGGAGATTCCGAAAAGATTGTAATATACCTAGAGTCGGAATTGATGACGATCCCAGAACGGTCGTTTTGAGATAGAGAAAACGGTCGTATGAAACAAAGGAACAAGAGATTCCGGAAAGAGTTGTATGCAGGAGTTATTTTAAAGTCTTCAGCAGGGAAACGACTGGGTCCACAGATGTTTGATTCCTAGAATTGATTCTAAAAAAAAAAAATAATAAAAAAAAAAAGTAACAATAATTCCTAGAATTGAACATACTAAAATTCCAAATTTATCCGGAGACTTGATCTAGATTGAATTGGTGAAAATGGAAGGATGTGAGAGTGCGGGAGAATGTGGAGAATGGAATGAATTGACAATCTTGTATGCAGATGTGGAAGCACAGGTTCTGAGTGGTGTTCAAGTTAAAAAAACAACCAAAAATAAGACGCGAGTTGGTGAAACAATTTAGTACTTTAAAAGAAAATGTACATTTTGTAGGTCAAAAGCATGAATGGAATATGAATAACTTGTCCATTGCTTTGCGGAAAGTAGAGCATGACGTCACAGCTAAGGAGGTGGAACTCCGAAGGAGAAAAGAGGAGGTGTGGAGGTGGAGGCGGGGGTTGATACTGAGAAAGGAGGAGGAGTTGAAACAGCATAGATTGGCAATACACAACCTGGTAATTGCGTCAATAGCTTTGGCTGCGGTGAGGGCCCCCACCTAGATCGAACCAACTTTGACTCTTGTACCTTCAGCGCCTCCACTGAATAATAAAGCTCCATTAAAACCTCACGGTATACCCATACAAGCACCAATAGTGACTTTAGGTGGACGATTGATCCTTGACGTTGAGAATGAGGAGGAAGCTATGTCCTCCGAGGCAAAAGGCCTCATAGGAAAAGCATGTAATCTCGAACACGCGAAAAAACTGGGCTCTGTGTCCCTACATCTGCATCCGACCACATGTACGTTCTAACAGCAGACTCGATTCCAACTGTCGACGCCAACCCACATCTACCCACCAGGCGTCAACGACGGAGCTTTGATTTCTTCCCCCATGATTCAGTTTGGGGCTCGGATGTCCCCCTCTAATACAAACACTGGTCAGTCTCCTCCAAAATCATGATGGCGGTGTTCCCCAGGGTAGGAACAGCGAAGAACACCCTACGTCTGGAAACCATTGACTACAGATTCCAGGCCCGACACTAATCAATTACTTGTTGCCCTGCAAATGACTGAAAGGTATCTGTCCAAAGTCTTAGGGACAACTGTCAGTTTTGCCTGTATTTAAGACAAACTCACTGGTCATTCGACTAGAGTTGCAGTAACATCGCAGTGAACAGGACCCCACTGTAGGAACTCTCACTGTCCACTTTGCAGTCTGGTAATACATATTTTCTATTTAAATTTATCTCACTCTTTCTTAGCCTGCTCCTGAAGTTGTATTTTCAGACCTAACAAACATTTCAGTTTTTTTGCCCTCATGTGCGTTTCATGCGCTGAAAATCACGTTTTGGCCAAGTATCATAGTTTTCACTATAACTTAACCTAACCCTAACCCTAACCCTAACCCTAACTTCCATCACTTAGAATGATATCAAATGAAAAACCTACTTAATTTGGACAATTATACACTATATACACAGTTACTATGTGTCACTGACAGTTTGTTTCGCAGCGGGGGAACATTTCAGTTTTTATTGCCTTAATGTGCATTTCATGCGCTGAAAATCTCGTTTTGGCCAAGTATCATAGTTTTCACTATAACTTAATTTCTATCAATCAGAATGATGTCAAATGAAAAACTTACTTGAATTGGATAATTATACACAGTAACTATGTGCCTCTGACAGTGTGTTTCGCAGCAGGGGAACATTTTAGTTTTTATTGCCTTAACGTGCGTTTCATGCGCTGAAAATCACGTTTTGGCCAAGTATCATAGTTTTCACTATAACTTAATTTCTAGCACTTAGAATGATGCCAAATGCAAAACTCACTTGAATTGGATGATTTTACACTATATACACAGTAACTATGTGCCTCTGGCAGTTTGTTTCGAAGCAGGGGAACATTTCAGTTTTTATTGCCTTAACGTGCGTTTCATGCGCTGAAAATCACGTTTTGGCCAAGTATCATAATTTTCACTATAACTTAATTTTTATCACTTAGAATGATGCTAGATGCAAAACTTACTTGAATTGGACGATTTTTCACTATATACACAGTAACTATGTGTCTCTGACAGTTTGTTTCGCAGCAGGGGAACATTTCAGTTTTTATTGCCTTAACGTGCGTTTCATGCGCTGAAAATCACGTTTTGGCCAAGTATCATAGTTTTCACTATAACTTAATTTCTAGCACTTAGAATGATGCCAAATCCAAAACTTACTTGAATTGGATGATTTTACACTATATCCACAGTAACTATGTGCCTCTGGCAGTTTGTTTCAGAGCAGGGGAACATTTCAGTTTTTATTGCCTTAACGTGCGTTTCATGCGCTGAAAATCACGTTTTGGCCAAGTATCATAATTTTCACTATAACTTAATTTCTATTACTTAGAATGTTGCTTAATGCAAAACTTACTTGAATTGGACGATTTTACACTATATACACAGTAACTATGTGCCTCTGAAAGTTTGTTTCGCAGCAGGGGAACATTTCAGTTTTTATTGCCTTAACGTGCGTTTCATGCGCTGAAAATCACGTTTTGGCCAAGTATCATAATTTTCACTATAACTTAATTTCTATTACTTAGAATGTTGTTTAATGCAAAACTTACTTGAATTGGACGATTTTACACTATATACACAGTAACTATGTGCCTCTGAAAGTTTGTTTCGCAGCAGGGGAACATTTCAGTTTTTATTGCCTTAACGTGCGTTTCATGTGCTGAAAATCACGTTTTGGCCAAGTATCACAATTTTCACTATAACTTAATTTCTATCACTTAGAATGATGCTAAATGAAAAACTTACTTGAATTGGACGATAATACACTATATACACAGTAACTATGTGTCTCTGACAGTTTGTTTCGCAGCAGGGGAACATTTCAGTGTTTATTGCCTTAACGTGCGTTTCATGTGCTGAAAATCACGTTTTGGGCAAGTATCATAATTTTCACTATAACTTATTTTCTATCACTTAGAATGATGCTAAATGAAAAACTCACTTGAATTAGACGATAATACACTATATACACAGTAATTATGTGTCTCTGACAGTTTGTTTGGCAGCAGGGGAACATTTCAGTTTTTATTGCCTGAATGTGCTTTTTATGCGCTGAAAATCATGTTTAGACCAAGTATCATAGTTTTCATTATAACTTAATATCTAGCCATTAGAATGATGCCAAATTAAAAACTTATTAAATTATAAAATTTGATGATATTACACTATATAGAGAGAGACATTTGTGTCTCTGACAGTTTTACACAGTTTTACAAGTTATGACTCCAGACTCTTAATTTACAATTCTGCCTTTATGGATAAATTGCATCACCACCCCCTGAGTGGATCACTTACCTCTCACTGTCTTTCACTTACCTTCATTCAGCATGTAGGTGTCAGATCACCTTGTACCTAGTGTCTATTCATATTACCTCACCCGAAGTTATTACACAGAAGGGATTGTGTTGTGTTACCCCAAGTTTAGAGTCCCTACGGATGTGGGAAACTTACAGCGTCTGTCTGCCAGAGAGCAGCAGCTGGAACCGATTGTGACCAGGGTGGCATGGGTCCCTGATCATGTCCCTGGCTCTGCTGAGGTAACGAGGGCTGGCAATGTCTTCCAGTGAAGGCAGAGTAGCCGACGATCTTCTGCGTAGTGGTGATACCTTTCTAAATAGCCCTTTTTGTCTGCTGCCGTTTTTTCCGCGTACCACCAAATGTGCTTTTTATGTGCTGATAAGCATATTTTGGTCGAATATGAAAGTTTCCAAGTGTGCACTTGACCCTGGATGACCTGGAGAGTGACAGTTACTCCTGAAGTTGAACTCTTTTTCATCGCACAATTCAAGGAAACAATTGCAAACCCTGTTAGCCAGCCTTTCTTATATTTTGCGAGGCGAAGAAACAATTGCAAGGCCAACTAGTTAGTCTTTCTTACATTCCACGATCTTTTAAATCAATTGTAAAACCAGTTTGGCTAGTCTACCTTGCATTCTAGATCTTAAAAAAACAAAGGTAAAACCAGTATGACCACATGGTGCGACAAGAATAATTAATTATTAAGCCAGTTAGCCAGTCCATCCCACAATTCCCTCCTTTTGTGTCTGTGAAAATATCAAAATATTGAAGTGGCTGTTTCCATGAGCCAGAGAAGAACCAGTCAAGCCATCCTCGTTGTGGAACCGAATCTCCGGTCACAGCTCTCTGCATGTTCCTAATAGCCTGCAGGGCATCATGGACCGAGCAGGACATGCCGGCAGGGATGAAGGGGCAGCACGAGTCTCCCACCATGGCGCACACACAGCCCCGCTGGGTGGCCATTCCGTCAAGAGCAGGGCAGCCCTGGAAAATCACCTGAGCCATAGCGGCTACCCAGCCTGACTGATGCGCCGACACAGGCCCGGAACCTGCCTTCAATGTTCTTCAAATGCAGGGTGTTCCTCGCCGCTCCCACTCAAGGGAACTGAGCCATTAGGATTTTGGATGAGACTGACCAGTATTTGTGTTTGAGGGACACATCCGAGCCACACAATGGATCATGGTCGTGAGCTCCGTCAATAATGTGCCCAAATGGAGGTCATTGATTCGGGAATAACAGAACTTCTGAAGATCCCTAGATCAGGGGTGGCCAACCAGACAAACTCTCAGTTCAACCAAGTCCACAAACAAAAATATTATAATTTACAATAGCGTTTTTCTTTTACTATGCATGTTACTTAGTGGGACTTCTGTCATAAAATCAGAGCCTATTTTTGCGCAACATTCGCTCCTTGTGAGCTGTCATTTATTATGAATGGCTTTTAACTAGCGCGCCCACCACGTGGGTGTACACCTCGCTCTCCTATTGGCTGCTCCCGGCTGAGCACTCTCGCCTTGGTCTGCCTCGCAGGGGGTGTGGCTTTTTCAGCCGACGCTCGATCTTTGGGATACTTTTTGTTTGCGAGACGCCGTTCATTGTCGCTTCTGGTTCACGGGAGCTCTCCCACTCTGTTAAAAACGTTTAATCAAATGACCTTGCTCCTACTGGGAAACTTTGAGGTATTTTCATCCCAAGCACATGCGCATTGGACGAAAATACCGTATTGAACTCAAGCGAAGCGCACACGCAAATAAAAATAAAACACAAATACAAACTTTGATATGGACGTAAGAGCCGCATGCGGCTCGGGAGCCGCGGGTTGGCCACCCCTGCCCTAGATGATTATTTTTATACATAATATTCAAAAATACATCCCCATCGTCAATGGATACAATTTTTCGGGTTAGTTCACCAACCAGAACAGACTGGGCCTGGTTCTAATACAACCACTATTTTAATCCCAGAATGCCTGTTTTGGACACTGTTTATGGTGGGAAAATAGCTCCAGAACCATCCTGGATCATTATTTTTCCACAGAATAGTGAAAATACATCCATCTACACATTCAACACTAATTATGAGTAGAAGCACCAACCAGAACCGACTGGGCCTGGTTCTAATACGACCACTATTTTAATCGCAAAATGCCTGTTTTGGACAATGTTTATGGTGGGAAACTTTATTTTTATAGAAAATAGTGAAACTACATCCACACACTCAATCAACACAAATTCTGGGTAAATACACCAACCAGAACCGATTGGGCCTTGTTCTAATACAACCACTATTTTTATCGCAAAATGTTTTGGACACTATTGACGGTGGGAAATATTCCCAGAACATCCCTGCATCTTTAATTTTACACATAATAGTGAAAATGCATCCATCCACACAATTGACACTAAATCTGGGTAAAAGCGGCAACCAGAACCGACTGGGCCCGGTTCTAATTCAACCACCATGCAAAATAAAGATCCATTGGAGGTTTTTGATTCTTGTATAAAAAAGCCCCAAAACATCCCTGCATGATTATTTTTAAACAGAATAGTAAAATATACATCCCTATCATCTTTGGACACAAGTTTCAGATATAAACAGCAACCAGACCCGACTGGACCCAGTTATAATGCAACAACTATTTTTTATTGCAAAATGCATGTTTTGGAGAAAATTTACGCTGGGTGTGAAATATATTTGCATGCATATATATTTAATCTTGCACCCATTTCACTTACACCTATTGGTTAAAATGTGCACTACACCTTTTGTACTCCACCTCCTTCATTTGTATTGACGCCTACCATTTTTATGACTTGTCTTATCTCTAATAAAACCACCGTTGAAGCAACTTTTCAGCGGGAAACAGCCTTGAGGAGCTTGGAGAGTAGTCACACTCTCAGGCCTCTGATTTGTCCACTCCCCCGCCTCTGCAGACGCGGGCTTTAAGTTTCATTCCATCCGCATCAGTGTGTGTTCCTGTGTTCGAGTTTATTTAAGTGTTGGCTGGTAGCTCCAACATTCTGGTGCCCGAAACCCGGTAGGTTTCGCATCCTGATTTTGGATCGCGAATAATTAATCCAAAAATCTGACGTCAGCTGTCTCCCCATTGGGGAGAAGGGTGATCGATTCTCCGCTGTTCAGAAGAAGGAAGCGAATCCATCCCACCGGACACAGAGCACATCTGAGCGGTAAGGCACTTTTAAAATTAATTTGTAGAATCCAATCCAGTATTGAGACCCTGTCTTTCTAGAGAAGAAAGATGCTCCGTGTGTCGGAGAAAAACGTTTCTTTACCGCTCCCCGTAAGTTAGGGGAAACGTTCTCGGGATTTGAGAAGTTAGGTAAATTAAACGGGAGATCAAGTAAGGATCTCGAGATTTCTGGTTTGAGTTCTAATGCGTGAATCACCAGACAAAGAGGAGGAGGTCGCAACTCTCCGCCAGGGACTCCGAGGATTGCGTTAAAGATATAGAAAAAATATTATTACACTGTGCCAAGAGAATGAAAGCTCAAAATAAAGAATATATATATATATATATATATATATATATATATATATATATATATATATATATATATATATATATATATATATATATATATATATATATATATATATATATATATATATATATATATATATATATATATATATATATATATATATATATATATATATATATATATATATATATATATATATATAGAATAATAAATATAAAACTTGCAAGTAATCTCCCTAAGGAGAAATTTAAACCACAGCACTTGTGACACCCTCGTAAATCACGTCGTTTGCCGCGCAAAATAAGAGTATAAATGACTATCTAGGCGGGAAAATAAGATAGTAAATTAAACGGGACGTCCCTAGAGAAGGTGAGTAAACACTAAATAAAAACTAATGAATACATTATAAGAATAACGGAATATATCAATATAATTTTTGAATAAGCAAAAATCTTCAAACAAAAGAAAAGTTGCAAAAATGGGTTTAACAAACAGCAAAGAACTCTCAACCGACATGAAGTTTATGCTGAAGCATTTTCCTGATAATTGCACATATATGAAAGAATGGAGGAAGAATAAAGACAAAGAGTGGGATGGGAGACTGTTGGAGGAGCCATTACAGGCCATAAAGCGTAAATTACAAGTCGAGAAGGCTATTGAAAGAGGAAAAAAAGAGAAGATATGTAAAGAACTTCAAGATATTCAAGTTTGGATCGGTCAAGCCCAATTAAGACAGAAACAAAAAATTATGAAGAAAATTAAACAAGCTGAACGAAAAACAAGTATGGCAGCTTTGATTAATATTAGGCCCCACGAAGAGACACTGGCCCCCTCCAGTGCACTCACTTCGGACAGGCTGTGCCAGGCACCTTTTACGAGCCAAGGGCACAAAGAGGGAGGGGGACCTGAGATGCACACACAAGAACAACATCTCAAGTTACAAAGGGCCTCTTACAATCCACACGATGAAGAAGGAGGGGTGAGCCAGAGTCCACAGGTGCCGCTGCAGAACCAGCAGGAGTAATCAAAATGCAGACAAGAGCACAAAGAGAAAAAATGGGAGGAGGACAACTCTATCCTCCCTTGATAGCATTTCAAGGACCTTACACTGGCCCACAGCCATGGGCACCACCAAGCCAAATGTATCCCATGGTTGAAGTTGCAAACCCACACTTCCAAGTGAATGGAGATCGTGATCAAACCATTCTCGTCCACCGTCCATGGACCGAGTCTGAATGTACTGAAGCATGAAAGGGACTGGGAGACCCAATAAAAAACCCAACTGAATGGTCCAATAATTTTGAACAGCTAAGGCAAAGTTTCCACCTGAATGGAGCTGAGACAAGAAAAGCGTTCACCATGAGTCTGGGACACAACTGGGCAAGAGTGAGAGGAAACTTCGATGAAAAAAACAACCAAGGAAAAATTCACCCCCATGATTCACCAGACCTAACAATGCTAGTAGAAAGAGTCCTGAGTCGAGTTCGAGAGACGTGGCGCCCAACACCATGTTATGACAAAATTAGAGCCACAAGACAGGAACAAGGAGAAGGAATTCATAAATTCAGAGCAAGATTTGAAGAAGTGTTCAAAGCCCACAGTGGGATAACGGAAGACCAAAATGAGCAAGGGGCGTACCAAGCCCAACTGAGACAAGGGTTCCTGGAAGGCCTCCAGCCCCACATCAAAGGGTTCGTGCAGAAGTACTGTGTCACATACCGAACCATGCCAATGAACCAACTCATGGAGTGGGCGATTCATGCTGAGGAGAGACACTGCCAAAAACAGGTAAGTTCAGGAGTTAACGCTCTGACCCAAGCCATGGCCTCATCGGTGGACGAAGAGTCATCAGAAGTATACTACCAACGAGGACATGGAAGAGTAAGTGGCCGAGGAAGACACGGCCGACCAAGAAGAAGAAGCCCAGATGACAAGTGTTTCAAGTGTCAAGAGAGAGGACATTTTGCTCGAGACTGCAAAAATACACACAGGTGGAACCAGAGACCCCCACCGTTCAACCCTGAAAATCAATATCAAGAATGACGCCAGAAGAAATGGAAGTCTAACACAGAAGAGGAAACTGAAGAAAGCGTTTGGGAGGACGAAGAAACCCCCTGCTCGCCAGTAGAAGTGTTAGACTTAACCGAAATCATGTCCACCCTCTGGGAGAGAGATAGCAAACCATACTACACCTTACTGGTGGGACAAAGTCAAACACCAGTAAGATTCTTATGCGACACTGGAGCAGATAAATCAGTCATCAAAGACAAAGTGCCAGGATTGATACCAGGAAAGGAGTGGATCACTGTGATAGGAGCAGGAGGACACATGGAGCTATTGAAGAAGTCGAAGAAAACAAAAATAACTGATGAAAATGGACAAAATCATGAAGCAAAATTTGTCCTGAGTAAAAACTGTCCTGTGAACCTCATGGGAAGAGATCTACTCCGTAAACTGGGAATCAGCCTTATCCCCACAGACGATGGTATGAAACCAGTACACAGATGGGAGGAAGCGGAAATCCAAATAGTTGAAGATCAAGAGGAACCTCATATGTTCTACTCCCTAGATTTAGCAACACAAGGGCCCTCATCCGTAATCCGACAGTTAAAATCCAAAGTCGAAAATATTAATGGCCAAACACAAACCCACTGGCCACTACACAACACCATGAAATTTGGATAAGCCAGACCAGAATTTGTTAAACACTTCGAGCGACTGGGACCCCAACTAGTCCGACTGGAGTACCTGTATTCCACAGCAGAGGGAGATGCAGCCACTTCGGTGGACTTGCCGCCACAAGCGAAAAAACTACTACAGTTTGAGATAACACCTCATGTGTCCATAAAGAGAAAACACCACAGGTCCTGGAAAGACCTAGGACGCATGGTGCAATTTTTGAAGACCAGAAACGAGGAGTCGTGGTCACATCAGACTCCCACAGTCAGCGTACTAACAAACACCCCATATGGAACAGTGACAAGACAGAAGCTAAAGTGGATGACCCAAGCAAGTCCGAAGACGCATTTAACTGCATGACAAGACTACATACTACTACAAGCTGAAGATTTCCCTACAGTACCGAGTTCACTGTGGTCCAAATCAAAAGCAGATGTAGGAAAAATGACCACAGCAAGAGAAGTAAGAATTGAGCCCAAGACATCATTTCGACCACGGGCTAAACAATACCCCCTTAAACCAGATGCTATAAATGGCATCAGACCAGTAATTAAAGAAATGCAGGCATTCTAATTGAAAGTCCATCAAGCGAATGTAACACACCTATCTTTCCCGTGAAGAAAACGGAGACGGGAACGTGGAGATTGGTCCAAGACCTAAGACGGGTCAATGAAGCAGTGAAGTCCAGAGCACCCTGCGTACCCGACCCACACATACTGTTGAACGAGTTAAAGCCAAATCAGAAATTCTTTACAGTAATTGACCTAAGCAATGCATTTTTTCTCTATACCATTACACAAAACAGCACAAGACTGGTTTGGTTTCACATTCGAAGGAACCAAATACACATACACAAGGCTGCCACAGGGATTCTGCGACAGCCCCACAATATTCTCACAAGAGATTGCAGCATGTATAAATCAGCATGAACACAGACACCACACAGATCCTAGTATATGTAGACGATATACTGATAGCCAGCCCCACCGAAGAGGAAAACAAAGAGGAAGCAATCAGATTATTCAAACATCGAGAGCAAACTGGGAACAAGGCGTCGCTGAAGAAACTGCAGTACTGTCAGGAGTCAGTCATCTTCTTGGGACACTGAGTCTCACAGAAAGGAAGGGAACTAACGGATGGAAGACGAGAAGCCATCCAGCAATGTCCGAAACCACAGACGAAAAAACAAATGATGGCCTTCTTAGGCCTAACTAACTACTGCAGGAGTTGGATTCCAAATTATGCAGAACTAACTCAGCCACTTCTAGACATGATCTATGCCACTGAGATGACAATGAGATACCCAGTGACATGGACTGAAGAAGGAAACCGAACATTCATGGAAGTGAAGGAACACATCTTGGAATCAGGAGTCCTAGCATTTCCTGACTATGAAAAACCATTCACCCAAACAGTGACTTGCAAAGGAGCGTTCATGACATCAGTGTTACTACAACCACATGGAACAAAGATTAAACCAGTAGCGTTCTACCCAAAACGACTGGACCCAGTTGCAGCTGCCCTACCCCCGTAAGTACGAGCAGTGTGCGCAGCAGCATTAGCGGTCCAGATGACAGCTGAACTTGTACTGTTCCATCCACTCACACTCCAAGTCCCCCATGAAGTGGATCTACTGATAACACAAACCAAAATGTCGTTCCTGTCACCAGCAAGACACCTGGCCGTAACAGCCACATTGTTATCGCAACCCCATCTCACGATTAAGCGATGCAATACCTTGAACCCAGCAACGTTAATACAAACTGAAGAAGACGGAGATCCACACCAATGTGATGAAAGAACCAGTGAAAGCTGTAAACCAAGACCAGATCTAAAAGACACTCCAATTCCAGACAGCACTTATGTATACGTAGATGGATCCGCATCCAAATCAGAACAAGGAAAAAATCAAGTAGGATTTGCAGTCGTCACAGACAACAAAGTCTTATGTGCAGAAAAATTGCCATCTAATCTCTCAGCGCAAGATGCAGAAATTATAGCATTGACAAAGGCGTGCACATTGTTTAAAGGTAGGAAGGTCACGATTTATACAGACAGCCAATATGCACACTCCACTCTACATGTATTTGCTGCACAATGGATTAGAAGAGGGATGAAAACATCCACAGGCAAATCAGTAGAGCATGCCGAACTGCTGAAACAATTACCTAATGCAGTACTACTTCCCAGCCACATAGCTGTATGCAAATGTAAGGCACATACTAACAGCAGCGACAGAATTAGTAGAGGAAATACTAGAGCAGATACAGCAGCTAAAGGAGCAGCACAAACACTGAGTGCTCAGTATACACAACAACAACATGAGTCAATCCCAAAAACAGTATTAATTGAAATGCAAAACATTGCACCACAGAATGAAAAAGATGCATGGATACTCAAAGGCACAGAACAGTCTGCGGACGGCCTATATACAATAAAGGCCTACCCTGCTTGCCAAAAAAATTATTCCAAATGGTAGCAAAATTGAGCCATGGAAAGTCTCATGTCTCAACAAGGGGGATGATAGACATGGTACAGCGTGTTTTCCATGTGACAACAGGTCTAAATACCTATTTTAAATTTTTTTGTAGAGACTGTTTAACTTGCTGCAAACATAATGTGCAAGGTAACCTCAGACCCAAACGAGGCCAATGCCCAAAAGGTACCTACCCATTTGAAATTATACACATGGATTTCATTGAATTATCCAGAAGCAACCAGTATAAATACTGTTTAGTCTTGATTGACTCATTCTCGAAATGGACTGAAATAGTCCCCTCAAAAACACCAGACGCATTGACGGTGGCTAAAGCCATCTGTAAACACATAATCCCAGAACATGGGATCCCCAGAATCATCTGGAGCGACAATGGAACTCATTTTGTAAACAGCATAATACAATACATAGCAAACCACCTAGGAATAAGTCTAAAAAATCACTGCTCGTACCATCCGCAAAGCGCGGGACTGGTAGAGAGAACAAATGGTACAATAGAACTAAGGCTTAAAAAAACCATGGAAGAAACAAAAAAAACCATGGCCAGAATGCTTACCACTGGTCAAAACATATATGAGAATTGTACCAACTAGCTCAGGATTAACACCTTTTGAGATAGTTCATGGAAGACCATTCCAACTTCCCCTATGGGAAGGTGAACCATGGCAAGAGACTAAGGGCGAGGCAGATCCACTCACAGAGTGGATGGTAAAAATGTTTAGAGAAAAACTTGTCCAAAATACATGTAAGCTGCCGTTATCCCCTTTGTCTCCCCTACAGGAGGTGGTGAAGCCTGGTGACCAGATCCTGATTCGAGTCATAAAAAGGAAATCCTGGTCCTCGCCATGTTGGGAAGGCCCATTCGTGGTTCAACTCACCACCCCCACCGCAGTAAAGATTGCCGAGAGGTCGACGTGGATTCACCAATCCCAAGTCAAAATAGTTCGAGACATCGGCAACCCTGAGTAGATTGCAAATCGGACGGTACAAAAACCCTTGTCCGCGAAGGAATCATCTGACGTCTGCTCACCTGCCCCAAACACCCCCCCTAACCTAACCTTGACCTCTCACAGTTTTTACACCCTCACACAGAAGCCAAAATGAAAGCCACTGCCACCCTCATCACTGTGACTGTACTATCAGTGGCAGCATGGGTGTGGCTGAGTGCCCCGCCCCCAGACATTCGAGTTGAAAAACGAGACGATGCCGTGCTACTGTCACAGAGGAAAGTGAAGTGGTATGAAAAGAACAATCCAAAGAATCATTTTGAAGAAAATATGTGGTATAATTTCATGGTATTTCAGAAAAAAATAACTGGTGTGAAAGAAAGTTGTTATTTGTGTAGTCGTATGCCTTATTCCACATGTACCCCACCAGTGTATCCCAAGCCAATCAACCCCTATACCTATAATGCCTACACACCTCTATGGTATCCCGACATACTGAGATCACAGTGTCTAGAAGGTGCATTTAGATCTGTAGTTCCCGAGGTTGATGCCACTGTACCACCTTTAACAGGTAGAAAATTCACAAGGCTTTTGAACTATGATTGGACAGATCTAGTTATGTTAAGCAACGTCCCATACCCAAGTGATTTTACGGCTGTGTGTTTCGCTAGTAATATGACATTCTGGGGTAAGTCCAGACCAGTAGGAGAAGTCCCCATGAAATTCTGTAGGGATATACTTACCCCGTGCAGACGAGACACCACTAACAAAGCCAGGTTCAATGCCACAGGAGTACCCATGGGTGCCACCTGCAGGGACTATTACACTCTCCCTGATGTAATGGGCACTGATCCCCAAGATGATGGGTATTGGATGTGTGGGCATACAGTGTATTTAGGTTTGCCCACAGTATGGAATGGTCGCTGTGCAATGGTGCAGATGGTTCAAGATGCATTCCTTTTAAGGGGAGTGAAAATACCAGTAAGATATAAGAGATTTATACCTGTACAATTTAAACCACATGATTCAATTTGGGGTAGTAATGTCCCTGATGATCACAAATTATGGTCCACCTCCGAGAAAGTCATATTGTCACTACTTCCACAGATTGGAGTGGGTAAAGTTATGCTCCGTGTAGAACCATTGAATTATCGGATGGGATTGTTCATTAACCAAACTATCAAAGCCCTACAAGGTATAGCAGAGGAATTAAAAGCCTTTAGAGAAATGGAGTTGCAAGACCGCATGGTCCTAGATTTGATAACAGCCAAGGATGGAGGTGTGTGTGCCATAGTTGGAGAACACTGTTGCACCTTCATCCCAGATGAAACCGGTGACGAAGGTAACATAACTCGTGCCATAGCTGAAATGAAAGCCTTAGCCAACACCATGGCCCAAGATCACTCAGCCATAGGTGCATCACTGTGGTCGTGGTTGACAACCGGATCATGGTTCTCTATTCTGATTAAATTTGCAACTCCCTTTTTTGCGGTTTTAATTCTATTCTGCATCTTTTCAATGTGTGTAATCCCTTGTATGAAAGTTATGATTCAAAAAAATATCCAGCACACGCTGGTAGCTTACAGTGACATACAGTTTCACAGCATGACAAACCTTGCCGGAGATTCTAGCACTCTTCCAAAGTGTGATGAATCCCCGGATGTCGAGTCGTCTGGGTAAATGTACTTGTCTTGACTTAAAAAATTGTGTTCGCTCATTAAGGGGGACGCAGAGGAATTTTCCTCAAGTACCCCTGAGTAAACTTGAGTTTTTCGCCTCTGCCTTGACAAGTGATTTAGTTATTTTTCATACCCTGTTGAGTGACTATTAATGATATTTGTATTCTAAAACCTGCAAAGGAGGGATATAGATTGATGAAAATGAAAATTCTTTCAAAGTAACTTCAGGGGGGATATGTGAAATATATTTGCATGCATATATATATAATCTTGCACCCATTTCACTATGATATATTAAAGGTTACTAGAATAGAATATTAATTTACACCTATTGGTTAAAATGTGCACTAAACCTTTTGTACTCCACTTCCTGCATTTGTATTGACGCCTCCCATTTTTATGACTTGTCTTATCTCTAATAAAACCACAGTTGAAGCAACTTTTCAGCGGGAAACAGCCTTGAGGAGCTTGGAGAGTAGTCACACTATCGGGCCTCTGATTTGTCCACTCCCCCGCTTCTGCAGACGCGGCCTATAACTTTCATTCCATCCGCATCAGTGTGTGTTCCTGTGTTCGAGTTTATTTAAGTGTTGGCTGGTAGCCCCAACACTGGGAAATACCCCTAGAACCATCCTGGATCTTTATTTTTAGACAGAATAGTGAAAATACATCCACCTACACAATCAACACTAACTCTGGGTAAAAGCACGAACCAGAACTGACTGGGCTTGGTTTTACTACAACCACCATGCAAAATAAAGTGCCCAAATGGAGGTCATTTATTCGGGCATAGAAGAACTTCTGAACATCCCCAGATGATAATTTTTATACAGAATAGTCAAAACATCAACCCCATTCCTATTGGACACACGTTACGGGTGTAGACACAAACCAGAACCGACTGGGCCTGGTTCTAACACAACCACTATTTTTGTCGCAAAATGCATGTTTTTGACACTATTTATGGTGGGAAATCGTCTCAGAACATCCCTGGATCTTTATTCTTACAGAGAATAGTGAAAATACATCCACCCACACAATCGACACTGATTGTGGGTAAAGCACCAACCAGAACCGACTGGGCCTGGTTCTAAACAACCACTTGTAAATAAAGTGCCCAAATTGAGGTCATTGATTAGGGCATAACAGAACTTCTGAACATCCCTAGAATATTATTTTTATAAAGAATAATCAAAAATACATCCCCATCATCATTGGACACAATTTCTGGGTAAAAACACGAACCAGAACCGACTGGGCCTGGTTTTAATACAACCACTACTTGAACCGCAAAATGCCTGTTTTGGACACTGTTTGTGGTGGGAAATAGCTCCAGAACCATCCTGGATCATTATTGTTATACAAAATAGTGAAAATACATCCACTCACACAATAAACACAAATTCTGGGTAAAAGCACCAACCAAAACCGACTGGGCCTGTTTCTAAACCACCACTTGTAAATAAAGTGACCAAATGAAAGTAATTCATTCGGGCATAACAGAACTTCTGAACATCGCTAGATGATTACTTCTATACAGAATAGTCAAGTATACATCCCCATCATAATTGGACACAAGTTTCGTATACAAACACCCACCAGAACCGACTGGACCCTGTTATAATGCAACCACTATTTTGTATCACCTGTTTTGGACACTGTTTATGGTGGGTGATAGCTCCAGAATCACCTAGAATGATGCCAATGAATGACTTACTTGAAATGGACGATTTTTTGGTCCGGGACCAATGAAAGTAGAACAAGAATTAGCAAGGGCTTTATAGTCTTGGTCTGTTAATAGAGTCAGGGACTTAACTAAGACAAAGTCAGGGACTTTTAGTCTTTGTCTGTTCAGAGATATTGGGTTAATCACAAAGTGGATATCAATTTCGGGTAATTTAGAAAATAATTGTTGTTTAAACTATTAAGTAGGTGATTAATATGGGTGAGAACGCAACAAAAGGGATGGGTTTATTGTCAGACTGCAAAAGGAAATCGGAGAGTTACCGGGACGAGATATCATGGTCCAGCTTGGGCTAAGCCTAGTGGCCACCCAAAATGGCTTCCAACCCAGGGAATTACAGACCAAAAATATCTTCCACTCGACCACATCTAACAGCTTCTACGCTCTCGACATTGTCGGGAATGATTCTGCCAAGGTAGCTGAAAGTCTAAGAGAACAGTCTGAAGATATCTGCCCAGCAGCACCAGGACAGGAACAACAAACATGGCCATGACATGTCACCCTGAAGTTCATGGGAGACCGGACGACAAGTGGTTAAACCAATTCTCACAGTTGCCCACTCAACGAATCATAATTAACCACGTATATGCAACTGACCTAATGGACAACCCATTGCCCCCTGGACACATTGCCTATGGGGATGGATCATCATCAAAAACCCTGGATGGAGAAAAACACAACGTATATGCCGTGGTGACTCAAAAAGACAACCTCAAGACAGGACGACTCCCCGGCGACTGGTCCGCACAAGCCGCAGGAATAGTGGCACTGACAGAGGCATGTAGACTATTCCTAGAACAAGACGTGACGGTGGAAAGACACAGCCCAATCCCTGCTGAATTCCTAAGAGAAATGCAAAATCATGCCCCAGAAAAAGAGAAACTGCAATGGGAAACAAAAGGAGCCACTCAACACAAGAACGGACTCTATGCAGTAGAAAACAAGCCATGCGTGACACGATCATTGTTTGAAGTAATTGCCAAATTGAGCCATGTGAGGAGCCATGTCTCAACAGGAGGGATGATCAGTACAGTACAACAAACAATGCATGTTCCCAGAGGTCTCCAAACTTACTTCAATTTTTTGGGCAGAAACTGTCTGAACTGCTGTAGACACGACTCTCAAGGCAACGAACGACCCAAGCATGGAACAAGGCAAACAGGAACATATCCCTTCGAGCTTCTGAACATGGATTTCATCAAACTGAATCAAAGTGCTGGACTCGTCGAACAAACCATTAGAACAGTAAAACTCAGACTCAGAAAAAACATGGAAGACCAACCACAGCTATGGGCCAAGCGACAGAACGAAGAACTCGCCAACCTCACCTACAACTGTATTCTGGGTAATTTGAGAGAATCCTTCCAGCAAAGCTCGTTGCCGACGTGTTTTAGAGTCCGCGGCTGGCCTTAACCCATATGTCTACGCAGTCTCCTCCCTGGTTCACGGACGGAGTTATCGGCCTTAACCCCTATCTGTCTACGCAACCGACTCACGGACTGGGTCACCAAAACTGTTAGACTATAAATATTTTACCTGACTCCAATTCCTTAACTCTGTAGTCTCCAGTCTAACAATGGAGCGTGTTCAGCATCGGAGGAGACAAACCAGGGTTGAGCGAGTTTATCCACAGATGATTTATTCCATTCAAATTGATTCATACAGAGCTCCGGGTCTCCCTCCCATAGAATAAGCCCGCTGAGTGTTGATGTCCCAAAGCGGAGGATGGAAAAGACATTGTCCAAACCCGCGTTTGCCCAGTTATAGTCCAACAAAAATGCATATTCATTCGCTGATTAATAATGAGATGTGGGCTGGTCCAGGGCTGCTGTGAGGGGGGGTTTCTCTGGGCTCCACATCTTCCAGCCTTGAATCCACATTATCCAGACCTCTGTCTCCGCTGGTCCTATAAAGTCCCGACCCTCCGCCCTGCTCTTTGTTCCTCTGCCCTTTGAAGTCCTCCATCTGGTCTCTTATCAGTGTGGATCCCACCTTGAAATAAGAATCTCAGGAAGAGCCTTTTGTGAACATTATAGTTGAGGAGTCTCAGACCCATCCTTCTGTTCATATTGTATTTGAGTTGGGAACCAGTGGCGACTCTAAAACAAGACCGCCACAACAAAAGGAATGAGTAAAATGTGATATCAAAATGAAACAGCTATACTAAAAAGAATGAGTAAAATATGATATCAAAATGAAACAGCTATACTAAAAAGAATGAGTAAAATATGATATCAAAATGAAACAGCTATACTAAAAAGAATGAGTAAAATATGTCAAATATGTGCTTGTATGGGTATACCGTGAGGTTTTAATGGAGCTTTATTATTCAGTGGAGGCGCTGAAGGTACAAGAGTCAAAGTTGGTTCGATCTGGGTGGGGGCCCTCACCGCAGCCAAAGCTATTGACGCAATTACCAGGTTGTGTATTGCCAATCTATGCTGTTCCAACTCCTCCTCCTTTCTCAGTATCGACCCCCGCCTCCACCTCCACACCTCCTCTTTTCTCCTTCGGAGTTCCACCTCCTTAGCTGTGACGTCACGCTCTACTTTCCGCAAAGCAATGGACAAGTTATTCATATTCCATTCATGCTTTTGACCTACAAAATGTACATTTTCTTTTAAAGTACTAAATTGTTTCACCAACTCGCGTCTTATTTTTGGTTGTTTTTTTTAACTTGAACACCACTCAGAACATGTGCTTCCACATCTGCATACAAAATTGTCAATTCATTCCATTCTCCACATTCTCCCGCACTCTCACATCCTTCCATTTTCACCAATTCAATCTAGATCAAGTCTCCGGATAAATTTGGAATTTTAGTATGTTCAATTCTAGGAATTATTGTTACTTTTTTTTTTTTTTTTAGAATCAATTCTAGGAATCAAACATCTGTGGACCCAGTCGTTTCCCTGCTGAAGACTTTAAAATAACTCCTGCATACAACTCTTTCCGGAATCTCTTGTTCCTTTGTTTCATACGACCGTTTTCTCTATCTCAAAACGACCGTTCTGGGATCGTCATTAATTCCGACTCTAGGTATATTACAACCTTTTCGGAATCACCTATTCCCGATATCCCCTTTCTATAGTCACTTCTCCATAATTTAAAAATCCAATAGCAGAATTTTAACGTTTCAGTAATAGGTATTCTGCTTACCTTTCAGTTGATCAGGCGCCTGTCGGAGAAGTCCCAAGAGAAAGGTCTCACGCTCGCAGGCGTGCCCTCACGTTCGCTGACGTGGTTAACTTTTCTTTATTCCCACGTTCGCTGACGTGTTTTAACTTTTCCTTATTCCCACGTTCGCTGACGTGTTTAACTTTTCCTTATTCCCACGTTCGCTGACGTGTTTCGATAACCGCGACTCCACGTTCGCCGACGTGTTTTAGAGTCCGCGGCTGGCCTTAACCCATATGTCTACGCAGTCTCCTCCCTGGTTCACGGACGGAGTTATCGGCCTTAACCCCTATCTGTCTACGCAACCGACTCACGGACTGGGTCACCAAAACTGTTAGACTATAAATATTTTACCTGACTCCAATTCCTTAACTCTGTAGTCTCCAGTCTAACAATGGAGCCTGTTCAGCATCGGAGGAGACAAACCAGGGTTGAGCGAGTTTATCCACAGATGATTTATTCCATTCAAATTGATTCATACAGAGCTCCGGGTCTCCCTCCCATAGAATAAGCCCGCTGAGTGTTGATGTCCCAAAGCGGAGGATGGAAAAGACATTGTCCAAACCCGCGTTTGCCCAGTTATAGTCCAACAAAAATGCATATTCATTCGCTGATTAATAATGAGATGTGGGCTGGTCCAGGGCTGCTGTGAGGGGGGGTTTCTCTGGGCTCCTCATCTTCCAGCCTTGAATCCACATTATCCAGACCTCTGTCTCCGCTGGTCCTATAAAGTCCCGACCCTCCGCCCTGCTCTTTGTTCCTCTGCCCTTTGAAGTCCTCCATCTGGTCTCTTATCAGTGTGGATCCCACCTTGAAATAAGAATCTGAGGAAGAGCCTTTTGTTAACATTATAGTTGAGGAGTCTCAGACCCATCCTTCTGTTCATATTGTATTTGAGTTGGGAACCAGTGGCGACTCTAAAACAAGACCGCCACAACAAAAGGAATGAGTAAAATGTGATATCAAAATGAAACAGCTATACTAAAAAGAATGAGTAAAATATGATATCAAAATGAAACAGCTATACTCAAAAGAATGAGTAAAGTATGATATCAAAATCAAACAGCTATACTAAAAAGAATGAGTAAAATATGTCATATTCTTCACCACTCAACGAATCATAATTAACCACGTATATGCAAATGACCTAATGGACAACCCATTGCCCCCCGGACACATTGCCTATGGGGATGGATCATCATCAAAAACCCTGGATGGAGAAAAACACAACGTATATGCCGTGGTGACTCAAAAAGACAACCTCAAGACAGGATGACTCCCCGGCGACTGGTCTGCACAAGCCGCAGAAAAAGTGGCACTGACAGAGGCATGTAGACTATTCCTAGAACAAGACGTGACGGTGGAAAGACACAGCCCAATCCCTGCTGAATTCCTAAGAGAAATGCAAAATCATGCCCCAGAAGAAGAGAAACTGCAATGGGAAACAGAAGGAGCCACTCAACACAAGAATGGACTCTATGCAGTAGAAAACAAGCCATGCGTGACAAGATCATTGTTTGAAGTAATTGCCAAATTGAGCCATGGGAGGAGCCATGTCTCAACAGGAGGGATGATCAGTACAGTACAACAAACAATGCATGTTCCCAGAGGTCTCCAAACTTCAATTTTTTTTGGCAGAAACTGTCTGAACTGCTGTGGACACAACTCTCAAGGCAATGAACGACCCAAGCATGGAACTAGGCAAACAGGAACATATCCCTTCGAGCTTCTGAACATGGATTTCATCAAACTGAACCAAAGTGCTGGACTCGTCGAACAAACCATTAGAACAGTAAAACTCAGACTCAGAAAAACCATGGAAGACACAGGAAAACCATGGCAAGAATGCCTGAGCCTGGTAGAAACGTACATGAAAATCATTCCAACAGCACAGGGATGCACACCATTTGAGGCAGTGAACGACAGACCCTTCCACTTAACAATGTGGGAAAAAGATCTGGTGGTAGAAGAGAAAAGAGAAACAGATGCCCTCACTAAGTGGTTATGCAAAATGTTCCAAGAAAGAACTGTGATGAATGCAAAATAATCTGCCGACATCTTCTCTGTCTCCCACAGAGGAGGTCCTGTCCCCAGGAGACCTGGTACTCGTCAAGGTGATAAAAAGAAAGTGCTGGTCTTCTCCACGTTGGGACGGACCTCACCGTGTGATTTTGGCCATCATCATCACCGCTCTGTGTTCAACCACATGGGGGGAACGTACCAGAACCTTGGTACACTCCCACTGGAGGAGAATGCCCCACTAGCTGGTTCAGGAAACGATCAGGGGCCCCCAGATCTGCATCCCATTAACCAAGACACCAATCGTCGTTCAAGTCCCTTTGCTCAGCCTACAGCTTACTCACTTGGGATTACACAGGACTGACTCCAGTTATTTTTATTGGTACCTACAAGCTCCCAGAGTCGCCTACTCACGCCTACTCAAAATCCGTCCGGCAGGAACACCTAAGCCTGAGTAGATACACCTTATTCTCGCCCATGTCCAAACACAGGAAGAAAACGACTACAACCTGATGATGAGGAACAGTTGGTACAGATACACCGCACTCACAGCCCGTGCCACAACCAATGAGTTGTTATGTCTGTTCCCTCTTGCCTACTGCCGTAGCCCAACCACAGCTATGGGCCAACCGACAGAACAAAGAACTCGCCAACCTCACCTACAACTGTATTCTGGGTAATTTGAGAGAATCCTTCCAGCAAAGCTCGACCGCCTACATACCATGGTCGCAGTACCATTAGCAGCTACAGTCAATACCGCAACGTATGTCCAGTGCAACAACCGAACAGACTGTTATCCATCCTGTTTCAACTTCAGCGGACCGGATCCGAAGACCCCTTTAGACCAACTTCACGTCACCAGGTGTGCCGAGATCAGACACATCATGGACAGTACTGGACCAAATATGGTGGCTCTGCGAAAGGCAAGTGTATATGATCATCCCCACCAATACAACTGGGCTCTGTGTCCCTACATCTGCATCCGACCACACGTACGTTCTAACAGCAGACTCGATTCCAACTGTCGACGCCAACCCACATCTACCCACCAGGCGTCAACGACGGAGCTTTGATTTCTTCCCCCATGATTCAGTTTGGGGCTCGGATGTCCCCCTCTAATACAAACAATGGTCAGTCTCCTCCAAAATCATGATGGCGGTGTTCCCCAGGGTAGGAACAGCGAAGAACACCCTACGTCTGGAAACCATTGACTACAGATTCCAGGCCCGACACTAATCAATTACTTGTTGCCCTGCAAATGACTGAAACGTATCTGTCCAAAGTCTTAGGGACAACTGTCAGTTTTGCCTGTATTTAAGACACACTCACTGGTCATTCGACTAGAGTTGCAGTAACATCGCAGTGAACAGGACCCCACTGTAGGAACTCTCACTGTCCACTTTGCAGTCTGGTAATACATATTTTCTATTTAAAATTATCTCACTCTTTCTTAGCCTGCTCCTGAAGTTGTATTTTCAGACCTAACAAACATTTCAGTTTTTTTGCCCTAATGTGCGTTTCATGTGCTGTTAATCACGTTTTGGCCAAGTATCATAGTTTTCACTATAACTTAACCTAACCCTAACCCTAACCCTAACCCTAACTTCCATCACTTAGAATGATATCAAATGAAAAACCTACTTAATTTGGACGATTATACACTATATACACAGTAACTATGTGTCACTGACAGTTTGTTTCGCAGCGGGGGAACATTTCAGTTTTTATTGCCTTAATGTGCATTTCATGCGCTGAAAATCACGTTTTGGCCAAGTATCATAGTTTTCACTATAACTTAATTTCTAGCACTTAGAATGATGCAAAATGAAAAACTTACTTGAATTGGACAATTATACACTATATACACAGTAACTATGTGCCTCTGACAGTTTGTTTCGCAGCAGGGGAACATTTCAGTTTTTATTGCCTTAACGTGTGTTTCATGCGCTGAAAATCACGTTTTGGCCAAGTATCATAGTTTTCACTATAACTTAATTTCTAGCACTTAGAATGATGCTAAATGCAATACTTACTTGAATTGGATGATTTTACACTATAGACACAGTAACTATGTGCCTCTGGCAGTTTGTTTCGCAGCAGGGAACATTTCAGTTTTTATTGCCTTAACGTGCATTTCATGCGCTGAAAATCACGTTTTGGCCAAGTATCATAATTTTCACTATAACTTAATTTCTATCACTTAGAATGATGCTAAATGAAAAACTTACTTGAATTGGAGAATTATACACTATATACACAGTAACTATGTGTCTCTGACAGTTTGTTTCGCAGCAGGGGAACATTTCAGTTTTTATTGCCTTAACGTGCGTTTCATGCGCTGAAAATCACGTTTTGGCCAAGTATCATAGTTTTCACTATAACTTAATTTCTATCACTTAGAATGATGCCAAATAAAAAACTTACTTGAATTGGACAATTATACACTATATACACAGTAACTATGTGTCTCTGACAGTTTGTTTCGCAGCAGGGGATTATTTCAGTTTTTATTGCCTTAACGTGCGTTTCATGCGCTGAAAATCACGTTTTGGCCAAGTATCATAGTTTTCACTATAACTTAATTTCTATCACTTAGAATGATGCTAAATTATTAGGTTCATTAATAATTACCTTCGTCCGTAATTATCAATAACTGCAGGAAGACATCTTATTCAATTATTGACATTTAATTAAATAGAAATGGATACAACAGATAAAAGCCTCCGAAGGGGAGAGTCAGCAAGTGTCACCTTACAACTTCCGAACGTCTCACCGAATAGACGTTTTCGTCCCACTCTTATGGTCATGAATCAAAACAAGTTACAGCGTTGTTGATCATTCCATCACGTATGAGTAAAAACAACATCTGGGACTACAATAACAATCAAAGTTTTTTACTAATAACAAAAACAGGAGACTAGACCTAACAACATTTAGATTAGAGTAATTATACAACCTCCTTGACCTAATGAATCATATAATATAATCATAATCATATAATGGTTACATACAGAAAAACCCGAAGTGCACGGTTACATAACGATAACAACATTCTTGTTATTGGCCGAATAGCCCTGGCCTCGTCACCAAGGGCCCACCAAATCTCAAGGACCCAGATTGGGTGGATTGTTTTTATAACCATCCTGGAACAGGCCGTCCAGGTTAAAGATGACTTGGCAATACTCGTGACCTCGCAACACTTTTGAAAACAGAAAGAGAATGATTTAACAAAGTAATGAATTAATACAGAGAATAGAAAGAGAATGATTTAATAAAGAAATGAATTAATATAACTATTATAATAGTAAAACAGAATAAACCCAACATTCCCCCGTTTTTATAATATGTATGTTATTAGTCATTTCTTAGTAATCACTAAATGGTAATGTCGGGTGCCTGTGATTTTTCCCGCCTACTCCTTACTCCCATGGCTGGTCTGAAAGAGAAAGAACATAATTATATTCGTCCAATTGGTCCTCGGATTTACCGTACTCCTGGACCTCACTGCTTTCCCCAAACCGTCCCATAAGATACAACTCATGTACTTTAGAATTTGTAGGGGCAATTGCAGTATTTATAAGTCGGCTTAGCAAGGAGCGCAAACAGGGGATAATACAGCACCCACACAATGTTAGGATAGCGGTTATTGTGCCAATAGTCACCATGAAGGATGTAGCCAAATCTTTATATTTTCCAAAGGTCTTATCCCACCAATCTGACAATGCGGACGTATCTACTCCAGAATGCTCTTGCATATTGCGGTTCAGTGTTTGCAGGCCAGTAATGGCCCTGGTGAGAGATCCACTGGGTGACGTGTTGTTCGGTATGAAGGTGCAACATTGTTTTCCAAACATTGCACACACGCCCCCTGTTTCAAGGATCATATCCACCGCTATGCGATTCTGGAACGCCATCAGACTGGTAGCTGCCAGTTGTTCCTTCATGGCCACAAATCCCTGTTTAACATAATTTCCAAGTTTTGGACATTGTAATGTAAGTAATTTATTCTATCCACATTTTTGTTTGGGGTGATTAGAAGGAAGATGGACTCCCAACCTGCTGCGATCTGATTAGCCAGCTTATACTCATCTGGTACGCCCCGGGGGATGCCAATCGCATCAATGTATGTTGGATCTCCTTCCCTCCATGCCTCTCGACCATGTCGGGAGGGTCGACCCTTCACCTCCGAATTCTGAGCCGCCAATTGTATCTCCTCCACTGTGGATGGAAAAACAGACACCGGTAAGAGCAGTGAGACCAAAGTACCTAGTCCTGCCGCGTTTTGGCAGGAGTCGTATAATTTATCTACCACCCCGCCACCATAGGCAAGAACGTGGTATCAGGGGTGTAGCTTGTTTTAAAACGCCGGTACACCACGTCTCATTTATTGCCCCCAGCTTCAGACCATGCCCTGTAAGGTTTAAGCTGGTAAAATGATTAAACAGTGGAAAAATTGACTTCCTATTTACTGCGTAACAGGATAAACACTGTTTCAATATTTTTTTTTCTTGCCAAGTAGGACACGTTTTTTCATTTGTAAAAACACTTTTCCCCAAAAGAATGGTGATTGAGGGAGTTGTTAGATCCCATCGTATTTTCCCTTGTCTGGTAGGTTATCCTAATCCTTTGTAAGATGGTTTAGTCTCAATTGAAACCATATGGAGACGTCAAACCCAATATAAAAGAGTTCCCTATAGTTTTATGGTATTGCTTGCTGAGCAATAATCTTTTCAATTAATTATTATATGACAATAGGCTATGGTTTTGTTACAACGGTACGTTCGAAATTCGCATGTTTATTCCATATGCAGCGTTATACTCAACAAATAATGGAAATGGGAAACAGATACCAATGGTATATTGATGCTAGGCCGTACCAGGACACAGGGGGTAATTGGGCACACACCTTTGTAATGGATCAGTCGACCCGCTGGTCACCTGGTACTTATGGCTGGTCAAAAACAGCTAAAGAATGGCAAAAAGGGTTTCAAATTTTTCTGTTGATAATTCTGGTTTGTATCTCAGGATAAATGAGTCGGAAGGCACTTTACCTCTGTGGAGGGAGGGGGACTGGACTTCATCGTCCACAAAGTGTAGCTTCCTGAACCTGTTGTATGGTGTTCGGACAACGATCCATGCTGGTCAGTGGGGATATGTAAAAACCCCAATATTACTCAGGCGACAACCGGCAAGGTGATTCCGTCATTTGTATCCCCTAGATCGAGTATAGTCCAGATAATTCATGGCAAACCATCAGTGGACGAGTGGTTTAGAATGACTACAGGTGTTTCAGCGTTATCTAACAATTGGCTGTTAATGGCGGAACAAGCTGCCAGCGAAACCCGAAATGATTGTCTCGTATGTATGGGTGCCCGACCCGTACTCCGTATCATTTCGGCCCCAATTGATAAAGAATGTATTGTGGACCTCCTAAAAAACACCAATCCAACCTTTAAGTGCTCTAAATACGATTCGATATTCCCACTTATCCGAGAGAACAAAGAAAAAACAATTTTTGACAAATATGTAGCACGCCAAAATTTTACCTGCCTCAAATTACAAGGGACTGGAACATCATTGGGAAGCATTCCGTCTGACTGGTGTGTATCAAACATGTTCTTTCCGGTACCATACCCCTTATCCCGAGCTGACATCTGGTTATGGTGTGGAAGTGATAAGTTGTATGATAGATTGCCCACAAATGCTGCGGGTGTGTGTTCTGTGGTGTCTCTGTTACTTCCTGTTTCTGTTTCCTCAGTGAATCTCACAGCTGAAATAAGGTTACCTCCAAACCTGAAGGAGGTCTTGCATCGCCAAAAGAGAGCACCACACACCTGGATGGGTAACTCCGATCCCACCTATATTGACGCCATAGGCGTCCCCCGTGGCGTTCCTAATGAGTATAAACTTGCTAATCAGGTTTCAGCGGGATTCGAAAGTATTCTAATTTGGGTAACTCCCAACAAAAATGTTGATCGCATCAATTATATTCATTACAATGTCCAGCGACTTGGCAATTACACGGTTGAGTCGTTAGAGGCGGTACGTGACCAGCTAGCGGCAACATCCCTCATGGCCTTCCAAAATCGTATAGCATTAGACATGTTATTGGCTGAGAAGGGTGGTGTGTGTGCTATCTTTGGTGATGCCTGTTGTACTTTCATTCCTAATAACACTGCTCCAAATGGACGTCTCACCAAAGCTTTAGAAGGCCTCCGAACCCTGACTAATAAGATGGCCGATCAGTCAGGTGTGGACACCTCAATCTGGGACCAATGGATGGATTATTTTGGTGCCTGGAAAGGTTTGATAGGCAACATCCTCATATCTGCTGGAGTGCTCATTACTCTGCTTATTCTCTGTAGCTGTTGTATCTTCCCCTTAGCTCGTACTCTAGTCACTCGACTGATCGATAAAGCAGTGGGACCAGGCCCTAGAGGTCAGTATGTCCAGTTGCGCCAAACTGACCCCTCTGGACCCCCCGCTGGGCACGTGTTCATGGATATACTAATGTAGTGCTTCTTTGTTTTTATACTAATATAGTTTTACATTTCATTTGACACTAACCTGTGTGGTGTTGTTGATGTGGTCTCTTTAGGAGACCAAGAGAGGGAATGAAGAATATAACATATTTTACTCATTCTTTTTAGTATAGCTGTTTCATTTTGATATCATATTTTACTCATTCTTTTTAGTATAGCTGTTTCATTTTGATATCACATTTTACTCATTCCTTTTGTTGTGGCGGTCTTGTTTTAGAGTCGCCACTGGTTCCCAACTCAAATACAATATGAACAGAAGGATGGGTCTGAGACTCCTCAACTATAATGTTAACAAAAGGCTCTTCCTGACATTCTTATTTCAAGGTGGGATCCACACTGATAAGAGACCAGATGGAGGACTTCAAAGGGCAGAGGAACAAAGAGCAGGGCGGAGGGTTGGGACTTTATAGGACCAGCGGAGACAGAGGTCTGGATGATGTGGATTCAAGGCTGGAAGATGTGAAGCCCAGAGAAACCCCCCCTCACAGCAGCCCTGGACCAGCCCACATCTCATTATTAATCAGCGAATGAATATGCATTTTTGTTGGACTATAACTGGGCAAACGCGGGTTTGGACAATGTCTTTTCCATCCTCCGCTTTGGGACATCAACACTCAGCGGGCTTATTCTATGGGAGGGAGACCCGGAGCTCTGTATGAATCAATTTGAATGGAATAAATCATCTGTGGATAAACTCGCTCAACCCTGGTTTGTCTCCTCCGATGCTGAACACGCTCCATTGTTAGACTGGAGACTACAGAGTTAAGGAATTGGAGTCAGGTAAAATATTTATAGTCTAACATTGGGCAACTGTGAGAATTGGTTTAACTACTTGTCGTCCGGTCTCCCATGAACTTCAGGGTGACATGTAATGGCCATGTTTGTTGTTCCTGTCCTGGTGCTGCTGGGCAGATATCTTCAGACTGTTCTCTTAGACTTTCAGCTACCTTGGCAGAATCATTACCGACAATGTCGAGAGAGTAGAAGCTGTTAGATGTGGTGGTGTGGAAGATATTTTTGGTCTGTAATTCGCTGGGTCGGAGGCCATTTTGGGTGGCCACTAGGCTTAGCCCAAGCTGGACCATGATATCTCGTCCCGGTAACTCTCCGATTTTCATTTTGCATTCTGACAATAAACCCATTCCTTTTGTTGCTTTCTGACCCTTATTAATCACCTACTTAATAGTTTAAACAACAATTATTTTCTAAATTACCCGAAAGTGATTTCTACTTTGTGATTAACCCAATATCTCTGAACACACAAAGACCAAAAGTCCCTGACTTTGTCTTAGTTAAGTCCCTGACTCTATTAACAGACCAAGACTATAAAGCCCTTGCTAATTATTGTTCTACTTTCATTGGTCCCGGACCAATTGGTTTATTACCAGACTGCAAAGTGGACAGTGAGAGTTCCTACAGTAGGGTCCTGTTCAACGCGATGTTCCTGCAACTCTAGTCGAATGACCAGTGTGTGTGTCTCAAATACAGGAAAAACTGACAGTTGTCGCTAGGACTTTGGACAGATACATTTCAGTCATTTGCAGGGCAAAAAGTAATTGATCAGTGTCGGACAGTTGAGTATTTGTGCTGACATGTCACCCCAATCACAAGACTAAGATTGTTTATTCAGTCAGACAGTTGGGTGTTTATGCTGACATGTCAGCCATAAGGATGACTATGATGCTGTTATACTCACAAAAACGTATACAATATGAACAAGCATTTGCAAAGATACTTTGTCTAATCTCACATGTTCCCCTGCTGCCAAACAAACTGTCAGAGACACATAGTTACTGTGTATAAAGTGAAAAATCGTCCAATTCAAGTAAGTTATCCATTTGGCATCATTCTCAAGCTAGAAATTAAGTTATAATGAAAACAATCATACTTGGCCAAAACTTGATTTTCAGGGCATGAAAAGTACATGAAGGCAATAAAAACTGAAAAGTTCCCCTGCTGCCAAACAAACTGTCAGAGACACAGTTATTGTGTATGTAGTGAAAAATCGTCCAATTCAAGTAAGTTTTTCATTTAGCATCATTCTAATTGATAGAAATTAAGTTATAGTGAAAATTCTGATACTTGGCCAAAACGTGATTTTTAGCACATGAAACGCACGTTAAAGCAATAAAAACTGAAATGTTCCCCTGCTGCGAAAGAAACATTCAGAGGCACATAGTTACTGTGTATATAGTGTAAAATCGTCCAATTCAAGTAAGTTTTGCATTTAGCATCATTCTAAGTGATAGAAATTAAGTTATAGTGAAAATTATTATACTTGGCCAAAACGTGATTTTCAGCGCATGAAACGCACGTTAAGGCAATAAAAACTGAAATGTTCCCCTGCTGCGAAAAAACTGTCAGAGACACATAGTTACTGTGTATACAGTGTATAATTGTCCAATTCAAGTAAGTTTTTCATTTGACATCATTCTAGGTGATTCTGGAGCTATCTCCCACCATAAACAGTGTCCAAAACAGGCGATACAAAATAGTGGTTGCATTATAACAGGGTCCAGTCGGTTCTGGTGGGTGTTTGTATACGAAACTTGTGTCCAATTATGATGGGGATGTATACTTGACTATTTTGTATAGAAATAATCATTTAGCGATGTTCAGAAGTTCTGTTATGCCCGAATGAATTACTTTCATTTGGTCACTTTATTCACAAGTGGTGGTTTAGAAACAGGCCCAGTCGGTTTTGGTTGGTGCTTTTACCCAGAATTTGTGTTTATTGTGTGAGTGGATGTATTTTCACTATTTTGTATAACAATAATGATCCAGGATGGTTCTGGAGCTATTTCCCACCACAAACAGTGTCCAAAACAGGCATTTTGCGGTTAAATTAGTGGTTGTATTAGAACCAGGACCAGTCGGTTCAGGTTCGTGTTTTTACCCAGAAATTGTGTCCAATGATGATGGGGATGTATTTTTGATTATTCTTTATAAAAATAATATTCTAGGGATGTTCAGAAGTTCTGTTATGCCCGAATCAATGACCTCAATTTGGGCACTTTATTTACAAGTGGTTGTTTAGAACCAGGCCCAGTCGGTTCTGGTTGGTGCTTTACCCACAATTAGTGTCGATTGTGTGGGTGGATGTATTTTCACTATTCTCTGTAAGAATAAAGATCCAGGGATGTTCTGAGACTATTTCCCACCATTAATAGTGTCAAAAACATGCATTTTGCGACAAAAATAGTGGTTGTATTAGAACCAGGCCCAGTCGGTTCTGTTTTGTGTATACACCCGTAACGTGTGTCCAATAGGAATGGGGTTGTATTTTTTACTATTCTGTATAAAAAAATATCATCTAGGGATGTTCAGAGGTTCTTCTATGCCCGAGTAAATGACCTCCATTTGGGCACTTTATTTTGCATGGTGGTTGTAGTAGAACCAAGCCGAGTCGGTTCTGGGTGGTGCTTTTACCCAGAGTTAGTGTTGATTGTGTAGGTGGATGTATTTTCACTATTCTGTCTAAAAATAAAGATAGGATGGTTCTAGGGGTATTTGCCGCCATAAATAGTCTCCAAAACATGCATTTTGCGAAAAAAATAGTAGTTGTATTATAACTGGGTCGTCTCGGTTCTGGTTGCTGTTTAAATCCGAAACTTGTGTCCAAAGATGAAGGGGATGTATATTTTACTATTCTGTTTAAACATAATCATGCAGGGATGTTTTGGGGCTTTTTTTATAAAAGAATCAAAAACCTCCATTATGGATCGTTATTTTGCATGGTGGTTGAATTAGAACCGGGCCCAGTCGGTTCTGGTTGGTGCTTTTACCAAGAATTAGTGTCAATTGTGTTGAAGGATGCATTTTCACTATTCTGTGTGAAATTAAAGATGCAGGGATGTTCAGGGAATATTTCCCACCATCAATAATGTCCAAAACAGGCACTTTGCATTTAAAATAGTCGTCCTATTAGAACCAGGCCCAGTCGGTTCTGGTTGGTGTATGTAGCCGGAACTTGTGTCAAATGATAATGGGGATGTATTTTTGACTATTCTCTATAAAAATATTCATCTAGGGATTTTCAGAAGTTCTTTTATGCCCGAATCAATGACCTCCCTTTGGGCACTTTATTTTGCATCGTGGTTGTATTAGAACCAGGCTCAGTCGGTTCTGGTTTGTGTATACACCCGTAACTTGTGTCCGATCGGAACGGGGTTGTATTTTTCACTATTCTGTATAAAAATCATCATCTAGGGATGTTCAGAAGTTATTTTATGCCCGAATAAATGACCTCCATTTGGGCACTTTATTTTGCATGGTGGTTGTATTAGAACCAAGCCCAGTCGGTTCTGGTTGGGTCTTATACCCAGAGTTAGTATTGATTGTGTAGGTGGATGTATTTTCACAATTCTGTCTAAAATTAAAGATCCAGGATGGTTCTAGGGCTATTTCCCAGCATAAATTTTCTCCAAAACATGCATTTTGCGATAAAAAATAGTAGTTGCATTATAACTGGGTCCAGTCGGGTCTGGTTGCTCTTTATATCTGAAACTTGTGTCCAAAGATGATTGGGATGTATATTTTACTATTCTGTTTAACAATAATCATGCAGGGATGTTTTGGGGCTTTTTTTTATACAAGAATAAAAAACCTCCAATGGATCTTAATTTTGCATGGTTGTTGAATTAGAACCGGGACCAGTCGGTTCTGGTTGCCGCTTTTACCCAGATTTAGTGTCAATTGTGTGGATGGATGCATTTTCACTATTATGTGTAAAATTAAAGATGTAGGGATGTTTTGGGAATATTTCCCACCGTCAATAGTGTCCAAAACATTTTGCGATAAAAATAGTGGTTGTATTAGAACAAGGCCCAATCGGTTCTGGTTGGTGTATATACCCAGAATTTGTGTTGGTTGAGTAGGTGGATGTAGTTTCACTATTTTCTATAAAAATAATGTTTCCCACCATAAACATTGTCCAAAACAGGCATTTTGCGATTAAAATAGTGGTCGTATTAGAACCGGGCCCAGTCGGTTCTGGTTGCCGCTTTTACCCAGATTTAGTGTCAATTGTGTGGATGGATGCATTTTCACTATTATGTGTAAAATTAAAGATGCAGGGATGTTTTGGGAATATTTCCCACCGTCAATAGTGTCCAAAACATTTTGCGATAAAAATAGTGGTTGTATTAGAACAAGGCCCAATCGGTTCTGGTTGGTGTATTTACCCAGAATTTGTGTTGATTGAGTAGGTAGATGTAGTTTCACTATTTTCTATAAAAATATTGTTTCCCACCATAAACATTGTCCAAAACAGGCATTTTGCGATTAAAATAGTGGTCGTATTAGAACCGGGCCCAGTCGGTTCTGGTTGGTGCTTCTACCCATAATTAGTGTTGAATGTGTAGATGGATGTATTTTCACTATTCTGTGTAAAAATAATGATCCAGGATGGTTCTGGAGCTATTTTTCCACCATAAACAGTGTCCAAAACAGGCATTCTGGGATTAAAATAGTGGTTGTATTAGAACCAGGCCCAGTCTGTTCTGGTTAGTGAATTTACCCGAAAAATTGTATCCATTGACGATGGGGTTGTATTTTTGATTATTATGTATAAAAATAATCATCTAGGGATCTTCAGAAGTTCTGTTATTCCCGAATCAATGACCTCCATTTGGGCACATTATTGACGGAGCTCACGACCATGATCCAGTGTGTGGCTCGGATGTGTCCCTCAAACACAAATACTGGTCAGTCTCATCCAAAATCGTAATGGCTCAGTTCCCTTGAGTGGGATCGGCAAGGAACGCCCTGCATTTGAAGACCATTGAAGGCAGGTTCCGGGCCTGTGTCGGCGCATCAGTCAGGCTGGGTAGCCGCCATGGCCCAGGTGATTTTCCAGGGCTGCCCTGCTCTTGACGGAGTGGCCACCCAGCGGGGCTGTGTGTGTGCCATGGTGGGAGACTCCTGCTGCCCCTTCATCCCTGCCGGCATGTCCTGCTCGGTCCATGATGCCCTGCAGGCTATTAGGAACATGCAGAGAGCTGTGACCGGAGATTCGGTTTCACAACGTGGATGGCTTGACTGGTTCTTCTCTGGCTCATGGAAACAGCCATTTCAATATTTCGATATTTTCACAGACACAAAAGGAGGGAATTGTGGGATGGACTGGCTAACTGGCTTAATAATTGTTTATTCTTGTCTTACCATGTGGTCATACTGGTTTTACCTTTGTTTGATAAGATCGTAGACTGCAAGGTAGACTAGCCAAACTGGTTTTACAATTGAATTAAAAGATCGTGGAATGTAAGAAAGACTAACTAGTTGGCCTTGCAATTGTTTGTTCGCCTCGCGAAATATAAGAAAGGCTGGCTAACAGGGTTTGCAATTGTTTCCTTGAATTGTGGGATGAAAAAAAGGTTCAACTTCAGGAGTAACTGTCACTCTCCAGGTCATCCAGGGTCAAGTGCACACTTGGAAACTTTCATATTCGACCAAAATATGCTTATCAGCACATAAAAAGCACATTTGGTGGTACGCGGAAAAAACGGCAGCAGACAAAAAGGGCTATTTAGAAAGGTATCACCACTACGCAGAAGATCGTCGGCTACTCTGCCTTCACTGGAAGACATTGCCAGCCCTCGTTACCTCAGCAGAGCCAGGGACATGATCAGGGACCCATGCCACCCTGGTCACAATCGGTTCCAGCTGCTGCTCTCTGGCAGACAGACGCTGTAAGTTTCCCACATCCGTAAAGACTCTAAACTTGGGGTAACACAACACAATCCCTTCTGTGTAATAACTTCGGGTGAGGTAATATGAATAGTCATCAGGTGATCTGACACCTACATGCTGAATGAAGGTAAGTGAAAGACAGTGAGAGGTAAGTGATCCACTCAGGGGGTGGTGATGCAATGTATCCATAAAGGCAGAATTGTAAATTAAGAGTCTGGAGTCATAACTTGTAAAACTGTCAGAGACACAAATGTCTCTCTATATATAGTGTAATATCATCAAATTTTATAATTTAATAAGTTTTTAATTTGGCATCATTCTAATGGCTAGATATTAAGTTATAATGAAAACTATGATACTTGGCCTAAACATGATTTTCAGCGCATGAAAAGCACATTCAGGCAATAAAAACTGAAATGTTCCCCTGCTGCCAAACAAACTGTCAGAGACACATAGTTACTGTGTATATAGTGTATTATCGTCCAATTCAAGTAAGTTTTTCATTTAGCATCATTCTAAGTGATAGAAATTAAGTTATAGTGAAAATTGTGATACTTGGCCAAAACGTGATTTTCAGCACATGAAACGCACGTTAAGGCAATAAAAACTGAAATATTCCCCGGCTGCGAAACAAACTGTCAGAGACACATAGTTACTGTGTTTATAGTGTAAAATCTTCCAATTCAAGTAAGTTTTGCATTTAGCATCATTCTAAGTGATAGAAATTAAGTAATAGTGAAAATTGTGATACTTGCCCAAAACGTTATTTTCAGCACATGAAACGCACGTTAAGGCAATAAAAACTGAAATGTTCCCCTGCTTCGAAACAAACGGTCAGAGACACATAGTTACTGTGTATATAGTGTATTATTGTCCAATTCAAGTTAGTTTTTCATTATGCATCATTCTAAGTGATAGAAATTAAGTTATAGTGAAAACTATGATACTTGGCCAAAATGTGATATTCAGCGCATGAAACGCACGTTAAGGCAATAAAACTGAAATGTTCCCCTGCTTAAAAACAAACTGTCAGAGACACATAGTTACTGTGTATATAGTGTAAAATCGTCCAATTCAAGTAAGTTTTGCATTTAGCATCATTCTAAGTGATAGAAATTAAGTTATAATGAAAATTATGATACTAGCCCAAAACGTGATTTTCAGCACATGAAACGCACGTTAAGGCAATAAAAACTGAAATGTTCCCCTGCTGCGACACAAACTGTCAGAGGCACATAGTTACTGTGTATATAGTGTATTATCGTCCAATTCAAGTAAGTTTTTCATTTAGCATCATTCTAAGTGATAGAAATTAAGTTCTGGTGAAAATTATGATACTAGCCCAAAACGTGATTTTCAGCGCATGAAACGCACGTTAAGGCAATAAAAACTGAAATGTTCCCCTGCTGCGAAACAAACTGTCACAGACACATAGTTACTGTGTATATAGTGTAAAATCGTCCAATTCAAGTAAGTTTTTCATTTAGCATCATTCTAAGTGATAGAATTTAAGTTATGGTGAAAATTGTGATACTTGGCCAAAACGTGATTTTCAGCACATGAAACGCACGTTAAGGCAATAAAAACTGAAATATTCGCCTGCTGCGAAACAAACTGTCAGAGGCACATAGTTACTGTGTATATAGTGTAAAATCGTCCAATCCAAGTAATTTTTGTATTTAGCATCATTCTAAGTGATAGAAATTAAGTTATAGTGAAAATTATGATACTTGGCCAAAACGTGATTATCAGCGCATAAAACGCACGTTAAGGCAATAAAAACTGAAATGTTCCCCTGCTGCAAAACAAACTGTCAGAGGCACATAGTTATTGTGTATATAGTGTAAAATCGTCCAATTCAAGTAAGTTTTGCATTTAGCATCATTCTAAGTGATAGAAATTAGGTTATAGTGAAAACTATGATACTTGGCCAAAACGTGATTTTCAGCGCATGAAACGCACGTTAAGGCAATAAAAACTGAAATGTTACCCTGCTGCGAAACAAACTGTCAGAGGCACATAGTTACTGTGTATATAGTGTAAAATCGTCCAATTCAAGTAAGTTTTGCATTTAGCATCATTCTAAGTGATAGAAATTAAGTTATAGTGAAAATTATGATACTTGGCCAAAACGTGATTTTCAGCGCATGAAACGCACGTTAAGGCAATAAAAACTGAAATATTCCCCGGCTGCGAAACAAACTGTCAGAGACACACAGTTACTGTGTTTATAGTGTAAAATCTTCCAATTCAAGTAAGTTTTGCATTTAGCATCATTCTAAGTGATAGAAATTAAGTAATAGTGAAAATTGTGATACTTGCCCAAAACGTTATTTTCAGCACATGAAACGCACGTTAAGGCAATAAAAACTGAAATGTTCCCCTGCTTCGAAACAAACGGTCAGAGACACATAGTTACTGTGTATATAGTGTATTATTGTCCAATTCAAGTTAGTTTTTCATTATGCATCATTCTAAGTGATAGAAATTAAGTTATAGTGAAAACTATGATACTTGGCCAAAATGTGATATTCAGCGCATGAAACGCACGTTAAGGCAATAAAACTGAAATGTTCCCCTGCTTAGAAACAAACTGTCAGAGACACATAGTTACTGTGTATATAGTGTAAAATCGTCCAATTCAAGTAAGTTTTGCATTTAGCATCATTCTAAGTGATAGAAATTAAGTTATAATGAAAATTATGATACTAGCCCAAAACGTGATTTTCAGCACATGAAACGCACGTTAAGGCAATAAAAACTGAAATGTTCCCCTGCTGCGACACAAACTGTCAGAGGCACATAGTTACTGTGTATATAGTGTATTATCGTCCAATTCAAGTAAGTTTTTCATTTAGCATCATTCTAAGTGATAGAAATTAAGTTCTGGTGAAAATTATGATACTAGCCCAAAACGTGATTTTCAGCGCATGAAACGCACGTTAAGGCAATAAAAACTGAAATGTTCCCCTGCTGCGAAACAAACTGTCACAGACACATAGTTACTGTGTATATAGTGTAAAATCGTCCAATTCAAGTAAGTTTTTCATTTAGCATCATTCTAAGTGATAGAATTTAAGTTATGGTGAAAATTGTGATACTTGGCCAAAACGTGATTTTCAGCACATGAAACGCACGTTAAGGCAATAAAAACTGAAATATTCGCCTGCTGCGAAACAAACTGTCAGAGGCACATAGTTACTGTGTATATAGTGTAAAATCGTCCAATCCAAGTAATTTTTGTATTTAGCATCATTCTAAGTGATAGAAATTAAGTTATAGTGAAAATTATGATACTTGGCCAAAACGTGATTATCAGCGCATAAAACGCACGTTAAGGCAATAAAAACTGAAATGTTCCCCTGCTGCAAAACAAACTGTCAGAGGCACATAGTTATTGTGTATATAGTGTAAAATCGTCCAATTCAAGTAAGTTTTGCATTTAGCATCATTCTAAGTGATAGAAATTAGGTTATAGTGAAAACTATGATACTTGGCCAAAACGTGATTTTCAGCGCATGAAACGCACGTTAAGGCAATAAAAACTGAAATGTTACCCTGCTGCGAAACAAACTGTCAGAGGCACATAGTTACTGTGTATATAGTGTAAAATCGTCCAATTCAAGTAAGTTTTGCATTTAGCATCATTCTAAGTGATAGAAATTAAGTTATAGTGAAAATTATGATACTTGGCCAAAACGTGATTTTCAGCGCATGAAACGCACGTTAAGGCAATAAAAACTGAAATATTCCCCGGCTGCGAAACAAACTGTCAGAGACACACAGTTACTGTGTTTATAGTGTAAAATCTTCCAATTCAAGTAAGTTTTGCATTTAGCATCATTCTAAGTGATAGAAATTAAGTAATAGTGAAAATTGTGATACTTGCCCAAAACGTTATTTTCAGCACATGAAACGCACGTTAAGGCAATAAAAACTGAAATGTTCCCCTGCTTCGAAACAAACGGTCAGAGACACATAGTTACTGTGTATATAGTGTATTATTGTCCAATTCAAGTTAGTTTTTCATTATGCATCATTCTAAGTGATAGAAATTAAGTTATAGTGAAAACTATGATACTTGGCCAAAATGTGATATTCAGCGCATGAAACGCACGTTAAGGCAATAAAACTGAAATGTTCCCCTGCTTAGAAACAAACTGTCAGAGACACATAGTTACTGTGTATATAGTGTAAAATCGTCCAATTCAAGTAAGTTTTGCATTTAGCATCATTCTAAGTGATAGAAATTAAGTTATAATGAAAATTATGATACTAGCCCAAAACGTGATTTTCAGCACATGAAACGCACGTTAAGGCAATAAAAACTGAAATGTTCCCCTGCTGCGACACAAACTGTCAGAGGCACATAGTTACTGTGTATATAGTGTATTATCGTCCAATTCAAGTAAGTTTTTCATTTAGCATCATTCTAAGTGATAGAAATTAAGTTCTGGTGAAAATTATGATACTAGCCCAAAACGTGATTTTCAGCGCATGAAACGCACGTTAAGGCAATAAAAACTGAAATGTTCCCCTGCTGCGAAACAAACTGTCACAGACACATAGTTACTGTGTATATAGTGTAAAATCGTCCAATTCAAGTAAGTTTTTCATTTAGCATCATTCTAAGTGATAGAATTTAAGTTATGGTGAAAATTGTGATACTTGGCCAAAACGTGATTTTCAGCACATGAAACGCACGTTAAGGCAATAAAAACTGAAATATTCGCCTGCTGCGAAACAAACTGTCAGAGGCACATAGTTACTGTGTATATAGTGTAAAATCGTCCAATCCAAGTAATTTTTGTATTTAGCATCATTCTAAGTGATAGAAATTAAGTTATAGTGAAAATTATGATACTTGGCCAAAACGTGATTATCAGCGCATAAAACGCACGTTAAGGCAATAAAAACTGAAATGTTCCCCTGCTGCAAAACAAACTGTCAGAGGCACATAGTTATTGTGTATATAGTGTAAAATCGTCCAATTCAAGTAAGTTTTGCATTTAGCATCATTCTAAGTGATAGAAATTAGGTTATAGTGAAAACTATGATACTTGGCCAAAACGTGATTTTCAGCGCATGAAACGCACGTTAAGGCAATAAAAACTGAAATGTTACCCTGCTGCGAAACAAACTGTCAGAGGCACATAGTTACTGTGTATATAGTGTAAAATCGTCCAATTCAAGTAAGTTTTGCATTTAGCATCATTCTAAGTGATAGAAATTAAGTTATAGTGAAAATTATGATACTTGGCCAAAACGTGATTTTCAGCGCATGAAACGCACGTTAAGGCAATAAAAACTGAAATGTTCCCCTGCTGCGAAACAAACTGCCAGAGGCACATAGTTACTGTGTATATAGTGTAAAATCGTCCAATTCAAGTAAGTTTTGCATTTAGCATCATTCTAAGTGATAGAAATTAAGTTATAGTGAAAATTATGACACTTGGCCAAAACGTGATTTTCAGCGCATGAAATGCACGTTAAGGCAATAAAAACTGAAATGTTCCCCTGCTGCGAAACAAACTGCCAGAGGCACATAGTTACTGTGTATATAGTGTAAAATCATCCAATTCAAGTAAGTTTTGCATTTGGCATCATTCTAAGTGCTAGAATATAAGTTATAGTGAAAACTATGATACTTGGCCAAAACGTGATTTTCAGCGCATGAAACGCACGTTCAGGCAATAAAAACTGAAATGTTCCCCTGCTGCGAAACAAACTGTCAGAGGCACATAGTTACTGTGTATATAGTGTATAATTGTCCAATTCAAGTAAGTTTTTCATTTTGCATCATTCTAAGTGCTAGAAATTAGGTTATAGTGAAAACTATGATACTTGGCCAAAACGTGATTTTCAGCGCATGAAATGCACATTAAGGCAATAAAAACTGAAATGTTCCCCTGCTGCGAAACAAACTGTCAGTGACACATAGTTACTGTGTATATAGTGTATAATCGTCCAAATTAAGTAGGTTTTTCATTTGATATCATTCTAAGTGATGGAAGTTAGGGTTAGGGTTAGGGTTAGGGTTAGGGTTAGGGTTAGGGTTAGGGTTAGGGTTAGGGTTAGGGTTAGGGTTAGGGTTAGGGTTAGGGTTAGGTTAAGTTAAGTTATAGTGAAAACTATGATACTTGGCCAAAACGTGATTTTCAGCGCATGAAACGCACATTAGGGCAAAAAAACTGAAAAGTTTGTTAGGTCTGAAAATACAACTTCAGGAGCAGGCTAAGAAAGAGTGATATAAATTTAAATAGAAAATATGTATTACCAGACTGCAAAGTGGACAGTGAGAGTTCCTACAGTGGGGTCCTGTTCACTGCGATGTTACTGCAACTCTAGTCGAATGACCAGTGAGTGTGTCTTAAATACAGGCAAAACTGACAGTTGTCCCTAAGACTTTGGACAGATACGTTTCAGTCATTTGCAGGGCAACAAGTAATTGATTAGTGTCGGGCCTGGAATCTGTAGTCAATGGTTTCCAGACGTAGGGTGTTCTTCGCTGTTCCTACCCTGGGGAACACCGCCATCATGATTTTGGAGGAGACTGACCAGTGTTTGTATTAGAGGGGTACATCCGAGCCCCAAACTGAATCATGGGGGAAGAAATCAAAGCTCCGTCGTTGACGCCTGGTGGGTAGATGTGGGTTGGCGTCGACAGTTGGAATCGAGTCTGCTGTTAGAACGTACGGATGATCATATACACTTGCCATTCGCAGAGCCACCATATTTGGTCCAGTACTATCCATGATTGGGAAGGAATGTGTCTGATCTCGGCGCATCTGGTGACGTGAACTTGGTCCAAAGGGGTCTTCGGATCCGGTCCGCTGAAGTTGAAACAGGATGGATAACAGTCTGTTCGGCTGTTGCACTGGACATACGTTGCGGTATTGACTGTAGCTGCTAATGGTACTGCGACCATGGTATGTAGGCGGTCGAGCTTTGCTGGAAGGATTCTCTCAGATTACCCAGGATACAGTTGTAGGTGAGGTTGGCGAGTTCTTCGTTCTGTCGGTTGGATCATAGCTGTGGTTGGGCTACGGCAGTAGGCAAGAGGGAACAGACATAACAACTCATTGGTTGTGGCGCGGGCTGTGAGTGCGGTGTATCTGTACCAACTGTTCCTCATCATCGGGTTGTAGTCGTTTTTTTTTCCTGTGTTTGGACATGGGCGAGAATAAGGTGTATCTACTCAGGCTTAGGTGTTCCTGCCGGACGGATTTTGAGTAGGCGTGTGGCGGATGGTTGTACGAAGGGGTTCACACCAATCACTTTGGGGACCATGGCTGGACTAGTAGTGCGGATGGTGATAGTAAAGAGGGGGCCTTTTCCTGGTCGGTCCGGTCGGAGGCATAGGTTGATGCAGCCTTTTTGTTGGATATTGGTCGTAAGGTCTAGCATATGTTTACCATCTTTGATGGTGGTGGCTAACTTGGTGAAGTTAGCGGTCATGGTGGTAGCTTCTTTGGAAAGGGGCCATGTGATGGTTTTGTAGCCTGTATGGAGGAGGACCTGGTCCAAGGTGTCTGGCCAGACCATTCAGACTCTGGGAGCTTGTAGGTACCAATAAAAATAACTGGAGTCAGTCCTGTGTAATCCCAAGTGAGTAAGCTGTAGGCTGAGCAAAGGTACTTGAACGACGATTGGTGTCTTGGTTAATGGGATGCAGATCTGGGGGCCCCTGATCGTTTCCTGAACCAGCTAGTGGGGCATACTCCTCCAGTGGGAGTGTACCAAGGTTCTGGTACGTTCCCCCCATGTGGTTGAACACAGAGCGGTGATGATGATGGCCAAAATCACACGGTGAGGTCCGTCCCAACGTGGAGAAGACCAGCACTTTCTTTTTATCACCTTGACGAGTACCAGGTCTCCTGGGGACAGGACCTCATCTGTGGGAGACAGAGAAGATGTCGGCAGATTATTTTGCATTCATCACAGTTCTTTCTTGGAACATTTTGCATAACCACTTATTGAGGGATTCTGTTTCTCCTTTCTCTTTTACCACCAGATCTTTTTCCCACATTGTTAGTGGAAGATTCTGTCTTTCACTGCCTCAAATGGTGTGCATCCCTGTGCTGTTGGAATGATTCTCATGTACGTTTCTACCAGGCTCAGGCATTCTTGCCATGGTTTTCCTGTATCTTCCATGGTTTTTCTGAGTCTGAGTTTTACTGTTCTAATGGTTTGTTCGACGAGTCCAGCACTTTGGTTCAGTTTGATGAAATCCATGTTCAGAAGCTCGAAGGGATATGTTCCTGTTTGCCTTGTTCCATGCTTGGGTTGTTCATTGCCTTGAGAGTTGTGTCTACAGCAGTTTAGACAGTTTCTGCACAATAATTGAAGTAAGTTTGGAGACCTCTGGGAACATGCATTGTTTGTTGTACTGTACTGATCATCCCTTCTGTTGAGACATGGCTCCTCCCATGGCTCAATTTGGCAATTACTTCAAACAATGATTGTGGGACGCATGGCTTGTTTTCTACTTCATAGAGTCCGTTCTTGTGTTGAGTGGCTCCTTTTGTTTCCCATTGCAGTTTCTCTTTTTCTGGGGCATGATTTTGCATTTCTCTTAGGAATTCAGCAGGGATTGGGCTGTGTCTTTCCACCGTCACGTCTTGTTCTAGGAATAGTCTACATGCCTCTGTCAGTGCCACTATTTCTGCGGCTTGTGCAGACCAGTCGCCGGGGAGTCGTCCTGTCTTGAGGTTGTCTTTTTGAGTCACCACGGCATATACGTTGTGTTTTTCTCCATCCAGGGTTTTTGATGATGATCCATCCCCATAGGCAATGTGTCCGGGGGGCAATGGGTTGTCCATTAGGTCAGTTGCATATACGTGGTTAATTATGATTCGTTGAGTGGGCAACTGTGAGAATTGGTTTAACCACTTGTCGTCCGGTCTCCCATGAACTTCAGGGTGACATGTAATGGCCATGTTTGTTGTTCCTGTCCTGGGGCTGCTGGGCAGATATCTTCAGACTGTTCTCTTAGACTTTCAGCTACCTTGGCAGAATCATTCCCGACAATGTCGAGAGAGTAGAAGCTGTTAGATGTGGTGGTGTGGAAGATATTTTTGGTCTGTAAGTCCCTGGGTCGGAGGCCATTTTGGGTGGCCACTAGGCTTAGCCCAAGCTGGACCATGATATCTCGTCCCGGTAACTCTCCGATTTTCATTTTGCAGTCTGACAATAAACCCATCCCTTTTGTTGCTTTCTGACCCATATTAATCACTTACTTAATAGTTTAAACAACAATTATTTTCTAAATTACCCGAAATTGATCTCCACTTTGTGATTAACCCAATATCTCTGAACACACAAAGACCAAAAGTCCCTGACTTTGTCTTAGTTAAGTCCCTGACTCTATTAACAGACCAAGACTATAATGCCTTTGCTAATTCTTGTTCTACTTTCATTGGTCCCGGACCAATTGGTTTATTACCAGACTGCAAAGTGGACAGTGAGAGTTCCTACAGTAGGGTCCTGTTCAACGCGATGTTCCTGAAACTCTCGAATGACCAGTGTGTGTGTCTTAAATACAGGAAAAACTGACAGTTGTCACTAGGACTTTGGACAGATACATTTCAGTCATTTGCAGGGCAAAAAGTAATTGATCAGTGTCAGACAGTTGAATATTTGTGCTGACATGTCACCCCAATCACAAGACTAGGATTGTTTATTCAGTCAGACAGTTGGGTGTTTATGCTGACATGTCAGCCATAAGGATGACTATGATGCTGTTATACTCACAAAAACTTATACAATATGAACAAGCATTTGCAAAGATACTTTGTCTAATCTCACATGTTCCCCTGCTGCCAAACAAACTGTCAGAGACACATTGTTACTGTGTATAAAGTGAAAAATCGTCCAATTCAAGTAAGTTATCCATTTGGCATCATTCTCAAGCTAGAAATTAAGTTATAATGAAAACAATCATACTTGGCCAAAACGTGATTTTCAGGGCATGAAAAGTACATGAAGGCAATAAAAACTGAAAAGTTCCCCTGCTGCCAGACAAACTGTCAGAGACACAGTTACTGTGTATGTAGTGAAAAATCGTCCAATTCAAGTAAGTTTTTTATTTGGCATCGTTCAAAGTGATAGAAATTAAGTTACAATGAAAACTATCATACTTGGCCAAAACGTGATTATCAGGCCATGAAAAGCACATTAAGGCAATAAAAACTGAAACGTTCCCCTGCTGCCAACGCACTGTCAGAGACACATAGTTCCTGTGTATATAGTGTAAAATCGTCCTATCCATGTAAGTCTTTCATTGGCATCATTCTAGGTGATTCTGGAGCTATTTCCCACCATAAAAAGTGTCCAAAACAGGCATTTTGCGATTAAAATAGTGGTTGTATTAGAACCAGGCCCAGGCGATTCTGGTTGGTGTTTTTACCCTGAAATTGTGTCCAATGATGATAAGGATGTATTTTTGATTATTCTGTATAAAAATAATCATCTAGGGATGTTCAGAAGTTTTGTTACGCCCGAATCAATGACCTCAATTTGGGCACTTTATTTACAAGTGGTGGTTTTTAAGAACCAGGCCCAGTCGGTTCTGGTTGGTGCTTTTACCCAGATATAGTATCCATTGTGTGGGTAGATGTATTTTCACTATTCTGTCTAAAAATAAAGATCCAGGACAGTTCCGGGGCTATTTCCCTCCATAAATAGTGTCCAAAACATGCATTTTGCGATACAAAATAGTGGCTGCATTATAACAGGGTCCAGTCGGTTCTGGTGGGTGTTTGTATACGAAACTTGTGTCCAATTATGATGGGGATGTATACTTGACTATTCTGTATAGAAGTAATCATCTAGCGATGTTCAGAAGTTCGTTTATGCCCGAATGAATTACTTTCATTTGGTCACTTTATTTACAAGTGGTGGTTTAGAAACAGGCCCAGTCGGTTTTGGTTGGTGCTTTTACCCAGAATTTGTGTTTATTGTGTGAGTGGATGTATTTTCACTATTTTGTATAACAATAATGATCCAGGATGATTCTGGAGCTATTTCCCACCACAAACAGTGTCCAAAACAGGCATTTTGCGGTTAAAGTAGTGGTTGTATTAGAACCACGCCCAGTCGGTTCTGGTTCGTGTTTTTACCCAGAAATTGTGTCCAATGATTATGGGGATGTATTTTTTATTATTCTTTATAAAAATAATATTCTAGGGATGTTCAGAAGTTCTGTTATGCCCTAATCAATGACCTCAATTTGGGCACTTTATTTACAAGTGGTTGTTTAGAACCAGGCCCAGTCGGTTCTGGTTGGTGCTTTACCCACAATTAGTGTCGATTGTGTGGGTTTGATGTATTTTCACTATTCTCTGTAAGAATAAAGATCCAGGGATGTTCTGAGACTATTTCCCACCAGAAATAGTGTCAAAAACATGCATTTTGCGACAAAAATAGTGGTTGTATTAGAACCAGGCCCAGTCGGTTCTGGTTTGTGTATACCCCCTTAACGTGTGTCCAATAGGAATGGGGTTGTATTTTTGACTATTCTGTATAAAAATGATCATCTAGGGATGTTCAGAAGTTCTTCTATGCCCGAATAAATGACCTCCATTTGGGCACTTTATTTTGCATGGTGGTTGTAGTAGAACCAAGCCCAGTCGGTTCTGGTTGGTGCTTTTACCCAGAGTTAGTGTTGATTGTGTAGGTGGATGTATTTTCACTATTCTGTCTAAAAATAAAGATCCAGGATGGTTCTAGGGGTATTTACCACCATAAATAGTCTCCAAAACATGCATTTTGCGATAAAAAATAGTAGTTGAAAAAATGAAAAAATGAAAATCAGACATAGGCATTGTCGTCATCATTGACTTGACAAAAAGCTTAGTAGTCATCATACCCTCAGCAGCGTATGACGAAATTGTATAGTGCTTCACCACAAGTTCGTCTTTCCAGGCCAGACACATTTATGACATTTATTTATGACATATTCATACTTGTTAGCTCTCCGCCTTGAGCGCCATTTTGCGGCGACTGCAAGATGCCTCACCGATGCCAACAAGAATAAGGTGGATCACTTACCTCTCAGTCTTTATACTTACCCTCCCTCAGTCAGCCTTTGGAAGGCAGATCTGCGCCAAACGACCTTCCTGTTACTTCATTTCGACTTGACTTAATTTCATAGTAGGGATATGTGTAGTCGTCACGTCACGTGTTGCTGCAGGTTCAGAGACCTGATGGCTGTTGGGAAAAAGCTGTCCTTGAGCCTGTTTGTCCGTGCTTTGTAGGACCTGTAGCGTCTGCCAGATGGAAGCAACTGGAACAGGCCGTGTCCAGGGTGGCATGGGTCTCCAACAATGGACCCGGCTCTTCTAAGGTATCGGGGGTTGGCAATGTCTTCTAGTGATGGCAGAGAGCAGCCGACGATCTTCTGGGCAGTGTTTATCACCCTCTGTATGGCTTTTTTGTCTGCTGCCGTGCTTCCGGTATACCACACTGTAATGCCGTAAGTCAGGATGCTCTCCACAGTGGCTCTGTAGAAGGTTGCCAGAAGCTTGGTGTCCAATTTGTCCCTTCTCAGTACCCTGAGAAAGTGGAGTCGTTTCTGGGCCTTCTTTACTAACACTGTGGTGTTTGTGGACCAGGAGAGCCTATCCGTGACGTGGACTCCCAGAAATTTGAAGGATTGGACCCTGTCTACACATACTCCGTTAATGAGGAGTGGGGCCAGGTCTGTGCTGCGCTTGCGAAAGTCCAGGATTATTTCTTTAGTCTTTGCGGTATTTAGTGTAAGATTGTTCGCCGAGCACCAAGAAGACAGTTTGTCGACCTCGTCTCTGTAAGCTGACTCATCCCCGCCTGAGATGAGTCCGATCACAGTGGTGTCATCGGCGAATTTGATGATAGAGTTTGACTGGTGGGCTGGTGTGCAGTCGTATGTGTACAAGGAGTACAGGACAGGACTCAGTACACAGCCTTGTGGTGAGCCAGTGTTCAGTGTAATGGCGGAAGAGAGGTGTGGACCCATTCTGACAGTTTGTGGTCGACCAGTCAAGAAGTTCTTTACCCAGCAGCAGATTGAAGAGGATAGTCCAAGGTGGTAGAGTTTGTCCTTCAGGATGTCCGGCTTGATGGTGTTAAAGGCTGAGCTATAGTCTATGAAAAGCATCGTCACATAGTTCCCCCGGTGCTCCAGGTGGCTCAGTGCTGTGTGAAGAGCCACAGCGATAGCATCCTCAGTGGACCTGTTTTCTCTATAAGCAAACTGGTGAGGGTCAACTGAGGGGGGGATTGTCCTTCTGATGTGTCGGGCCACCAACTTTTCAAAGCACTTCATGATCACAGGCGTGAGAGCAACAGGCCTGTAATCGTTCAAGCTGCAGATGGTTGGCCTTTTTGGGGACAGGAATGATGGTGGCAGATTTTAGGCAGGCAGGAACGATGGATAGTTGCATTATAACTGGGTAGTCTCGGTTCTGGTTGATGTTTATATCCGAAACTTGTGTCCAAAGAGGATGGGGATGTATATTTTACTATTCTGTTTAAAAATAATCATGTAGGGATGTTTTGGGGCTTTTTTTACACAAGAATCAAAAACCTCCAATGGATCTTTATTTTGCACGGTGGTTGAATTAGAACCGGGCCCAGTCGGTTCTGGTTGCCGCTTTTACCCAGATTTAGTGTCAATTGTGTGGATGGATGCATTTTCACTATTATGTGTACAATTAAAGATGCAGGGATGTTCTGGGAATATTTCACACCGTCAATAGTGTCCAAAACATTTTGCGATAAAAATAGTGGTTGTATTAGAACAAGGCCCAATCGGTTCTGGTTGGTGTAATTACCCAGAATTTGTGTTGATTGAGTGGGTGGATGTAGTTTCACTATTTTCTATAAAAATAATGTTTCCCACCATAAACATTGTCCAAAACAGGCATTTTGCGATTAAAAAAGAGGTCGTATTAGAACCAGGCCCAGTCGGTTCTGGTTGGTGCTTCTACCCATAATTAGTGTTGAATGTGTAGATGGATGTATTTTCACTATTCTGTGTAAAAATAATGATCCAGGATGGTTCTGGAGCTATTTTCCCACCATAAACAGTGTCCAAAACAGGCATTCTGCGATTAAAATAGTGGTTGTATTAGAACCAGGCCCAGTCTGTTCTGGTTGGTGAATTTACCCGAAAAATTGTATCCATTGACGATGGGGATGTATTTTTGATTATTATGTATAAAAATAATCATCTTGGGATCTTCAGAAGTTCTGTTATTCCCGAATCAATGACCTCCATTTGGGCACATAATTGACGGAGCTCACGACCATGATCCAGTGTGTGGCTCGGATGTGTCCCTCAAACACAAATACTGGTCAGTCTCATCCAAAATCCTAATGGCTCAGTTCCCTTGAGTGGGAGCGGCAAGGAACGCCCTGCATTTGAAGACCATTGAAGGCAGGTTCCGGGCCTGTGTCGGCGCATCAGTCAGGCTGGGTAGCCGCTATGGCCCAAGTGATTTTCCAGGGCTGCCCTGCTCTTGACGGAGTGGCCACCCAGCGGGGCTGTGTGTTTCATGGTGGGAGACTCGTGCTGCCCCTTCATCCCTGCCGGCATGTCCTGCTCGGTCCATGATGCCCTGCAGGCTATTAGGAACATGCAGAGAGCTGTGACCGGAGATCCGGTCCCACAACGAGGATGGCTTGACTGGTTCTTCTCTGGCTCATGGAAACAGCCACTTCAATATTTCGATATTTTCACAGACACAAAAGGAGGAAATTGTGGGATGGACTGGCTAACTGGCTTAATAATTGTTTATTCTTGTCGCACCATGTGGTCATACTGGTTTAACTTTGTTTTTTAAGATCGTAGAATGCAAGGTAGACTAGCCAAACTGGTTTTACAATTGAATTAAAAGATCGTGGAATGTAAGAAAGGCCAACTAGTTGGCCTTGCAATTGTTTGTTCGCCTCGAGAAATATAAGAAAGGCTGGCTAACAGGGTTTGCAATTTTTTCCTTGTATTGTGCGATGAAAAGAGGTTCAACTTCAGGAGTAACTGTCACTCTCCAGGTCATCTAGGGTCAAGTGCACACTTGAAAACTTTCATACTCGACCAAAACGTGCTTATCAGCACATAAAAAGCACATTTGGTGGTACGCGGGAAGAACGGCAGCAGACAAAAAGGCTATTTAGAAAGGTATCACCACTACGCAGAAGAACGTCGGCTACTCTGCCCTCACTGGAAGACATTGCCAGCCCTCGTTACCTCAGCAGAGCCAGGGACATGATCAGGGACCCATGCCACCCTGGTCACAATCGGTTCCAGCTGCTGCTCTCTGGCAGACAGACGCTGTAAGTTTCCCACATCCGTTGGGACTCTGAACTTGGGGTAACACAACACAATCCCTTCTGTGTAATAACTTCGGGTGAGGTAATATGAATAGACATTAGGTACAAGGTGATCTGACACCTACATGCTGAATGAAGATAAGTGAAAGACAGTGAGAGGTAAGTGATCCACTCAGGGGGTGGTGATGCAATGTATCCATAAAGGCAGAATTGTAAATTAAGAGTCTGGAGTCATAACTTGTAAAACTGTGTAAAACTGTCAGAGACACAAATGTCTCTCTATACATAGTGTAATATCATCAAATTTTATAATTTAATAAGTTTTTCATTTGGCATCATTCTAATGGCTAGATATTAAGTTATAATGAAAACTATGATACTTGGCCAAAACGTGATTTTCAGCGCATGAAACGCACGTTAAGCCAATAAAAACTGAAATGTTCCCCTGCTGCGAAACAAACTGTCAGAGACACATAGTTACTGTGTATATAGTGTATAATTGTCCAATTCAAGTAAGTTTTTCATTTGGCATCATTCTAAGTGATATAAATTAAGTTATAGTGAAAATTATGATACTTGGCCAAAACGTGATTTTCAGCGCATGAAACGCACGTTAAGGCAATAAAAACTGAAATGTTCCCCTGCTGCGAAACAAACTGTCAGAGACATATAGTTACTGTGTATATAGTGTATAATCGTCCAATTCAAGTAGGTTTTTCATTTAGCATCATTCTAAGTGATAGAAATTAAGTTATAGTGAAAACTATCATACTCAGCCAAAACAGGATTTTCAGCGCATGAAACGCACGTTAAGGCAATAAAAACTGAAATGTCCCCCTGCTGCGAAACAAACTGTCAGAGACACATAGTTACTGTGTATATAGTGTAAAATAGTCCAATTCAAGCAAGTTTTGTATTTAGCATCATTCTAAGTGATAGAAATTAAGTTATAGTGAAAACTATGATACTTGGGCAAAACGTGATTTTGAGCGCATGAAACGCACGTTAAGGCAATAAAAACTGAAATGTTCCCCTGCTGCGAAACAAACTGCCAGAGGCACATAGTTACTGTGTCTATAGTGTAAAATCATCCAATTCAAGTAAGTATTGCATTTAGCATCATTCTAAGTGCTAGAAATTAAGTTATAGTGAAAACTATGATACTTGGCCAAAACGTGATTTTCAGCGCATGAAACGCACGTTAAGGCAATAAAAACTGAAATGTTCCCCTGCTGCGAAACAAACTGTCAGAGGCACATAGTTACTGTGTATATAGTGTAAAATCGTCCAATTCAAGTAAGTTTTGCATTTAGCATCATTCTAAGTGATAGAAATTAAGTTATAGTGAAAATTATGATACTTGGCCAAAACGTGATTTTCAGCGCATGAAACGCACGTTAAGGCATTAAAACTGAAATGTTCCCCTGCTGCGAAACAAACTGTCAGAGGCACATAGTTACTGTGTATATAGTGTATAATTGTCCAATTCAAGTAAGTTTTTCATTTGGCATCATTCTAAGTGATAGAAATTAAGTTATAGTGAAAACTATGATACATGGCCAAAACGTGATTTTCAGCGCATGAAAGGCACATTAAGGCAATAAAAACTGAAATGTTCCCCCGCTTCGAAACAAACTGTCAGTGACACATAGTTACTGTGTATATAGTGTATAATCATCCAAATTAAGTAGGTTTTTCATTTGATATCATTCTAAGTGATGGAAGTTAGGGTTAGGGTTAGGTTAAGTTATAGTGAAAACTATGATACTTGGCCAAAACATGATTTTCAGCGGATGAAACGCACATTAGGGCAAAAAAACTGAAATGTTTGTTAGGTCTGAAAATACAACTTCAGGAGCAGGCTAAGAAAGAGTGAGATAAATGTAAATAGAAAATAAGTATTACCAGACTGCAAAGTGGACAGTGAGAGTTCCTACAGTGGGCTCCTGTTCACTGCGATGTTACTGCAACTCTAGTCGAATGACCAGTGAGTGTGTCTTAAATACAGGCAAAACTGACAGTTGTCCCTAAGACTTTGGACAGATACGTTTCAGTCATTTGCAGGGCAACAAGTAATTGATTAGTGTCGGGCCTGGAATCTGTAGTCAATGGTTTCCAGACGTAGGGTGTTCTTCGCTGTTCCTACCCTGGGGAACACCGCCATCATGATTTTGGAGGAGACTGACCAGTGTTTGTATTAGAGGGGTACATCCGAGCCCCAAACTGAATCATGGGGGAAGAAATCAAAGCTCCGTCGTTGACGCCTGGTGGGTAGATGTGGGTTGGCGTCGACAGTTGGAATCGAGTCTGCTGTTAGAACGTACGTGTGGTCGGATGCAGATGTAGGGACACAGAGCCCAGTTGTATTGGTGGGGATGATCATATACACTTGCCATTCGCAGAGCCACCATATTTGGTCCAGTACTATCCATGATTGGGAAGGAATGTGTCTGAGCTCGGCGCACCTGGTGACGTGAACTTGGTCCAAAGGGGTCTTCGGATCCGGTCCGCTGAAGTTGAAACAGGATGGATAACAGTCTGTTCGGTTGTTGCACTGGACATACGTTGCGGTATTGACTGTAGCTGCTAATGGTACTGCGACCATGGTATGTAGGCGGTCGAGCTTTGCTGGAAGGATTCTCTCAGATTACCCAGGATACAGTTGTAGGTGAGGTTGGCGAGTTCTTCGTTCTGTAGGTTGGCCCATAGCTGTGGTTGGGCTACGGCAGTAGGCAAGAGGGAACAGACATAACAACTCATTGGTTGTGGCGCGGGCTGTGAGTGCGGTGTATCTGTACCAACTGTTCCTCATCATCAGGTTGTAGTCGTTTTCTTCCTGTGTTTGGACATGGGCGAGCATAAGGTGTATCTACTCAGGCTTAGGTGTTCCTGCCGGACGGATTTTGAGTAGGCGTGTGGCGGATGGTTGTACGAAGGGGTTCACACCAATCACTTTGGGGACCATGGCTGGACTAGTAGTGCGGATGGTGATAGTAAAGAGGGGGCCTTTTCCTGGTCGGTCCGGTCGGAGGCATAGGTTGATGCAGCCTTTTTGTTGGATATTGGTCGTAAGGTCTAGCATATGTTTACCATCTTTGATGGTGGTGGCTAACTTGGTGAAGTTAGCGGTCATGGTGGTAGCTTCTTTGGAAAGGGGCCATGTGATGGTTTTGTAGCCTGTATGGAGGAGGACCTGGTCCAAGGTGTCTGGCCAGACCACTCAGACTCTGGGAGCTTGTAGGTACCAATAAAAATAACTGGAGTCAGTCCTGTGTAATCCCAAGTGAGTAAGCTGTAGGCTGAGCAAAGGGACTTGAACGACGATTGGTGTCTTGGTTAATGGGATGCAGATCTGGGGGCCCCTGATCGTTTCCTGAACCAGCTAGTGGGGCATTCTCCTCCAGTGGGAGTGTACCAAGGTTCTGGTACGTTCCCCCCATGTGGTTGAACACAGAGCGGTGATGATGATGGCCAAAATCACACGGTGAGGTCCGTCCCAACGTGGAGAAGACCAGCACTTTCTTTTTATCACCTCGACGAGTACCAGGTCTCCTGGGGACAGGACCTCCTCTGTGGGAGACAGAGAAGATGTCGGCAGATTATTTTGCATTCATCACAGTTCTTTTTTTGGAACATTTTGCTTAACCACTTAGTGAAGGATTCTGTTTCTCCTTTCTCTTCTACCACCAGATCTTTTTCCCACATTGTTAAGTGGAAGGGTCTGTCGTTCACTGCCTCAAATGGTGTGCATCCCTGTGCTGTTTTCATGTACGTTTGTACCAGGCTCAGGCATTCTTGCCATGGTTTTCCTGTCTTCCATGGTTTTTCTGAGTCTGAGTTTTACTGTTCTAATGGTTTGTTCGACAAGTCCAGCACTTTGGTTCAGTTTGATGAAATCCATGTTCAGAAGCTCGAAGGGATATGTTCCTGTTTGCCTTGTTCCATGCTTGGGTCGTTCGTTGCCTTGAGAGTTGTGTCTACAGCAGTTTAGACAGTTTCTGCAAAAAAATTGAAGTAAGTTTGGAGACCTCTGGGAACATGCATTGTTTGTTGTACTGTACTGATCATCCCTTCTGTTGAGACATGGCTCCTCCCATGGCTCAATTTGGCAATTACATCAAACAATGATCGTGTCACGCATGGCTTGTTTTCTACTGCATAGAGTCCGTTCTTGTGTTGAGTGGCTCCTTCTGTTTCCCATTGCAGTTTCTCTTTTTCTGGGGCATGATTTTGCATTTCTCTTAGGAATTCAGCAGGGATTGGGCTGTGTCTTTCCACCGTCAAGTCTTGTTCTAGGAATAGTCTACATGCCTCTGTCAGTGCCACTATTTCTGCGGCTTGTGCAGACCAGTCGCCGGGGAGTCGTCCTGTCTTGAGGTTGTCTTTTTGAGTCACCACGGCATATACGTTGTGTTTTTCTCCATCCAGGGTTTTTGATGATGATCCATCCCCATAGGCAATGTGTCCGGGGGGCAATGGGTTGTCCATTAGGTCATTTGCATATACGTGGTTAATTATGATTCGTTGAGTGGTGAAGAATATGACATATTTTACTCATTCTTTTTAGTATAGCTGTTTGATTTTGATATCATACTTTACTCATTCTTTTGAGTATAGCTGTTTCATTTTGATATCATATTTTACTCATTCTTTTTAGTATAGCTGTTTCATTTTGATATCACATTTTACTCATTCCTTTTGTTGTGGCGGTCTTGTTTTAGAGTCGCCACTGGTTCCCAACTCAAATACAATATGAACAGAAGGATGGGTCTGAGACTCCTCAACTATAATTTTAACAAAAGGCTCTTCCTCAGATTCTTATTTCAAGGTGGGATCCACACTGATAAGAGACCAGATGGAGGACTTCAAAGGGCAGAGGAACAAAGAGCAGGGCGGAGGGTCGGGACTTTATAGGACCAGCGGAGACAGAGGTCTGGATAATGTGGATTCAAGGCTGGAAGATGAGGAGCCCAGAGAAACCCCCCCTCACAGCAGCCCTGGACCAGCCCACATCTCATTATTAATCAGCGAATGAATATGCATTTTTGTTGGACTATAACTGGGCAAACGCGGGTTTGGACAATGTCTTTTCCATCCTCCGCTTTGGGACATCAACACTCAGCGGGCTTATTCTATGGGAGGGAGACCCGGAGCTCTGTATGAATCAATTTGAATGGAATAAATCATCTGTGGATAAACTCGCTCAACCCTGGTTTGTCTCCTCCGATGCTGAACACGCTCCATTGTTAGACTGGAGACTACAGAGTTAAGGAATTGGAGTCAGGTAAAATATTTATAGTCTAACAGTTTTGGTGACCCAGTCCGTGAGTCGGTTGCGTAGACAGATAGGGGTTAAGGCCGATAACTCCGTCCGTGAACCAGGGAGGAGACTGCGTAGACATATGGGTTAAGGCCAGCCGCGGACTCTAAAACACGTCGGCGAACGTGGAGTCGCGGTTATCGAAACACGTCAGCGAACGTGGGAATAAGGAAAAGTTAAACACGTCAGCGAACGTGGGAATAAGGAAAAGTTAAAACACGTCAGCGAACGTGGGAATAAAGAAAAGTTAACCACGTCAGCGAACGTGAGGGCACGCCGGCGAGCGTGAGACCTTTCTCTTGGGACTTCTCCGACAGGCGCCTGATCAACTGAAAGGTAAGCAGAATACCTATTACTGAAACGTTAAAATTCTGCTATTGGATTTTTAAATTATGGAGAAGTGACTATAGAAAGGGGATATCGGGAATAGGAGATTCCGAAAAGGTTGTAATATACCTAGAGTCGGAATTAATGACGATCCCAGAACGGTCGTTTTGAGATAGAGAAAACGGTCGTATGAAACAAAGGAACAAGAGATTCCGGAAAGAGTTGTATGCAGGAGTTATTTTAAAGTCTTCAGCAGGGAAACAACTGGGTCCACAGATGTTTGATTCCTAGAATTGATTCTAAAAAAAAATAAAAAAAAAAAAAAAAAGTAACAATAATTCCTAGAATTGAACATACTAAAATTCCAAATTTATCCGGAGACTTGATCTAGATTGAATTGGTGAAAATGGAAGGATGTGAGAGTGCGGGAGAATGTGGAGAATGGAATGAATTGACAATTTTGTATGCAGATGTGGAAGCACAGGTTCTGAGTGGTGTTCAAGTTAAAAAAAACAACCAAAAATAATCCGCGAGTTGGTGAAACAATTTAGTACTTTAAAAGAAAATGTACATTTTGTAGGTCAAAAGCATGAATGGAATATGAATAACTTGTCCATTGCTTTGCGGAAAGTAGAGCGTGACGTCACAGCTAAGGAGGTGGAACTCCGAAGGAGAAAAGATGAGGTGTGGAGGTGGAGGCGGGGGTCGATACTGAGAAAGGAGGAGGAGTTGGAACAGCATAGATTGGCAATACACAACCTGGTAATTGCGTCAATAGCTTTGGCTGCGGTGAGGGCCCCCACCCAGATCGAACCAACTTTGACTCTTGTACCTTCAGCGGCTCCACTGAATAATAAAGCTCCATTAAAACCTCACGGTATACCCATACAAGCACATATTTGACATATTTTACTCATTCTTTTTAGTATAGCTGTTTCATTTTGATATCACATTTTACTCATTCCTTTTGTTGTGGCGGTCTTGTTTTAGAGTCGCCACTGGTTCCCAACTCAAATACAATATGAACAGAAGGATGGGTCTGAGACTCCTCAACTATAATGTTAACAAAAGGCTCTTCCTGAGATTCTTATTTCAAGGTGGGATCCACACTGATAAGAGACCAGATGGAGGACTTCAAAGGGCAGAGGAACAAAGAGCAGGGCGGAGGGTCGGGACTTTATAGGACCAGCGGAGACAGAGGTCTGGATGATGTGGATTCAAGGCTGGAAGATGTGGAGCCCAGAGAAACCCCCCCTCACAGCAGCCCTGGACCAGCCCACATCTCATTATTAATCAGTGAATGAATATGCATTTTTGTTGGATTATAACTGGGCAAACGCGGGTTTGGACAATGTCTTTTCCATTCTCCGCTTTGGGACATCAACACTCAGCGGGCTTATTCTATGGGAGGGAGACCCGGAGCTCTGTATGAATCAATTTGAATGGAATAAATCATCTGTGGATAAACTCGCTCAACCCTGGTTTGTCTCCTCCGATGCTGAACACGCTCCATTGTTAGACTGGAGACTACAGAGTTAAGGAATTGGAGTCAGGTAAAATATTTATAGTCTAACAGTGGGCAACTGTGAGAATTGGTTTAACTACTTGTCGTCCGGTCTCCCATGAACTTCAGGGTGACATGTAATGGCCATGTTTGTTGTTCCTGTCCTGGTGCTGCTGGGCAGATATCTTCAGACTGTTCTCTTAGACTTTCAGCTACCTTGGCAGAATCATTACCGACAATGTCGAGAGAGTAGAAGCTGTTAGATGTGGTGGTGTGGAAGATATTTTTGGTCTGTAATTCGCTGGGTCAGAGGCCATTTTGGGTGGCCACTAGGCTTAGCCCAAGCTGGACCATGATATCTCGTCCCGGTAACTCTCCGATTTTCATTTGCATTCTGACAATAAACCCATTCCTTTTGTTGCTTTCCGACCCATATTAATCACCTTCCATAATAGTTTAAACAACAATTATTTTCTAAATTACCCGAAAGTGATCTCTACTTTGTGATTAACCCAATATCTCTGAACACACAAAGACCAAAAGTCCCTGACTTTGTCTTAGTTAAGTCCCTGACTCTATTAACAGACCAAGACTATAAGCCCTTGCTAATTATTGTTCTACTTTCATTGGTCCCGGACCAATTGGTTTATTACCAGACTGCAAAGTGGACAGTGAGAGTTCCTACAGTAGGGTCCTGTTCAACGCGATGTTCCTGCAACTCTAGTCGAATGACCAGTGTGTGTGTCTCAAATACAGGAAAAACTGACAGTTGTCACTAGGACTTTGGACAGATACATTTCAGTCATTTGCAGGGCAAAAAGTAATTGATCAGTGTCGGACAGTTGAGTATTTGTGCTGACATGTCAGCCATAAGGATGACTATGATGCTGTTATACTCACAAAAACTTATACAATATGAACAAGCATTTGCAAAGATACTTTGTCTAATCTCACATGTTCCCCTGCTGCCAAACAAACTGTCAGAGACACATAGTTACTGTGTATAAAGTGAAAAATTGTCCAATTCAAGTAAGTTATCCATTTGGCATCATTCTCAAGCTAGAAATTAAGTTATAGTGAAAACTATGATACTTGGCCAAAACGTGATTTTCAGCGCATGAAATGCACATTAAGGCAATAAAAACTGAAATGTTCCCCCGCTGCGAAACAAACTGTCAGTGACACATAGTTACTGTGTATATAGTGTATAATCGTCCAAATTAAGTAGGTTTTTCATTTGATATCATTCTAAGTGATGGAAGTTAGGGTTAGGGTTAGGGTTAGGGTTAGGGTTAGATTTAGGGTTAGGGTTAGGGTTAGGGTTAGGGTTAGGTTAAGTTAAGTTATAGTGAAAACTATGATACTTGGCCAAAACATGATTTTCAGCGGATGAAACGCACATTAGGGCAAAAAAACTGAAATGTTTGTTAGGTCTGAAAATACAACTTCAGGAGCAGGCTAAGAAAGAGTGAGATAAATGTAAATAGAAAATAAGTATTACCAGACTGCAAAGTGGACAGTGAGAGTTCCTACAGTGGGCTCCTGTTCACTGCGATGTTACTGCAACTCTAGTCGAATGACCAGTGAGTGTGTCTTAAATACAGGCAAAACTGACAGTTGTCCCTAAGACTTTGGACAGATACGTTTCAGTCATTTGCAGGGCAACAAGTAATTGATTAGTGTCGGGCCTGGAATCTGTAGTCAATGGTTTCCAGACGTAGGGTGTTCTTCGCTGTTCCTACCCTGGGGAACACCGCCATCATGATTTTGGAGGAGACTGACCAGTGTTTGTATTAGAGGGGTACATCCGAGCCCCAAACTGAATCATGGGGGAAGAAATCAAAGCTCCGTCGTTGACGCCTGGTGGGTAGATGTGGGTTGGCGTCGACAGTTGGAATCGAGTCTGCTGTTAGAACGTACGTGTGGTCGGATGCAGATGTAGGGACACAGAGCCCAGTTGTATTGGTGGGGATGATCATATACACTTGCCATTCGCAGAGCCACCATATTTGGTCCAGTACTGTCCATGATTGGGAAGGAATGTGTCTGATCTCGGCGCACCTGGTGACGTGAACTTGGTCCAAAGGGGTCTTCGGATCCGGTCCGCTGAAGTTGAAACAGGATGGATAACAGTCTGTTCGGTTGTTGCACTGGACATACGTTGCGGTATTGACTGTAGCTGCTAATGGTACTGCGACCATGGTATGTAGGCGGTCGAGCTTTGCTGGAAGGATTCTCTCAGATTACCCAGGATACAGTTGTAGGTGAGGTTGGCGAGTTCTTCGTTCTGTCGGTTGGTGCTTCTACCCATAATTAGTGTTGAATGTGTAGATGGATGTATTTTCACTATTCTGTGTAAAAATAATGATCCAGGATGGTTCTGGAGCTATTTTCCCACCATAAACAGTGTCCAAAACAGGCATTCTGCGATTAAAATAGTGGTTGTATTAGAACCAGGCCCAGTCTGTTCTGGTTGGTGAATTTACCCGAAAAATTGTATCCATTGACGATGGGGATGTATTTTTGATTATTATGTATAAAAATAATCATCTTGGGATCTTCAAAGTTCTGTTATTCCCGAATCAATGACCTCCATTTGGGCACATTATTGACGGAGCTCACGACCACGATCCAGTGTGTGGCTCGGATGTGTCCCTCAAACACAAATACTGGTCAGTCTCATCCAAAATCCTAATGGCTCAGTTCCCTTGAGTGGGAGCGGCAAGGAACGCCCTGCATTTGAAGACCATTGAAGGCAGGTTCCGGGCCTGTGTCGGCGCATCAGTCAGGCTGGGTAGCCGCTATGGCCCAAGTGATTTTCCAGGGCTGCCCTGCTCTTGACGGAGTGGCCACCCAGCGGGGCTGTGTGTGTTTCATGGTGGGAGACTCGTGCTGCCCCTTCATCCCTGCCGGCATGTCCTGCTCGGTCCATGATGCCCTGCAGGCTATTAGGAACATGCAGAGAGCTGTGACCGGAGATCCGGGTCCACAACGAGGATGGCTTGACTGGTTCTTCTCTGGCTCATGGAAACAGCCACTTCAATATTTCGATATTTTCACAGACACAAAAGGAGGAAATTGTGGGATGGACTGGCTAACTGGCTTAATAATTGTTTATTCTTGTCGCACCATGTGGTCATACTGGTTTAACTTTGTTTTTTAAGATCGTAGAATGCAAGGTAGACTAGCCAAACTGGTTTTACAATTGAATTAAAAGATCGTGGAATGTAAGAAAGGCTAACTAGTTGGCCTTGCAATTGTTTGTTCGCCTCGAGAAATATAAGAAAGGCTGGCTAACAGGGTTTGCAATTTTTTCCTTGTATTGTGCGATGAAAAGAGGTTCAACTTCAGGAGTAACTGTCACTCTCCAGGTCATCTAGGGTCAAGTGCACACTTGAAAACTTTCATATTCGACCAAAACGTGCTTATCAGCACATAAAAAGCACATTTGGTGGTACGCGGGAAGAACGGCAGCAGACAAAAAGGCTATTTAGAAAGGTATCACCACTACGCAGAAGAACGTCGGCTACTCTGCCCTCACTGGAAGACATTGCCAGCCCTCGTTACCTCAGCAGAGCCAGGGACATGATCAGGGACCCATGCCACCCTGGTCACAATCGGTTTCAGCTGCTGCTCTCTGGCAGACAGACGCTGTAAGTTTCCCACATCCGTTGGGACTCTGAACTTGGGGTAACACAACACAATCCCTTCTGTGTAATAACTTCGGGTGAGGTAATATGAATAGACATTAGGTACAAGGTGATCTGACACCTACATGCTGAATGAAGGTAAGTGAAAGACAGTGAGAGGTAAGTGATCCACTCAGGGGGTGGTGATGCAATGTATCCATAAAGGCAGAATTGTAAATTAAGAGTCTGGAGTCATAACTTGTAAAACTGTGTAAAACTGTCAGAGACACAAATGTCTCTCTATACATAGTGTAATATCATCAAATTTTATAATTTAATAAGTTTTTCATTTGGCATCATTCTAATGGCTAGATATTAAGTTATAATGAAAACTATGATACTTGGCCAAAACGTGATTTTCAGCGCATGAAACGCACGTGAAGCCAATAAAAACTGAAATGTTCCCCTGCTGCGAAACAAACTGTCAGAGACACATAGTTACTGTGTATATAGTGTATAATTGTCCAATTCAAGTAAGTTTTTCATTTGGCATCATTCTAAGTGATATAAATTAAGTTATAGTGAAAATTATGATACTTGGCCAAAACGTGATTTTCAGCGCATGAAACGCACGTTAAGGCAATAAAAACTGAAATGTTCCCCTGCTGCGAAACAAACTGTCAGAGACACAGTTACTGTGTATATAGTGTAAAATCGTCCAATTCAAGTAATTTTTTTATTTGGCATCGTTCAAAGTGATAGAAATTAAGTTACAATGAAAACTATCATACTTGGCCAAAACGTGATTATCAGGCCATGAAAAGCACATTAAGGCAATAAAAACTGAAACGTTCCCCTGCTGCCAACGCACTGTCAGAGACACATAGTTCCTGTGTATATAGTGTAAAATCGTCCTATCCATGTAAGTCTTTCATTGGCATCATTCTAGGTGATTCTGGAGCTATTTCCCACCATAAAAAGTGTCCAAAACAGGCATTTTGCGATTAAAATAGTGGTTGTATTAGAACCAGGCCCAGGCGATTCTGGTTGGTGTTTTTACCCTGAAATTGTGTCCAATGATGATAAGGATGTATTTTTGATTATTCTGTATAAAAATAATCATCTAGGGATGTTCAGAAGTTTTGTTACGCCCGAATAAATGACCTCAATTTGGGCACTTTATTTACAAGTGGTGGTTTTTAAGAACCAGGCCCAGTCGGTTCTGGTTGGTGCTTTTACCCAGATATAGTATCCATTGTGTGGGTAGATGTATTTTCACTATTCTGTCTAAAAATAAAGATCCAGGACAGTTCCGGGGCTATTTCCCTCCATAAATAGTGTCCAAAACATGCATTTTGCGATACAAAATAGTGGCTGCATTATAACAGGGTCCAGTCGGTTCTGGTGGGTGTTTGTATACGAAACTTGTGTCCAATTATGATGGGGATGTATACTTGACTATTCTGTATAGAAGTAATCATCTAGCGATGTTCAGAAGTTCGTTTATGCCCGAATGAATTACTTTCATTTGGTCACTTTATTTACAAGTGGTGGTTTAGAAACAGGCCCAGTCGGTTTTGGTTGGTGCTTTTACCCAGAATTTGTGTTTATTGTGTGAGTGGATGTATTTTCACTATTTTGTATAACAATAATGATCCAGGATGATTCTGGAGCTATTTCCCACCACAAACAGTGTCCAAAACAGGCATTTTGCGGTTAAAGTAGTGGTTGTATTAGAACCACGCCCAGTCGGTTCTGGTTCGTGTTTTTACCCAGAAATTGTGTCCAATGATTATGGGGATGTATTTTTTTATTATTCTTTATAAAAATAATATTCTAGGGATGTTCAGAAGTTCTGTTATGCCCTAATCAATGACCTCAATTTGGGCACTTTATTTACAAGTGGTTGTTTAGAACCAGGCCCAGTCGGTTCTGGTTGGTGCTTTACCCACAATTAGTGTCGATTGTGTGGGTTTGATGTATTTTCACTATTCTGTGTAAGAATAAAGATCCAGGGATGTTCTGAGACTATTTCCCACCAGAAATAGTGTCAAAAACATGCATTTTGCGACAAAAATAGTGGTTGTATTAGAACCAGGCCCAGTCGGTTCTGGTTTGTGTATACCCCCTTAACGTGTGTCCAATAGGAATGGGGTTGTATTTTTGACTATTCTGTATAAAAATGATCATCTAGGGATGTTCAGAAGTTCTTCTATGCCCGAATAAATGACCTCCATTTGGGCACTTTATTTTGCATGGTGGTTGTAGTAGAACCAAGCCCAGTCGGTTCTGGTTGGTGCTTTTACCCAGAGTTAGTGTTGATTGTGTAGATGGATGTATTTTCACTATTCTGTGTAAAAATAATGATCCAGGATGGTTCTGGAGCTATTTTCCCACCATAAACAGTGTCCAAAACAGGCATTCTGCGATTAAAATAGTGGTTGTATTAGAACCAGGCCCAGTCTGTTCTGGTTGGTGAATTTACCCGAAAAATTGTATCCATTGACGATGGGGATGTATTTTTGATTATTATGTATAAAAATAATCATCTTGGGATCTTCAAAGTTCTGTTATTCCCGAATCAATGACCTCCATTTGGGCACATTATTGACGGAGCTCACGACCATGATCCAGTGTGTGGCTCGGATGTGTCCCTCAAACACAAATACTGGTCAGTCTCATCCAAAATCCTAATGGCTCAGTTCCCTTGAGTGGGAGCGGCAAGGAACGCCCTGCATTTGAAGACCATTGAAGGCAGGTTCCGGGCCTGTGTCGGCGCATCAGTCAGGCTGGGTAGCCGCTATGGCCCAAGTGATTTTCCAGGGCTGCCCTGCTCTTGACGGAGTGGCCACCCAGCGGGGCTGTGTGTGTTTCATGGTGGGAGACTCGTGCTGCCCCTTCATCCCTGCCGGCATGTCCTGCTCGGTCCATGATGCCCTGCAGGCTATTAGGAACATGCAGAGAGCTGTGACCGTAGATCCGGGTCCACAACGAGGATGGCTTGACTGGTTCTTCTCTGGCTCATGGAAACAGCCACTTCAATATTTCGATATTTTCACAGACACAAAAGGAGGAAATTGTGGGATGGACTGGCTAACTGGCTTAATAATTGTTTATTCTTGTCGCACCATGTGGTCATACTGGTTTAACTTTGTTTTTTAAGATCGTAGAATGCAAGGTAGACTAGCCAAACTGGTTTTACAATTGAATTAAAAGATCGTGGAATGTAAGAAAGGCTAACTAGTTGGCCTTGCAATTGTTTGTTCGCCTCGAGAAATATAAGAAAGGCTGGCTAACAGGGTTTGCAATTTTTTCCTTGTATTGTGCGATGAAAAGAGGTTCAACTTCAGGAGTAACTGTCACTCTCCAGGTCATCTAGGGTCAAGTGCACACTTGAAAACTTTCATATTCGATCAAAACGTGCTTATCAGCACATAAAAAGCACATTTGGTGGTACGCGGGAAGAACGGCAGCAGACAAAAAGGCTATTTAGAAAGGTATCACCACTACGCAGAAGAACGTCGGCTACTCTGCCCTCACTGGAAGACATTGCCAGCCCTCGTTACCTCAGCAGAGCCAGGGACATGATCAGGGACCCATGCCACCCTGGTCACAATCGGTTTCAGCTGCTGCTCTCTGGCAGACAGACGCTGTAAGTTTCCCACATCCGTTGGGACTCTGAACTTGGGGTAACACAACACAATCCCTTCTGTGTAATAACTTCGGGTGAGGTAATATGAATAGACATTAGGTACAAGGTGATCTGACACCTACATGCTGAATGAAGGTAAGTGAAAGACAGTGAGAGGTAAGTGATCCACTCAGGGGGTGGTGATGCAATGTATCCATAAAGGCAGAATTGTAAATTAAGAGTCTGGAGTCATAACTTGTAAAACTGTGTAAAACTGTTAGAGACACAAATGTCTCTCTATACATAGTGTAATATCATCAAATTTTATAATTTAATAAGTTTTTCATTTGGCATCATTCTAATGGCTAGATATTAAGTTATAATGAAAACTATGATACTTGGCCAAAACGTGATTTTCAGCGCATGAAACGCACGTTAAGCCAATAAAAACTGAAATGTTCCCCTGCTGCGAAACAAACTGTCAGAGACACATAGTTACTGTGTATATAGTGTATAATTGTCCAATTCAAGTAAGTTTTTCATTTGGCATCATTCTAAGTGATATAAATTAAGTTATAGTGAAAATTATGATACTTGGCCAAAACGTGATTTTCAGCGCATGAAACGCACGTTAAGGCAATAAAAACTGAAATGTTCCCCTGCTGCGAAACAAACTGTCAGAGACACAGTTACTGTGTATATAGTGTAAAATCGTCCAATTCAAGTAATTTTTTTATTTGGCATCGTTCAAAGTGATAGAAATTAAGTTACAATGAAAACTATCATACTTGGCCAAAACGTGATTATCAGGCCATGAAAAGCACATTAAGGCAATAAAAACTGAAACGTTCCCCTGCTGCCAACGCACTGTCAGAGACACATAGTTCCTGTGTATATAGTGTAAAATCGTCCTATCCATGTAAGTCTTTCATTGGCATCATTCTAGGTGATTCTGGAGCTATTTCCCACCATAAAAAGTGTCCAAAACAGGCATTTTGCGATTAAAATAGTGGTTGTATTAGAACCAGGCCCAGGCGATTCTGGTTGGTGTTTTTACCCTGAAATTGTGTCCAATGATGATAAGGATGTATTTTTGATTATTCTGTATAAAAATAATCATCTAGGGATGTTCAGAAGTTTTGTTACGCCCGAATCAATGACCTCAATTTGGGCACTTTATTTACAAGTGGTGGTTTTTAAGAACCAGGCCCAGTCGGTTCTGGTTGGTGCTTTTACCCAGATATAGTATCCATTGTGTGGGTAGATGTATTTTCACTATTCTGTCTAAAAATAAAGATCCAGGACAGTTCCGGGGCTATTTCCCTCCATAAATAGTGTCCAAAACATGCATTTTGCGATACAAAATAGTGGCTGCATTATAACAGGGTCCAGTCGGTTCTGGTGGGTGTTTGTATACGAAACTTGTGTCCAATTATGATGGGGATGTATACTTGACTATTCTGTATAGAAGTAATCATCTAGCGATGTTCAGAAGTTCGTTTATGCCCGAATGAATTACTTTCATTTGGTCACTTTATTTACAAGTGGTGGTTTAGAAACAGGCCCAGTCGGTTTTGGTTGGTGCTTTTACCCAGAATTTGTGTTTATTGTGTGAGTGGATGTATTTTCACTATTTTGTATAACAATAATGATCCAGGATGATTCTGGAGCTATTTCCCACCACAAACAGTGTCCAAAACAGGCATTTTGCGGTTAAAGTAGTGGTTGTATTAGAACCACGCCCAGTCGGTTCTGGTTCGTGTTTTTACCCAGAAATTGTGTCCAATGATTATGGGGATGTATTTTTTTATTATTCTTTATAAAAATAATATTCTAGGGATGTTCAGAAGTTCTGTTATGCCCTAATCAATGACCTCAATTTGGGCACTTTATTTACAAGTGGTTGTTTAGAACCAGGCCCAGTCGGTTCTGGTTGGTGCTTTACCCACAATTAGTGTCGATTGTGTGGGTTTGATGTATTTTCACTATTCTGTGTAAGAATAAAGATCCAGGGATGTTCTGAGACTATTTCCCACCAGAAATAGTGTCAAAAACATGCATTTTGCGACAAAAATAGTGGTTGTATTAGAACCAGGCCCAGTCGGTTCTGGTTTGTGTATACCCCCTTAACGTGTGTCCAATAGGAATGGGGTTGTATTTTTGACTATTCTGTATAAAAATGATCATCTAGGGATGTTCAGAAGTTCTTCTATGCCCGAATAAATGACCTCCATTTGGGCACTTTATTTTGCATGGTGGTTGTAGTAGAACCAAGCCCAGTCGGTTCTGGTTGGTGCTTTTACCCAGAGTTAGTGTTGATTGTGTAGGTGGATGTATTTTCACTATTCTGTCTAAAAATAAAGATCCAGGATGGTTCTAGGGGTATTTACCACCATAAATAGTCTCCAAAACATGCATTTTGCGATAAAAAATAGTAGTTGAAAAAATGAAAAAATGAAAATCAGACATAGGCATTGTCGTCATCATTGACTTGACAAAAAGCTTAGTAGTCATCATACCCTCAGCAGCGTATGACGAAATTGTATAGTGCTTCACCACAAGTTCGTCTTTCCAGGCCAGACACATTTATGACATTTATTTATGACATATTCATACTTGTTAGCTCTCCGCCTTGAGCGCCATTTTGCGGCGACTGCAAGATGCCTCACCGATGCCAACAAGAATAAGGTGGATCACTTACCTCTCAGTCTTTATACTTACCCTCCCTCAGTCAGCCTTTGGAAGGCAGATCTGCGCCAAACGACCTTCCTGTTACTTCATTTCGACTTGACTTAATTTCATAGTAGGGATATGTGTAGTCGTCACGTCACGTGTTGCTGCAGGTTCAGAGACCTGATGGCTGTTGGGAAAAAGCTGTCCTTGAGCCTGTTTGTCCGTGCTTTGTAGGACCTGTAGCGTCTGCCAGATGGAAGCAACTGGAACAGGACATACGTTGCGGTATTGACTGTAGCTGCTAATGGTACTGCGACCATGGTATGTAGGCGGTCGAGCTTTGCTGGAAGGATTCTCTCAGATTACCCAGGATACAGTTGTAGGTGAGGTTGGCGAGTTCTTCGTTCTGTCGGTTGGACCATAGCTGTGGTTGGGCTACGGCAGTAGGGAAGAGGGAACAGACATAACAACTCATTGGTTGTGGCGCGGGCTGTGAGTGCGGTGTATCTGTACCAACTGTTCCTCATCATCGGGTTGTAGTCGTTTTCTTGCTGTGTTTGGACATGGGCGAGAATAAGGTGTATCTACTCAGGCTTAGGTGTTCCTGCCGGACGGATTTTGAGTAGGCGTGTGGCGGATGGTTGTATGAAGGGGTTCACACCAATCACTTTTGGGACCATGGCTGGACTAGTAGTGCGGATGGTGATAGTAAAGAGGGGGCCTTTTCCTGGTCGGTCCGGTCGGAGGCATAGGTTGATGCAGCCTTTTTGTTGGATATTGGTCGTAAGGTCTAAGCATATGTTTACCATCTTTGATGGTGGTGGCTAACTTGGTGAAGTTAGCGGTCATGGTGGTAGCTTCTTTGGAAAGGGGCCATGTGATGGTTTTGTAGCCTGTATGGAGGAGGACCTGGTCCAAGGTGTCCGGACAGACCACTCAGACTCTGGGAGCTTGTAGGTACCAATAAAAATAACTAGAGTCAGTCCCGTATAATCCCAAGTGAGTAAGCTGTAGGCTGAGCAAAGGGACTTGAACGACGATTGGTGTCTTGGTTAATGGGATGCAGATCTGGGGTCCCTGATCGTTTCCTGAACCAGCTAGTGGGGCATTCTCCTCCAGTGGGAATGTACCAAGGTTCTGGTACGTTCCCCCCATGTGGTTGAACACAGAGCGGTGATGATGATGGCCAAAATCACACGGTGAGGTCCGTCCCAACGTGGAGAAGACCAGCACTTTCTTTTTATCACCTTGACGAGTACCAGGTCTCCTGGGGACAGGACCTCCTCTGTGGGAGACAGAGAAGATGTCGGCAGATTATTTTGCATTCATCACAGTTCTTTCTTGGAACATTTTGCATAACCACTTAGTGAGGGAATCTGTTTCTCTTTTCTCTTTTACCACCAGATCTTTTTCCCACATTGTTAAGTGGAAGGGTCTGTCGTTCACTGCCTCAAATGGTGTGCATCCCTGTGCTGTTGGAATGATTCTCATGTACGTTTCTACCAGGCTCAGGCATTCTTGCCATGGTTTTCCTGTATCTTCCATGGTTTTTCTGAGTCTGAGTTTTACTGTTCTAATGGTTTGTTCGACGAGTCCAGCACTTTGGTTCAGTTAGATGAAATCCATGTTCAGAAGCTCGAAGGGATATGTTCCTGTTTGCCTTGTTCCATGCTTGGGTTGTTCATTGCCTTGAGAGTTGTGTCTACAGCAGTTTAGACAGTTTCTGCAAAATAATTGAAGTAAGTTTGGAGACCTCTGGGAACATGCATTGTTTGTTGTACTGTACTGATCATCCCTCCTGTTGAGACATGGCTCCTCCCATGGCTCAATTTGGCAATTACTTCAAACAATGATCGTGTCACGCATGGCTTGTTTTCTACTGCATAGAGTCCGTTATTGTGTTGAGTGGCTCCTTCTGTTTCCCATTGCAGTTTCTCTTTTTCTGGGGAATGATTTTGCATTTCTCTTAGGAATTCAGCAGGGATTGGGCTGTGTCTTTCCACCGTCACGTCTTGTTCTAGGAATAGTCTACATGCCTCTGTCAGTGCCACTATTTCTGCGGCTTGTGCAGACCAGTCGCCGGGGAGTCGTCCTGTCTTGAGGTTGTCTTTTTGAGTCACCACGGCATATACGTTGTGTTTTTCTCCATCCAGGGTTTTTGATGATGATCCATCCCCATAGGCAATGTGTCCGGGGGGCAATGGGTTGTCCATTAGGTCAGTTGCATATACGTGGTTAATTATGATTCGTTGAGTGGGCAACTGTGAGAATTGGTTTAACCACTTGTCGTCCGGTCTCCCATGAACTTCAGGGTGACATGTAATGGCCATGTTTGTTGTTCCTGTACTGGGGCTGCTGGGCAGATATCTTCAGACTGTTCTCTTAGACTTTCAGCTACCTTGGCAGAATCATTCCCGACAATGTCGAGAGAGTAGAAGCTGTTAGATGTGGTGGTGTGGATGATATTTTTGGTCTGTAATTCCCTGGGTCAGAGGCCATTTTGGGTGGCCACTAGGCTTAGCCCAAGCTGGACCATGATATCTCGTCCCGGTAACTCTCCGATTTTCATTTTGCAGTCTGACAATAAACCCATCCCTTTTGTTGCTTTCTGACCCATATTAATCACTTACTTAATAGTTTCAACAACAATTATTTTCTAAATTACCCGAAATTGATCTCCACTTTGTGATTAACCCAATATCTCTGAACACACAAAGACCAAAAGTCCCTGACTTTGTCTTAGTTAAGTCCCTGACTCTATTAACAGACCAAGACTATAATGACTTTGCTAATTCTTGTTCTACTTTCATTGGTCCCGGACCAATTGGTTTATTACCAGACTGCAAAGTGGACAGTGAGAGTTCCTACAGTAGGGTCCTGTTCAACGCGATGTTCCTGAAACTCTAGTCGAATGACCAGTGTGTGTGTCTTAAATACAGGAAAAACTGACAGTTGTCACTAGGACTTTGGACAGATACATTTCAGTCATTTGCAGGGCAAAAAGTAAAAGTAAAAGTGTCAGACAGTTGAATATTTGTGCTGACATGTCACCCCAATCACAAGACTAAGATTGTTTATTCAGTCAGACAGTTGGGTGTTTATGCTGCTATGTCAGCCGTAAGGATGACTACAATGCTGTTATACTCACAAAAACTTATACAATATGAACAAGCATTTGCAAAGATACTTTGTCTAATCTTACATATTCCCCTGCTGCAAAAAAAACTGTCAGAGACACATAGTTACTGTGTATATAGTGTAAAATCGTCCAATTCAAGTAAGTTATCCATTTGGCATCATTCTCATTGATAAAAATTAAGTTACAATGAAAACAATCATACTTGGCCAAAACGTGATTTTCAGGGTATGAAAAGTACATTAAGGCAATAAAAACTGAAAAGTTCCCCTGCTGCCAAACAAACTGTCAGAGACACAGTTACTGTGTATATAGTGTAAAATCGTCCAATTCAAGTAAGTTTTTTATTTGGCATCGTTCAAAGTGATAGAAATTAAGTTACAATGAAAACTATCATACTTGGCCAAAACGTGATTATCAGGCCATGAAAAGCACATTAAGGCAATAAAAACTGAAACGTTCCCCTGCTGCCAACGCACTGTCAGAGACACATAGTTCCTGTGTATATAGTGTAAAATCGTCCTATCCATGTAAGTCTTTCATTGGCATCATTCTAGGTGATTCTGGAGCTATTTCCCACCATAAAAAGTGTCCAAAACAGGCATTTTGCGATTAAAATAGTGGTTGTATTAGAACCAGGCCCAGGCGATTCTGGTTGGTGTTTTTACCCTGAAATTGTGTCCAATGATGATAAGGATGTATTTTTGATTATTCTGTATAAAAATAATCATCTAGGGATGTTCAGAAGTTTTGTTACGCCCGAATCAATGACCTCAATTTGGGCACTTTATTTACAAGTGGTGGTTTTTAAGAACCAGGCCCAGTCGGTTCTGGTTGGTGCTTTTACCCAGATATAGTATCCATTGTGTGGGTAGATGTATTTTCACTATTCTGTCTAAAAATAAAGATCCAGGACAGTTCCGGGGCTATTTCCCTCCATAAATAGTGTCCAAAACATGCATTTTGCGATACAAAATAGTGGCTGCATTATAACAGGGTCCAGTCGGTTCTGGTGGGTGTTTGTATACGAAACTTGTGTCCAATTATGATGGGGATGTATACTTGACTATTCTGTATAGAAGTAATCATCTAGCGATGTTCAGAAGTTCTGTTATGCCCGAATGAATTACTTTCATTTGGTCACTTTATTTACAAGTGGTGGTTTAGAAACAGGCCCAGTCGGTTTTGGTTGGTGCTTTTACCCAGAATTTGTGTTTATTGTGTGAGTGGATGTATTTTCACTATTTTGTATAACAATAATGATCCAGGATGATTCTGGAGCTATTTCCCACCACAAACAGTGTCCAAAACAGGCATTTTGCGGTTAAAGTAGTGGTTGTATTAGAACCACGCCCAGTCGGTTCTGGTTCGTGTTTTTACCCAGAAATTGTGTCCAATGATAATGGGGATGTATTTTTTATTATTCTTTATAAAAATAATATTCTAGGGATGTTCAGAAGTTCTGTTATGCCCTAATCAATGACCTCAATTTGGGCACTTTATTTACAAGTGGTTGTTTAGAACCAGGCCCAGTCGGTTCTGGTTGGTGCTTTACCCACAATTAGTGTCGATTGTGTGGGTTTGATGTATTTTCACTATTCTCTGTAAGAATAAAGATCCAGGGATGTTCTGAGACTATTTCCCACCAGAAATAGTGTCAAAAACATGCATTTTGCGACAAAAATAGTGGTTGTATTAGAACCAGGCCCAGTCGGTTCTGGTTTGTGTATACCCCCTTAACGTGTGTCCAATAGGAATGGGGTTGTATTTTTGACTATTCTGTATAAAAATGATCATCTAGGGATGTTCAGAAGTTCTTCTATGCCCGAATAAATGACCTCCATTTGGGCACTTTATTTTGCATGGTGGTTGTAGTAGAACCAAGCCCAGTCGGTTCTGGTTGGTGCTTTTACCCAGAGTTAGTGTTGATTGTGTAGGTGGATGTATTTTCACTATTCTGTCTAAAAATAAAGATCCAGGATGGTTCTAGGGGTATTTACCACCATAAATAGTCTCCAAAACATGCATTTTGCGATAAAAAATAGTAGTTGAAAAAATGAAAAAATGAAAATCAGACATAGGCATTGTCGTCATCATTGACTTGACAAAAAGCTTAGTAGTCATCATACCCTCAGCAGCGTATGACGAAATTGTATAGTGCTTCACCACAAGTTCGTCTTTCCAGGCCAGACACATTTATGACATTTATTTATGACATATTCATACTTGTTAGCTCTCCGCCTTGAGCGCCATTTTGCGGCGACTGCAAGATGCCTCACCGATGCCAACAAGAATAAGGTGGATCACTTACCTCTCAGTCTTTATACTTACCCTCCCTCAGTCAGCCTTTGGGGAGCCTATCCGTGACGTGGACTCCCAGAAATTTGAAGGATTGGACCCTGTCTACACATACTCCGTTAATGAGGAGTGGGGCCAGGTCTGTGCTGCGCTTGCGAAAGTCCAGGATTATTTCTTTAGTCTTTGCGGTATTTAGTGTAAGATTGTTCGCCGAGCACCAAGAAGACAGTTTGTCGACCTCGTCTCTGTAAGCTGACTCATCCCCGCCTGAGATGAGTCCGATCACAGTGGTGTCATCGGCGAATTTGATGATAGAGTTTGACTGGTGGGCTGGTGTGCAGTCGTATGTGTACAAGGAATACAGGAAAGGACTCAGTACACAGCCTTGTGGTGAGCCAGTGTTCAGTGTAATGGCGGAAGAGAGGTGTGGACCCATTCTGACAGTTTGTGGTCGACCAGTCAAGAAGTTCTTTACCCAGCAGCAGATTGAAGAGGATAGTCCAAGGTGGTAGAGTTTGTCCTTCAGGATGTCCGGCTTGATGGTGTTAAAGGCTGAGCTTTAGTCTATGAAAAGTATCGTCACATAGTTCCCCCGGTGCTCCAGGTGGCTCAGTGCTGTGTGAAGAGCCACAGCGATAGCATCCTCAGTGGACCTGTTTTCTCTATAAGCAAACTGGTGAGGGTCAACTGAGGGGGGGATTGTCCTTCTGATGTGTCGGGCCACCAACTTTTCAAAGCACTTCATGATCACAGGCGTGAGAGCAACAGGCCTGTAATCGTTCAAGCTGCAGATGGTTGGCCTTTTTGGGGACAGGAATGATGGTGGCAGATTTTAGGCAGGCAGGAACGATGGATAGTTGCATTATAACTGGGTAGTCTCGGTTCTGGTTGCTGTTTATATCCGAAACTTGTGTCCAAAGAGGATGGGGATGTATATTTTACTATTCTGTTTAAAAATAATCATGTAGGGATGTTTTGGGGCTTTTTTTACACAAGAATCAAAAACCTCCAATGGATCTTTATTTTGCACGGTGGTTGAATTAGAACCGGGCCCAGTCGGTTCTGGTTGCCGCTTTTACCCAGATTTAGTGTCAATTGTGTGGATGGATGCATTTTCACTATTATGTGTAAAATTAAAGATGCAGGGATGTTCTGGGAATATTTCACACCGTCAATAGTGTCCAAAACATTTTGCGATAAAAATAGTGGTTGTATTAGAACAAGGCCCAATCGGTTCTGGTTGGTGTATTTACCCAGAATTTGTGTTGATTGAGTGGGTGGATGTAGTTTCACTATTTTCTATAAAAATAATGTTTCCCACCATAAACATTGTCCAAAACAGGCATTTTGCGATTAAAAAAGAGGTCGTATTAGAACCAGGCCCAGTCGGTTCTGGTTGGTGCTTCTACCCATAATTAGTGTTGAATGTGTAGATGGATGTATTTTCACTATTCTGTGTAAAAATAATGATCCAGGATGGTTCTGGAGCTATTTTCCCACCATAAACAGTGTCCAAAACAGGCATTCTGCGATTAAAATAGTGGTTGTATTAGAACCAGGCCCAGTCTGTTCTGGTTGGTGAATTTACCCGAAAAATTGTATCCATTGACGATGGGGATGTATTTTTGATTATTATGTATAAAAATAATCATCTTGGGATCTTCAGAAGTTCTGTTATTCCCGAATCAATGACCTCCATTTGGGCACATTATTGACGGAGCTCACGACCATGATCCAGTGTGTGGCTCGGATGTGTCCCTCAAACACAAATACTGGTCAGTCTCATCCAAAATCCTAATGGCTCAGTTCCCTTGAGTGGGAGCGGCAAGGAACGCCCTGCATTTGAAGACCATTGAAGGCAGGTTCCGGGCCTGTGTCGGCGCATCAGTCAGGCTGGGTAGCCGCTATGGCCCAAGTGATTTTCCAGGGCTGCCCTGCTCTTGACGGAGTGGCCACCCAGCGGGGCTGTGTGTGTTTCATGGTGGGAGACTCGTGCTGCCCCTTCATCCCTGCCGGCATGTCCTGCTCGGTCCATGATGCCCTGCAGGCTATTAGGAACATGCAGAGAGCTGTGACCGGAGATCCGGGTCCACAACGAGGATGGCTTGACTGGTTCTTCTCTGGCTCATGGAAACAGCCACTTCAATATTTCGATATTTTCACAGACACAAAAGGAGGAAATTGTGGGATGGACTGGCTAACTGGCTTAATAATTGTTTATTCTTGTCGCACCATGTGGTCATACTGGTTTAACTTTGTTTTTTAAGATCGTAGAATGCAAGGTAGACTAGCCAAACTGGTTTTACAATTGAATTAAAAGATCGTGGAATGTCAGAAAGGCTAACTAGTTGGCCTTGCAATTGTTTGTTCGCCTCGAGAAATATAAGAAAGGCTGGCTAACAGGGTTTGCAATTTTTTCCTTGTATTGTGCGATGAAAAGAGGTTCAACTTCAGGAGTAACTGTCACTCTCCAGGTCATCTAGGGTCAAGTGCACACTTGAAAACTTTCATATTCGACCAAAACGTGCTTATCAGCACATAAAAAGCACATTTGGTGGTACGCGGGAAGAACGGCAGCAGACAAAAAGGCTACGGTGGAAAGACACAGCCCAATCCCTGCTGAATTCCTAAGAGAAATGCAAAATCATGCCCCAGAAAAAGAGAAACTGCAATGGGAAACAAAAGGAGCCACTCAACACAAGAACGGACTCTATGCAGTAGAAAACAAGCCATGCGTGACACGATCATTGTTTGAAGTAATTGCCAAATTGAGCCATGTGAGGAGCCATGTCTCAACAGGAGGGATGATCAGTACAGTACAACAAACAATGCATGTTCCCAGAGGTCTCCAAACTTACTTCAATTTTTTGGGCAGAAACTGTCTGAACTGCTGTAGACACGACTCTCAAGGCAACGAACGACCCAAGCATGGAACAAGGCAAACAGGAACATATCCCTTCGAGCTTCTGAACATGGATTTCATCAAACTGAATCAAAGTGCTGGACTCGTCGAACAAACCATTAGAACAGTAAAACTCAGACTCAGAAAAAACATGGAAGATCAACCACATATGTCTACGCAGTCTCCTCCCTGGTTCACGGACGGAGTTATCGGCCTTAACCCCTATCTGTCTACGCAACCGACTCACGGACTGGGTCACCAAAACTGTTAGACTATAAATATTTTACCTGACTCCAATTCCTTAACTCTGTAGTCTCCAGTCTAACAATGGAGCGTGTTCAGCATCGGAGGAGACAAACCAGGGTTGAGCGAGTTTATCCACAGATGATTTATTCCATTCAAATTGATTCATACAGAGCTCCGGGTCTCCCTCCCATAGAATAAGCCCGCTGAGTGTTGATGTCCCAAAGCGGAGGATGGAAAAGACATTGTCCAAACCCGCGTTTGCCCAGTTATAGTCCAACAAAAATGCATATTCATTCGCTGATTAATAATGAGATGTGGGCTGGTCCAGGGCTGCTGTGAGGGGGGGTTTCTCTGGGCTCCACATCTTCCAGCCTTGAATCCACATTATCCAGACCTCTGTCTCCGCTGGTCCTATAAAGTCCCGACCCTCCGCCCTGCTCTTTGTTCCTCTGCCCTTTGAAGTCCTCCATCTGGTCTCTTATCAGTGTGGATCCCACCTTGAAATAAGAATCTCAGGAAGAGCCTTTTGTGAACATTATAGTTGAGGAGTCTCAGACCCATCCTTCTGTTCATATTGTATTTGAGTTGGGAACCAGTGGCGACTCTAAAACAAGACCGCCACAACAAAAGGAATGAGTAAAATGTGATATCAAAATGAAACAGCTATACTAAAAAGAATGAGTAAAATATGATATCAAAATGAAACAGCTATACTAAAAAGAATGAGTAAAATATGATATCAAAATGAAACAGCTATACTAAAAAGAATGAGTAAAATATGTCAAATATGTGCTTGTATGGGTATACCGTGAGGTTTTAATGGAGCTTTATTATTCAGTGGAGGCGCTGAAGGTACAAGAGTCAAAGTTGGTTCGATCTGGGTGGGGGCCCTCACCGCAGCCAAAGCTATTGACGCAATTACCAGGTTGTGTATTGCCAATCTATGCTGTTCCAACTCCTCCTCCTTTCTCAGTATCGACCCCCGCCTCCACCTCCACACCTCCTCTTTTCTCCTTCGGAGTTCCACCTCCTTAGCTGTGACGTCACGCTCTACTTTCCGCAAAGCAATGGACAAGTTATTCATATTCCATTCATGCTTTTGACCTACAAAATGTACATTTTCTTTTAAAGTACTAAATTGTTTCACCAACTCGCGTCTTATTTTTGGTTGTTTTTTTTTAACTTGAACACCACTCAGAACATGTGCTTCCACATCTGCATACAAAATTGTCAATTCATTCCATTCTCCACATTCTACCGCACTCTCACATCCTTCCATTTTCACCAATTCAATCTAGATCAAGTCTCCGGATAAATTTGGAATTTTAGTATGTTCAATTCTAGGAATTATTGTTACTTTTTTTTTTTTTTTTAGAATCAATTCTAGGAATCAAACATCTGTGGACCCAGTCGTTTCCCTGCTGAAGACTTTAAAATAACTCCTGCATACAACTCTTTCCGGAATCTCTTGTTCCTTTGTTTCATACGACCGTTTTCTCTATCTCAAAACGACCGTTCTGGGATCGTCATTAATTCCGACTCTAGGTATATTACAACCTTTTCGGAATCACCTATTCCCGATATCCCCTTTCTATAGTCACTTCTCCATAATTTAAAAATCCAATAGCAGAATTTTAACGTTTCAGTAATAGGTATTCTGCTTACCTTTCAGTTGATCAGGCGCCTGTCGGAGAAGTCCCAAGAGAAAGGTCTCACGCTCGCAGGCGTGCCCTCACGTTCGCTGACGTGGTTAACTTTTCTTTATTCCCACGTTCGCTGACGTGTTTTAACTTTTCCTTATTCCCACGTTCGCTGACGTGTTTAACTTTTCCTTATTCCCACGTTCGCTGACGTGTTTCGATAACCGCGACTCCACGTTCGCCGACGTGTTTTAGAGTCCGCGGCTGGCCTTAACCCATATGTCTACGCAGTCTCCTCCCTGGTTCACGGACGGAGTTATCGGCCTTAACCCCTATCTGTCTACGCAACCGACTCACGGACTGGGTCACCAAAACTGTTAGACTATAAATATTTTACCTGACTCCAATTCCTTAACTCTGTAGTCTCCAGTCTAACAATGGAGCGTGTTCAGCATCGGAGGAGACAAACCAGGGTTGAGCGAGTTTATCCACAGATGATTTATTCCATTCAAATTGATTCATACAGAGCTCCGGGTCTCCCTCCCATAGAATAAGCCCGCTGAGTGTTGATGTCCCAAAGCGGAGGATGGAAAAGACATTGTCCAAACCCGCGTTTGCCCAGTTATAGTCCAACAAAAATGCATATTCATTCGCTGATTAATAATGAGATGTGGGCTGGTCCAGGGCTGCTGTGAGGGGGGGTTTCTCTGGGCTCCACATCTTCCAGCCTTGAATCCACATTATCCAGACCTCTGTCTCCGCTGGTCCTATAAAGTCCCGACCCTCCGCCCTGCTCTTTGTTCCTCTGCCCTTTGAAGTCCTCCATCTGGTCTCTTATCAGTGTGGATCCCACCTTGAAATAAGAATCTGAGGAAGAGCCTTTTGTTAACATTATAGTTGAGGAGTCTCAGACCCATCCTTCTGTTCATATTGTATTTGAGTTGGGAACCAGTGGCGACTCTAAAACAAGACCGCCACAACAAAAGGAATGAGTAAAATGTGATATCAAAATGAAACAGCTATACTAAAAAGAATGAGTAAAATATGATATCAAAATGAAACAGCTATACTCAAAAGAATGAGTAAAGTATGATATCAAAATCAAACAGCTATACTAAAAAGAATGAGTAAAATATGTCATATTCTTCACCACTCAACGAATCATAATTAACCACGTATATGCAAATGACCTAATGGACAACCCATTGCCCCCCGGACACATTGCCTATGGGGATGGATCATCATCAAAAACCCTGGATGGAGAAAAACACAACGTATATGCCGTGGTGACTCAAAAAGACAACCTCAAGACAGGATGACTCCCCGGCGACTGGTCTGCACAAGCCGCAGAAAAAGTGGCACTGACAGAGGCATGTAGACTATTCCTAGAACAAGACGTGACGGTGGAAAGACACAGCCCAATCCCTGCTGAATTCCTAAGAGAAATGCAAAATCATGCCCCAGAAGAAGAGAAACTGCAATGGGAAACAGAAGGAGCCACTCAACACAAGAATGGACTCTATGCAGTAGAAAACAAGCCATGCGTGACAAGATCATTGTTTGAAGTAATTGCCAAATTGAGCCATGGGAGGAGCCATGTCTCAACAGGAGGGATGATCAGTACAGTACAACAAACAATGCATGTTCCCAGAGGTCTCCAAACTTCAATTTTTTTGGCAGAAACTGTCTGAACTGCTGTGGACACAACTCTCAAGGCAATGAACGACCCAAGCATGGAACTAGGCAAACAGGAACATATCCCTTCGAGCTTCTTAACATGGATTTCATCAAACTGAACCAAAGTGCTGGACTCGTCGAACAAACCATTAGAACAGTAAAACTCAGACTCAGAAAAACCATGGAAGACACAGGAAAACCATGGCAAGAATGCCTGAGCCTGGTAGAAACGTACATGAAAATCATTCCAACAGCACAGGGATGCACACCATTTGAGGCAGTGAACGACAGACCCTTCCACTTAACAATGTGGGAAAAAGATCTGGTGGTAGAAGAGAAAAGAGAAACAGATGCCCTCACTAAGTGGTTATGCAAAATGTTCCAAGAAAGAACTGTGATGAATGCAAAATAATCTGCCGACATCTTCTCTGTCTCCCACAGAGGAGGTCCTGTCCCCAGGAGACCTGGTACTCGTCAAGGTGATAAAAAGAAAGTGCTGGTCTTCTCCACGTTGGGACGGACCTCACCGTGTGATTTTGGCCATCATCATCACCGCTCTGTGTTCAACCACATGGGGGGAACGTACCAGAACCTTGGTACACTCCCACTGGAGGAGAATGCCCCACTAGCTGGTTCAGGAAACGATCAGGGGCCCCCAGATCTGCATCCCATTAACCAAGACACCAATCGTCGTTCAAGTCCCTTTGCTCAGCCTACAGCTTACTCACTTGGGATTACACAGGACTGACTCCAGTTATTTTTATTGGTACCTACAAGCTCCCAGAGTCTGAATGGTCTGGCCAGACACCTTGGACCAGGTCCTCCTCCATACAGGCTACAAAACCATCACATGGCCCCTTTCCAAAGAAGCTACCACCATGACCGCTAACTTCACCATGTTAGCCACCACCATCAAAGATGGTAAACATATGCTAGACCTTACGACCAATATCCAACAAAAAGGCTGCATCAACCTATGCCTCCGACCGGACCGACCAGGAAAAGGCCCCCTCTTTACTATCACCATCCGCACTACTGGTCCAGCCATGGTCCCCAAAGTGATTGGTGTGAACCCCTTCGTACAACCATCCGCCACACGCCTACTCAAAATCCGTCCGGCAGGAACACCTAAGCCTGAGTAGATACACCTTATTCTCGCCCATGTCCAAACACAGGAAGAAAACGACTACAACCCGATGATGAGGAACAGTTGGTACAGATACACCGCACTCACAGCCCGCGCCACAACCAATGAGTTGTTATGTCTGTTCCCTCTTGCCTACTGCCGTAGCCCAACCACAGCTATGGTCCAACCGACAGAACGAAGAACTCGCCAACCTCACCTACAATTGTATTCTGGGTAATTTGAGAGAATCCTTCCAGCAAAGCTCGACCGCCTACATACCATGGTCGCAGTACCATTAGCAGCTACAGTCAATACCGCAACGTATGTCCAGTGCAACAACCGAACAGACTGTTATCCATCCTGTTTCAACTTCAGCGGACCGGATCCGAAGACCCCTTTAGACCAAGTTTACGTCACCAGGTGTGCCGAGATCAGACACATTCCTTCCCAATCATGGACAGTACTGGACCAAATATGGTGGCTCTGCGAATGGCAAGTGTATATGATCATCCCCACCAATACAACTGGGCTCTGTGTCCCTACATCTGCATCCGACCACACATACGTTCTAACAGCAGACTCGATTCCAACTGTCGACGCCAAACCACATCTACCCACCAGGCGTCAATGACGGAGCTTTGATTTCTTCCCCCATGATTCAGTTTGGGGCTCGGATGTCCCCCTCTAATACAAACAATGGTCAGTCTCCTCCAAAATCATGATGGCGGTGTTCCCCAGGGTAGGAACAGCGAAGAACACCCTACGTCTGGAAACCATTGACTACAGATTCCAGGCCCGACACTAATCAATTACTTGTTGCCCTGCAAATGACTGAAACGTATCTGTCCAAAGTCTTAGGGACAACTGTCAGTTTTGCCTGTATTTAAGACACACTCACTGGTCATTCGACTAGAGTTGCAGTAACATCGCAGTGAACAGGACCCCACTGTAGGAACTCTCACTGTCCACTTTGCAGTCTGGTAATACATATTTTCTATTTAAATTTATCTCACTCTTTCTTAGCCTGCTCCTGAAGTTGTATTTTCAGACCTAACAAACATTTCAGTTTTTTTGCCCTAATGTGCGTTTCATGCGCTGAAAATCACGTTTTGGCCAAGTATCATAGTTTTCACTATAACTTAACCTAACCTAACCCTAACTTCCATCACTTAGCATGATATCAAATGAAAAACCTACTTAATCTGGACGATTATACACTATATACACAGTAACTATGTGTCACTGACAGTTTGTTTCGCAGCGGGGGAACATTTCAGTTTTTATTGCCTTAATGTGCATTTCATGCGCTGAAAATCACGTTTTGGCCAAGTATCATAGTTTTCACTATAACTTAATTTCTAGCACTTAGAATGATGCAAAATGAAAAACTTACTTGAATTGGACAATTATACACTATATACACAGTAACTATGTGCCTCTGACAGTTTGTTTCGCAGCAGGGGAACATTTCAGTTTTTATTGCCTTAACGTGCGTTTCATGCGCTGAAAATCACGTTTTGGCCAAGTATCATAGTTTTCACTATAACTTAATTTTTAGCACTTAGAATGATGCTAAATGCAATTTTTACTTGAATTGGAACATTTTACACTATAGACACAGTAACTATGTGCCTCTGGCAGTTTGTTTCGCAGCAGGGGAACATTTCAGTTTTTATTGCCTTAACGTGCGTTTCATGCGCTGAAAATCACGTTTTGGCCAAGTATCATAATTTTCACTATAACTTAATTTCTATCAATTAGAATGATGCTAAATGCAAAATTTACTTGAATTGGACGATTTTACACTATATACACAGTAACTATGTGCCTCTGACAGTTTGTTTCGCAGCAGGGGAACATTTCAGTTTTTATTGCCTTAACGTGCGTTTCATGCGCTGAAAATCATGTTTTGGCCGATTATGATAGTTTTCACTTTAACTTAATTTCTATCACTTAGAATGATGCTAAATGAAAAGCTTACTTGAATTGGATGATAATACACTATATTAACAGTAACTATATGTCTCTGACAGTTTGTTTCGCAGCAGGGGAACATTTCAGTTTTTATTGCCTTAACGTGCGTTTCATGCGCTGAAAATCACGTTTTGGCCAAGTATCATAATTTTCACTATAACTTAATTTCTATCACTTAGAATGATGCCAAATGAAAAATTTACTTGAATTGGACAATTATTCACTATATACACAGTAACTATGTGTCTCTGACAGTTTGTTTCGCAGCAGGGGAACATTTCAGTTTTTATTGCCTTAACGTGCGTTTCATGCGCTGAAAATCACGTTTTGGCCAAGTATCATAGTTTTCACTCTAACTTAATTTCTATCACTTAGAATGATGCTAAATGCAAAACTTACTTGAATTGGACTATTTTACACTATATACACAGTAAATATGTGTCTCTGACAGTTTGTTTCGCAGCAGGGGAACATTTCAGTTTTTATTGCCTTAACGTGCGTTTCATGCGCTGAAAATCACGTTTTGGCCAAGTATCATAGTTTTCACTATAACTTAATTTCTATCACTTAGAATGATGCTAAATGCAATACTTACTTGATTTGGATGATTTTACACTATAGACACAGTAACTATGTGCCTCTGGCAGTTTGTTTCGCAGCAGGGAACATTTCAGTTTTTATTGCCTTAACGTGCATTTCATGCGCTGAAAATCACGTTTTGGCCAAGTATCATAATTTTCACTATAACTTAATTTCTATCACTTAGAATGATGCTAAATGAAAAACTTACTTGAATTGGAGAATTATACACTATATACACAGTAACTATGTGTCTCTGACAGTTTGTTTCGCAGCAGGGGAACATTTCAGTTTTTATTGCCTTAACGTGCGTTTCATGCGCTGAAAATCACGTTTTGGCCAAGTATCATAGTTTTCACTATAACTTAATTTCTATCACTTAGAATGATGCTAAATGTCATCAGAAGTTTTTGGCCCTAATGAGCGGACAGAATTGTGCGCTTGGTGACATGAGACAGGCCATATCAGCTTCCTGCTCTCATCATCAATTACAAATGATAGAGGAGGAAGCAGAAACCATCAGGTACCCACACGAAACCCCATTGTCCCAGGTATCGGGCGCCTTATTTACGGCAATTAAAAATACCTTCCCAAGATCCCATGACATGGCTCCAACCGTGTTTCCATACATCGATGGAGTGGGAGGTCCGGTACACTATGAAAAGTGCATAAATGCCTGGATAGATAGTACCGGCCGACACCCATCGGGCAGATTAGATAATATCCTCTTATTCCGAACAGCTGTTGTCGAGGGTCTTCCAGAACCTGTGAAAAAGGAGTTGAAAAAGGACCCTGACTTGTTGACTGGTGATGAACCAAGGTTTAAACGTCACCTGTCTCACCATTGTAAGATGTATGATAACGAGAAGGTAAAAGAAAAAGCCGAGTCGCTAAATATGAATTCTGCTCTGGTAAAATTACAACTTTCCAAATTTTATAGTGAATCCAAAAAATCTAAACAGGAAAAGACAAACCAATCTGCCCAGATGTTCCAGGGCCATGGTCGGGCTCGAGATGGTGGTCAGTTCCATGATGGATACGGTGGTCGCAGGGGTGGTTTCTCTGGTGGCCGGGAAAAGGGTACTCGAGACCGGGCCAACAAGACAACTGTTTTACATGTGGCCGTCCTGGACACTGGAGACATGAGTGTCCCAGTCAGCGACAGTACCCGCGGCAACCCCCAACACAACAGGGGGGGCCACCACATCAACAGCGGCCCACGCGCGGAGGAGCAAGAGGCACTGGCAGACCATGGCGGTCACAGCAGCCAGCTCAGTCAACTGGACAATATTACCAGGGTGGAGATGATCCTCACAGTCCATGGGATCCTCCACACTCCGAATAGGGGTGCCCGAGAGGCTCGGTAAGCAGGGGAACGGCAGACCCAATGCTTCATATGAGAATCAACGGCGTCCAAACATCAGCTTTGGTGGACACGGGAGCAACATACTCATCTTTGAACATGCCGCTCACAGCCGGTTGTCTCTCCTCTTCAACCATAACTTTGGTCGGCTTCTCGGGATCTCCTCAAGCTCTGCCTATTACCAGACCGCTGCAAACGGAAATACCCCACCTAAAACAGACTCTATTTCATTCCTACGTCCATTCACCCCAAACACCTGTGAATTTAATGGGAAGAGACTTGTTGATGTCTATTGGAGCTACCATCTTATGTGGGCCGGATGGCCTCACAGTGACTTTACCAAATGGTGCAAAGATTCCGTGTTCGCAACCAGTACGAACATGTGGACAATGGTTGATGTGTCCCTTGCAACAAGACACCGAGGTAGCAACAATCTATTGGTCATGTCTTGAGCCTGAAACTCCGGCCACTGGGGGACTGTTGTTTGTTTATCACCAGTGGAAATCATTCATTGATTCACTCCGGCCTTACCATCCGCCCAAGGATGACTTTCATTGTACTTTGTTTTATGACACAGAAGATGACTTAGTCTATCGAGACCGTTTTCAGAAGGTTCTTGGAACACCCTGGCAATTGAAATCCACCAAAATATTTGTGGGTCCAGAAGGCGTAGCTTCATATGTTGATTTGGACGAATCGCAAAAAGTGTGGTACAAAATGTCGGATACAGCCGACCCCCACATTTCTTTGGCTCTGTCTTATGGTCACGAAGCTCGTCAACTCGGTCCCATGGCCAAGAAACTTCTTAAAGTCGAATTAAGTAGGTTTTTCATTTGATATCATTCTAAGTGATGAAAGTTAGGGTTAGGGTTAGGGTTAGGTTAAGTTATAGTGAAAACTAGGATACTTGGCCAAAACATGATTTTCAGCGCATGAAACGCACATTAGGGCAAAAAAACTGAAATGTTTGTTAGGTCTGAAAATACAACTTCAGGAGCAGGCTAAGAAAGAGTGAGATAAATTTAAATAGAAAATATGTATGACCAGACTGCAAAGTGGACAGAGAGTTCCTACAGTGGGCTCCTGTTCACTGCGATGTTACTGCAACTCTAGTCGAATGACCAGTGAGTGTGTCTTAAATACAGGCAAAACTGACCGTTGTCCCTAAGACTTTGGACAGATACGTTTCAGTCATTTGCAGGGCAACAAGTAATTGATTAGTGTCGGGCCTGGAATCTGTAGTCAATGGTTTCCAGACGTAGGGTGTTCTTCGCTGTTCCTACCCTGGGGAATACCGCCATCATGATTTTGGAGGAGACTGACCAGTGTTTGTATTAGAGGGGGACATCCGAGCCCCAAACTGAATCATGGGGGAAGAAATCAAAGCTCCGTCGTTGACGCCTGGTGGGTAGATGTGGGTTGGCGTCGACAGTTGGAATCTAGTCTGCTGTTAGAACGTACGTGTGGTCGGATGCAGATGTAGGGACACAGAGCCCAGTTGTATTGGTGGGGATGATCATATACACTTGCCATTCGCAGAGCCACCATATTTGGTCCAGTACTGTCCATGATTGGGAAGGAATGTGTCTGATCTCGGCGCACCTGGGGACGTGAACTTGGTCCAAAGGGGCCTTCGGATCCGGTCCGCTGAAGTTGAAACAGGATGGATAACAGTCTGTTTGGTTGTTGCACTGGACATACGTTGCGGTATTGACTGTAGCTGCTAATGGTACTGCGACCATGGTATGTAGGCGGTCGAGCTTTGCTGGAAGGATTCTCTCAGATTACCCAGGATACAGTTGTAGGTGAGGTTGGCGAGTTCTTCGTTCTGTCGGTTGGACCATAGCTGTGGTTGGGCTACGGCAGTAGGCAAGAGGGAACAGACATAACAACTCATTGGTTGTGGCGCGGGCTGTGAGTGCGGTGTATCTGTACCAACTGTTCCTCATCATCGGGTTGTAGTCGTTTTTTTTTCCTGTGTTTGGACATGGGCGAGAATAAGGTGTATCTACTCAGGCTTAGGTGTTCCTGCCGGACGGATTTTGAGTAGGCGTGTGGCGGATGGTTGTACGAAGGGGTTCACACCAATCACTTTGGGGACCATGGCTGGACTAGTAGTGCGGATGGTGATAGTAAAGAGGGGGCCTTTTCCTGGTCGGTCCGGTCGGAGGCATAGGTTGATGCAGCCTTTTTGTTGGATATTGGTCGTAAGGTCTAGCATATGTTTACCATCTTTGATGGTGGTGGCTAACTTGGTGAAGTTAGCGGTCATGGTGGTAGCTTCTTTGGAAAGGGGCCATGTGATGGTTTTGTAGCCTGTATGGAGGAGGACCTGGTCCAAGGTGTCTGGCCAGACCACTCAGACTCTGGGAGCTTGTAGGTACCAATAAAAATAACTGGAGTCAGTCCTGTGTAATCCCAAGTGAGTAAGCTGTAGGCTGAGCAAAGGTACTTGAACGACGATTGGTGTCTTGGTTAATGGGATGCAGATCTGGGGGCCCCTGATCGTTTCCTGAACCAGCTAGTGGGGCATACTCCTCCAGTGGGAGTGTACCAAGGTTCTGGTACGTTCCCCCCATGTGGTTGAACACAGAGCGGTGATGATGATGGCCAAAATCACACGGTGAGGTCCGTCCCAACGTGGAGAAGACCAGCACTTTCTTTTTATCACCTTGACGAGTACCAGGTCTCCTGGGGACAGGACCTCATCTGTGGGAGACAGAGAAGATGTCGGCAGATTATTTTGCATTCATCACAGTTCTTTCTTGGAACATTTTGCATAACCACTTATTGAGGGATTCTGTTTCTCCTTTCTCTTTTACCACCAGATCTTTTTCCCACATTGTTAGTGGAAGATTCTGTCTTTCACTGCCTCAAATGGTGTGCATCCCTGTGCTGTTGGAATGATTCTCATGTACGTTTCTACCAGGCTCAGGCATTCTTGCCATGGTTTTCCTGTATCTTCCATGGTTTTTCTGAGTCTGAGTTTTACTGTTCTAATGGTTTGTTCGACGAGTCCAGCACTTTGGTTCAGTTTGATGAAATCCATGTTCAGAAGCTCGAAGGGATATGTTCCTGTTTGCCTTGTTCCATGCTTGGGTTGTTCATTGCCTTGAGAGTTGTGTCTACAGCAGTTTAGACAGTTTCTGCAAAATAATTGAAGTAAGTTTGGAGACCTCTGGGAACATGCATTGTTTGTTGTACTGTACTGATCATCCCTTCTGTTGAGACATGGCTCCTCCCATGCCTCAATTTGGCAATTACTTCAAACAATGATTGTGGGACGCATGGCTTGTTTTCTACTTCATAGAGTCCGTTCTTGTGTTGAGTGGCTCCTTTTGTTTCCCATTGCAGTTTCTCTTTTTCTGGGGCATGATTTTGCATTTCTCTTAGGAATTCAGCAGGGATTGGGCTGTGTCTTTCCACCGTCACGTCTTGTTCTAGGAATAGTCTACATGCCTCTGTCAGTGCCACTATTTCTGCGGCTTGTGCAGACCAGTCGCCGGGGAGTCGTCCTGTCTTGAGGTTGTCTTTTTGAGTCACCACGGCATATACGTTGTGTTTTTCTCCATCCAGGGTTTTTGATGATGATCCATCCCCATAGGCAATGTGTCCGGGGGGCAATGGGTTGTCCATTAGGTCAGTTGCATATACGTGGTTAATTATGATTCGTTGAGTGGGCAACTGTGAGAATTGGTTTAACCACTTGTCGTCCGGTCTCCCATGAACTTCAGGGTGACATTTAATGGCCATGTTTGTTGGGGCTGCTGGGCAGATATCTTCAGACTGTTCTCTTAGACTTTCAGCTACCTTGGCAGAATCATTCCCGACAATGTCGAGAGAGAAGAAGCTGTTAGATGTGGTGGTGTGGAAGATATTTTTGGTCTGTAAGTCCCTGGGTCGGAGGCCATTTTGGGTGGCCACTAGGCTTAGCCCAAGCTGGACCATGATATCTCGTCCCGGTAACTCTCCGATTTTCATTTTGCAGTCTGACAAGAAAACCCATCCCTTTTGTTGCTTTCTGACCCATATTAATCACTTACTTAATAGTTTAAACAACAATTATATTCTAAATTACCCGAAATTGATCTCCACTTTGTGATTAACCCAATATCTCTGAACACACAAAGACCAAAAGTCCCTGACTTTGTCTTAGTTAAGTCCCTGACTCTATTAACAGACCAAGACTATAATGCCTTTGCTAATTCTTGTTCTACTTTCATTGGTCCCGGACCAATTTGTTTATTACCAGACTGCAAAGTGGACAGTGAGAGTTCCTACAGTAGGGTCCTGTTCAACGCGATGTTCCTGAAACTCTCGAATGACCAGTGTGTGTGTCTTAAATACAGGAAAAACTGACAGTTGTCACTAGGACTTTGGACAGATACATTTCAGTCATTTGCAGGGCAAAAAGTAATTGATCAGTGTCAGACAGTTGAATATTTGTGCTGACATGTCACCCCAATCACAAGACTAGGATTGTTTATTCAGTCAGACAGTTGGGTGTTTATGCTGACATGTCAGCCATAAGGATGACTATGATGCTGTTATACTCACAAAAACTTATACAATATGAACAAGCATTTGCAAAGATACTTTGTCTAATCTCACATGTTCCCCTGCTGCCAAACAAACTGTCAGAGACACATTGTTACTGTGTATAAAGTGAAAAATCGTCCAATTCAAGTAAGTTATCCATTTGGCATCATTCTCAAGCTAGAAATTAAGTTATAATGAAAACAATCATACTTGGCCAAAACGTGATTTTCAGGGTATGAAAAGTACATTAAGGCAATAAAAACTGAAAAGTTCCCCTGCTGCCAAACAAACTGTCAGAGACACAGTTACTGTGTATATAGTGTAAAATCGTCCAATTCAAGTAAGTTTTTTATTTGGCATCGTTCAAAGTGATAGAAATTAAGTTACAATGAAAACTATCATACTTGGCCAAAACGTGATTATCAGGCCATGAAAAGCACATTAAGGCAATAAAAACTGAAACGTTCCCCTGCTGCCAACGCACTGTCAGAGACACATAGTTCCTGTGTATACAGTGTAAAATCGTCCTATCCATGTAAGTCTTTCATTAGCATCATTCTAGGTGATTCTGGAGCTATTTCCCACCATAAAAAGTGTCCAAAACAGGCATTTTGCGATTAAAATAGTGGTTGTATTAGAACCAGGCCCAGGCGATTCTGGTTGGTGTTTTTACCCTGAAATTGTGTCCAATGATTATAAGGATGTATTTTTGATTATTCTGTATAAAAATAATCATCTAGGGATGTTCAGAAGTTTTGTTACGCCCGAATCAATGATCTCAATTTGGGCACTTTATTTACAAGTGGTGGTTTTTAAGAACCAGGCCCAGTCGGTTCTGGTTGGTGCTTTTACCCAGATATAGTATCCATTGTGTGGGTAGATGTATTTTCACTATTCTGTCTAAAAATAAAGATCCAGGACAGTTCCGGGGCTATTTCCCTCCATAAATAGTGTCCAAAACATGCATTTTGCGATACAAAATAGTGGCTGCATTATAACAGGGTCCAGTCGGTTCTGGTGGGTGTTTGTATACGAAACTTGTGTCCAATTATGATGGGGATGTATACTTGACTATTCTGTATAGAAGTAATCATCTAGCGATGTTCAGAAGTTCGTTTATGCCCGAATGAATTACTTTCATTTGGTCACTTTATTTACAAGTGGTGGTTTAGAAACAGGCCCAGTCGGTTTTGGTTGGTGCTTTTACCCAGAATTTGTGTTTATTGTGTGAGTGGATGTATTTTCACTATTTTGTATAACAATAATGATCCAGGATGATTCTGGAGCTATTTCCCACCACAAACAGTGTCCAAAACAGGCATTTTGCGGTTAAAGTAGTGGTTGTATTAGAACCACGCCCAGTCGGTTCTGGTTCGTGTTTTTACCCAGAAATTGTGTCCAATGATTATGGGGATGTATTTTTTATTATTCTTTATAAAAATAATATTCTAGGGATGTTCAGAAGTTCTGTTATGCCCTAATCAATGACCTCAATTTGGGCACTTTATTTACAAGTGGTTGTTTAGAACCAGGCCCAGTCGGTTCTGGTTGGTGCTTTACCCACAATTAGTGTCGATTGTGTGGGTTTGATGTATTTTCACTATTCTCTGTAAGAATAAAGATCCAGGGATGTTCTGAGACTATTTCCCACCAGAAATAGTGTCAAAAACATGCATTTTGCGACAAAAATAGTGGTTGTATTAGAACCAGGCCCAGTCGGTTCTGGTTTGTGTATACCCCCTTAACGTGTGTCCAATAGGAATGGGGTTGTATTTTTGACTATTCTGTATAAAAATGATCATCTAGGGATGTTCAGAAGTTCTTCTATGCCCGAATAAATGACCTCCATTTGGGCACTTTATTTTGCATGGTGGTTGTAGTAGAACCAAGCCCAGTCGGTTCTGGTTGGTGCTTTTACCCAGAGTTAGTGTTGATTGTGTAGGTGGATGTATTTTCACTATTCTGTCTAAAAATAAAGATCTAGGATGGTTCTAGGGGTATTTACCACCATAAATAGTCTCCAAAACATGCATTTTGCGATAAAAAATAGTAGTTGAAAAAATGAAAAAATGAAAATCAGACATAGGCATTGTCGTCATCATTGACTTGACAAAAAGCTTAGTAGTCATCATACCCTCAGCAGCGTATGACGAAATTGTATAGTGCTTCACCACAAGTTCGTCTTTCCAGGCCAGACACATTTATGACATTTATTTATGACATATTCATACTTGTTAGCTCTCCGCCTTGAGCGCCATTTTGCGGCGACTGCAAGATGCCTCACCGATGCCAACAAGAATAAGGTGGATCACTTACCTCTCAGTCTTTATACTTACCCTCCCTCAGTCAGCCTTTGGAAGGCAGATCTGCGCCAAACGACCTTCCTGTTACTTCATTTCGACTTGACTTAATTTCATAGTAGGGATATGTGTAGTCGTCACGTCACGTGTTACTGCAGGTTCAGAGACCTGATGGCTGTTGGGAAAAAGCTGTCCTTGAGCCTGTTTGTCCGTGCTTTGTAGGACCTGTAGCGTCTGCCAGATGGAAGCAACTGGAACAGGCCGTGTCCAGGGTGGCATGGGTCTCCAACAATGGACCCGGCTCTTCTAAGGTATCGGGGGTTGGCAATGTGAGCAGCCGACGATCTTCTGGGCAGTGTTTATCACCCTCTGTATGGCTTTTTTGTCTGCTGCCGTGCTTCCGGTATACCACACTGTAATGCCGTAAGTCAGGATGCTCTCCACAGTGGCTCTGTAGAAGGTTGCCAGAAGCTTGGTGTCCAATTTGTCCCTTCTCAGTACCCTGAGAAAGTGGAGTCGTTTCTGGGCCTTCTTTACTAACACTGTGGTGTTTGTGGACCAGGAGAGCCTATCCGTGACGTGGACTCCCAGAAATTTGAAGGATTGGACCCTGTCTACACATACTCCGTTAATGAGGAGTGGGGCCAGGTCTGTGCTGCGCTTGCGAAAGTCCAGGATTATTTCTTTAGTCTTTGCGGTATTTAGTGTAAGATTGTTCGCCGAGCACCAAGAAGACAGTTTGTCGACCTCGTCTCTGTAAGCTGACTCATCCCCGCCTGAGATGAGTCCGATCACAGTGGTGTCATCGGCGAATTTGATGATAGAGTTTGACTGGTGGGCTGGTGTGCAGTCGTATGTGTACAAGGAGTACAGGACAGGACTCAGTACACAGCCTTGTGGTGAGCCAGTGTTCAGTGTAATGGCGGAAGAGAGGTGTGGACCCATTCTGACAGTTTGTGGTCGACCAGTCAAGAAGTTCTTTACCCAGCAGCAGATTGAAGAGGATAGTCCAAGGTTGTAGAGTTTGTCCTTCAGGATGTCCGGCTTGATGGTGTTAAAGGCTGAGCTATAGTCTATGAAAAGCATCGTCACATAGTTCCCCCGGTGCTCCAGGTGGCTCAGTGCTGTGTGAAGAGCCACAGCGATAGCATCCTCAGTGGACCTGTTTTCTCTATAAGCAAACTGGTGAGGGTCAACTGAGGGGGGGATTGTCCTTCTGATGTGTCGGGCCACCAACTTTTCAAAGCACTTCATGATCACAGGCGTGAGAGCAACAGACCTGTAATCGTTCAAGCTGCAGATGGTTGGCCTTTTTGGGGACAGGAATGATGGTGGCAGATTTTAGGCAGGCAGGAACGATGGATAGTTGCATTATAACTGGTTAGTCTCGGTTCTGGTTGCTGTTTATATCCGAAACTTGTGTCCAAAGAGGATGGGGATGTATATTTTACTATTCTGTTTAAAAATAATCATGTAGGGATGTTTTGGGGCTTTTTTTACACAAGAATCCAAAACCTCCAATGGATCTTTATTTTGCACGGTGGTTGAATTAGAACCGGGCCCAGTCGGTTCTGGTTGCCGCTTTTACCCAGATTTAGTGTCAATTGTGTGGATGGATGCATTTTCACTATTATGTGTAAAATTAAAGATGCAGGGATGTTCTGGGAATATTTCACACCGTCAATAGTGTCCAAAACATTTTGCGATAAAAATAGTGGTTGTATTAGAACAAGGCCCAATCGGTTCTGGTTGGTGTATTTACCCAGAATTTGTGTTGATTGAGTGGGTGGATGTAGTTTCACTATTTTCTATAAAAATAATGTTTCCCACCATAAACATTGTCCAAAACAGGCATTTTGCGACTAAAAAAGAGGTCGTATTAGAACCAGACCCAGTCGGTTCTGGTTGGTGCTTCTACCCATAATTAGTGTTGAATGTGTAGATGGATGTATTTTCACTATTCTGTGTAAAAATAATGATCCAGGATGGTTCTGGAGCTATTTTCCCACCATAAACAGTGTCCAAAACAGGCATTCTGCGATTAAAATAGTGGTTGTATTAGAACCAGGCCCAGTCTGTTCTGGTTGGTGAATTTACCCGAAAAATTGTATCCATTGACGATGGGGATGTATTTTTGATTATTATGTATAAAAATAATCATCTTGGGATCTTCAGAAGTTCTGTTATTCCGACCATGATCCAGTGTGTGGCTCGGATGTGTCCCTCAAACACAAATACTGGTCAGTCTCATCCAAAATCCTAATGGCTCAGTTCCCTTGAGTGGGAGCGGCAAGGAACGCCCTGCATTTGAAGACCATTGAAGGCAGGTTCCGGGCCTGTGTCGGCGCATCAGTCAGGCTGGGTAGCCGCTATGGCCCAAGTGATTTTCCAGGGCTGCCCTGCTCTTGACGGAGTGGCCACCCAGCGGGGCTGTGTGTGTTTCATGGTGGGAGACTCGTGCTGCCCCTTCATCCCTGCCGGCATGTCCTGCTCGGTCCATGATGCCCTGCAGGCTATTAGGAACATGCAGAGAGCTGTGACCGGAGATCCGGGTCCACAACGAGGATGGCTTGACTGGTTCTTCTCTGGCTCATGGAAACAGCCACTTCAATATTTCGATATTTTCACAGACACAAAAGGAGGAAATTGTGGGATGGACTGGCTAACTGGCTTAATAATTGTTTATTCTTGTCGCACCATGTGGTCATACTGGTTTAACTTTGTTTTTTAAGATCGTAGAATGCAAGGTAGACTAGCCAAACTGGCTTTACAATTGAATTAAAAGATTGTGGAATGTAAGAAAGGCTAACTAGTTGGCCTTGCAATTGTTTGTTCGCCTCGAGAAATATAAGAAAGGCTGGCTAACAGGGTTTGCAATTTTTTCCTTGTATTGTGCGATGAAAAGAGGTTCAACTTCAGGAGTAACTGTCACTCTCCAGGTCATCTAGGGTCAAGTGCACACTTGAAAACTTTCATATTCGACCAAAACGTGCTTATCAGCACATAAAAAGCACATTTGGTGGTACGCGGGAAGAACGGCAGCAGACAAAAAGGCTATTTAGAAAGGTATCACCACTACGCAGAAGAACGTCGGCTACTCTGCCCTCACTGGAAGACATTGCCAGCCCTCGTTACCTCAGCAGAGCCAGGGACATGATCAGGGACCTATGCCACCCTGGTCACAATCGGTTCCAGCTGCTGCTCTCTGGCAGACAGACGCTGTAAGTTTCCCACATCCGTTGGGACTCTGAACTTGGGGTAACACAACACAATCCCTTCTGTGTAATAACTTCGGGTGAGGTAATATGAATAGACATTAGGTACAAGGTGATCTGACACCTACATGCTGAATGAAGGTAAGTGAAAGACAGTGAGAGGTAAGTGATCCACTCAGGGGGTGGTGATGCAATGTATCCATAAAGGCAGAATTGTAAATTAAGAGTCTGGAGTCATAACTTGTAAAACTGTGTAAAACTGTCAGAGACACAAATGTCTCTCTATACATAGTGTAATATCATCAAATTTTATAATTTAATAAGTTTTTCATTTGGCATCATTCTAATGGCTAGATATTAAGTTATAATGAAAACTATGATACTTGGCCAAAACGTGATTTTCAGCGCATGAAACGCACGTTAAGCCAATAAAAACTGAAATGTTCCCCTGCTGCGAAACAAACTGTCAGAGACACATAGTTACTGTGTATATAGTGTATAATTGTCCAATTCAAGTAAGTTTTTCATTTGGCATCATTCTAAGTGATATAAATTAAGTTATAGTGAAAATTATGATACTTGGCCAAAACGTGATTTTCAGCGCATGAAACGCACGTTAAGGCAATAAAAACTGAAATGTTCCCCTGCTGCGAAACAAACTGTCAGAGACATATAGTTACTGTGTGTATAGTGTATTATCGTCCAATTCAAGTAAGTTTTTCATTTAGCATCATTCTAAGTGATAGAAATTAAGTTATAGTGAAAACTATCATACTCGGCCAAAACATGATTTTCAGCGCATGAAACGCACGTTAAGGCAATAAAAACTGAAATGTCCCCCTGCTGCGAAACAAACTGTCAGAGACACATAGTTACTGTGTATATAGTGTAAAATAGTCCAATTCAAGCAAGTTTTGTATTTAGCATCATTCTAAGTGATAGAAATTAAGTTATAGTGAAAACTATGATACTTGGCCAAAACGTGATTTTCAGCGCATGAAACGCACGTTAAGGCAATAAAAACTGAAATGTTCCCCTGCTGCGAAACAAACTGCCAGAGGCACATAGTTACTGTGTCTATAGTGTAAAATCATCCAATTCAAGTAAGTATTGCATTTAGCATCATTCTAAGTGCTAGAAATTAAGTTATAGTGAAAATTATGATACTTGGCCAAAACGTGATTTTCAGCGCATGAAACGCACGTTAAGGCATTAAAACTGAAATGTTCCCCTGCTGCGAAACAAACTGTCAGAGGCACATAGTTACTGTGTATATAGTGTAAAATCGTCCAATTCAAGTAAGTTTTGCATTTAGCATCATTCTAAGTGATAGAAATTAAGTTATAGTGAAAATTATGATACTTGGCCAAAACGTGATTTTCAGCGCATGAAACGCACGTTAAGGCATTAAAACTGAAATGTTCCCCTGCTGCGAAACAAACTGTCAGAGGCACATAGTTACTGTGTATATAGTGTATAATTGTCCAATTCAAGTAAGTTTTGCATTTGGCATCATTCTAAGTGATAGAAATTAAGTTATAGTGAAAACTATGATACATGGCCAAAACGTGATTTTCAGCGCATGAAATGCACATTAAGGCAATAAAAACTGAAATGTTCCCCCGCTTCGAAACAAACTGTCAGTGACACATAGTTACTGTGTATATAGTGTATAATCATCCAAATTAAGTAGGTTTTTCATTTGATATCATTCTAAGTGATGGAAGTTAGGGTTAGGGTTAGGGTTAGGTTAAGTTATAGTGAAAACTATGATACTTGGCCAAAACATGATTTTCAGCGGATGAAACGCACATTAGGGCAAAAAAACTGAAATGTTTGTTAGGTCTGAAAATACAACTTCAGGAGCAGGCTAAGAAAGAGTGAGATAAATGTAAATAGAAAATAAGTATTACCAGACTGCAAAGTGGACAGTGAGAGTTCCTACAGTGGGCTCCTGTTCACTGCGATGTTACTGCAACTCTAGTCGAATGACCAGTGAGTGTGTCTTAAATACAGGCAAAACTGACAGTTGTCCCTAAGACTTTGGACAGATACGTTTCAGTCATTTGCAGGGCAACAAGTAATTGATTAGTGTCGGGCCTGGAATCTGTAGTCAATGGTTTCCAGACGTAGGGTGTTCTTCGCTGTTCCTACCCTGGGGAACACCGCCATCATGATTTTGGAGGAGACTGACCAGTGTTTGTATTAGAGGGGTACATCCGAGCCCCAAACTGAATCATGGGGGAAGAAATCAAAGCTCCGTCGTTGACGCCTGGTGGGTAGATGTGGGTTGGCGTCGACAGTTGGAATCGAGTCTGCTGTTAGAACGTACGTGTGGTCGGATGCAGATGTAGGGACACAGAGCCCAGTTGTATTGGTGGGGATGATCATATACACTTGCCATTCGCAGAGCCACCATATTTGGTCCAGTACTGTCCATGATTGGGAAGGAATGTGTCTGATCTCGGCGCACCTGGTGACGTGAACTTGGTCCAAAGGGGTCTTCGGATCCGGTCCGCTGAAGTTGAAACAGGATGGATAACAGTCTGTTCGGTTGTTGCACTGGACATACGTTGCGGTATTGACTGTAGCTGCTAATGGTACTGCGACCATGGTATGTAGGCGGTCGAGCTTTGCTGGAAGGATTCTCTCAGATTACCCAGGATACAGTTGTAGGTGAGGTTGGCGAGTTCTTCGTTCTGTCGGTTGGTGCTTCTACCCATAATTAGTGTTGAATGTGTAGATGGATGTATTTTCACTATTCTGTGTAAAAATAATGATCCAGGATGGTTCTGGAGCTATTTTCCCACCATAAACAGTGTCCAAAACAGGCATTCTGCGATTAAAATAGTGGTTGTATTAGAACCAGGCCCAGTCTGTTCTGGTTGGTGAATTTACCCGAAAAATTGTATCCATTGACGATGGGGATGTATTTTTGATTATTATGTATAAAAATAATCATCTTGGGATCTTCAAAGTTCTGTTATTCCCGAATCAATGACCTCCATTTGGGCACATTATTGACGGAGCTCACGACCATGATCCAGTGTGTGGCTCGGATGTGTCCCTCAAACACAAATACTGGTCAGTCTCATCCAAAATCCTAATGGCTCAGTTCCCTTGAGTGGGAGCGGCAAGGAACGCCCTGCATTTGAAGACCATTGAAGGCAGGTTCCGGGCCTGTGTCGGCGCATCAGTCAGGCTGGGTAGCCGCTATGGCCCAAGTGATTTTCCAGGGCTGCCCTGCTCTTGACGGAGTGGCCACCCAGCGGGGCTGTGTGTGTTTCATGGTGGGAGACTCGTGCTGCCCCTTCATCCCTGCCAGCATGTCCTGCTCGGTCCATGATGCCCTGCAGGCTATTAGGAACATGCAGAGAGCTGTGACCGGAGATCCGGGTCCACAACGAGGATGGCTTGACTGGTTCTTCTCTGGCTCATGGAAACAGCCACTTCAATATTTCGATATTTTCACAGACACAAAAGGAGGAAATTGTGGGATGGACTGGCTAACTGGCTTAATAATTGTTTATTCTTGTCGCACCATGTGGTCATACTGGTTTAACTTTGTTTTTTAAGATCGTAGAATGCAAGGTAGACTAGCCAAACTGGTTTTACAATTGAATTAAAAGATCGTGGAATGTAAGAAAGGCTAACTAGTTGGCCTTGCAATTGTTTGTTCGCCTCGAGAAATATAAGAAAGGCTGGCTAACAGGGTTTGCAATTTTTTCCTTGTATTGTGCGATGAAAAGAGGTTCAACTTCAGGAGTAACTGTCACTCTCCAGGTCATCTAGGGTCAAGTGCACACTTGAAAACTTTCATATTCGACCAAAACGTGCTTATCAGCACATAAAAAGCACATTTGGTGGTACGCGGGAAGAACGGCAGCAGACAAAAAGGCTATTTAGAAAGGTATCACCACTACGCAGAAGAACGTCGGCTACTCTGCCCTCACTGGAAGACATTGCCAGCCCTCGTTACCTCAGCAGAGCCAGGGACATGATCAGGGACCCATGCCACCCTGGTCACAATCGGTTTCAGCTGCTGCTCTCTGGCAGACAGACGCTGTAAGTTTCCCACATCCGTTGGGACTCTGAACTTGGGGTAACACAACACAATCCCTTCTGTGTAATAACTTCGGGTGAGGTAATATGAATAGACATTAGGTACAAGGTGATCTGACACCTACATGCTGAATGAAGGTAAGTGAAAGACAGTGAGAGGTAAGTGATCCACTCAGGGGGTGGTGATGCAATGTATCCATAAAGGCAGAATTGTAAATTAAGAGTCTGGAGTCATAACTTGTAAAACTGTGTAAAACTGTCAGAGACACAAATGTCTCTCTATACATAGTGTAATATCATCAAATTTTATAATTTAATAAGTTTTTCATTTGGCATCATTCTAATGGCTAGATATTAAGTTATAATGAAAACTATGATACTTGGCCAAAACGTGATTTTCAGCGCATGAAACGCACGTTAAGCCAATAAAAACTGAAATGTTCCCCTGCTGCGAAACAAACTGTCAGAGACACATAGTTACTGTGTATATAGTGTATAATTGTCCAATTCAAGTAAGTTTTTCATTTGGCATCATTCTAAGTGATATAAATTAAGTTATAGTGAAAATTATGATACTTGGCCAAAACGTGATTTTCAGCGCATGAAACGCACGTTAAGGCAATAAAAACTGAAATGTTCCCCTGCTGCGAAACAAACTGTCAGAGACACAGTTACTGTGTATATAGTGTAAAATCGTCCAATTCAAGTAATTTTTTTATTTGGCATCGTTCAAAGTGATAGAAATTAAGTTACAATGAAAACTATCATACTTGGCCAAAACGTGATTATCAGGCCATGAAAAGCACATTAAGGCAATAAAAACTGAAACGTTCCCCTGCTGCCAACGCACTGTCAGAGACACATAGTTCCTGTGTATATAGTGTAAAATCGTCCTATCCATGTAAGTCTTTCATTGGCATCATTCTAGGTGATTCTGGAGCTATTTCCCACCATAAAAAGTGTCCAAAACAGGCATTTTGCGATTAAAATAGTGGTTGTATTAGAACCAGGCCCAGGCGATTCTGGTTGGTGTTTTTACCCTGAAATTGTGTCCAATGATGATAAGGATGTATTTTTGATTATTCTGTATAAAAATAATCATCTAGGGATGTTCAGAAGTTTTGTTACGCCCGAATCAATGACCTCAATTTGGGCACTTTATTTACAAGTGGTGGTTTTTAAGAACCAGGCCCAGTCGGTTCTGGTTGGTGCTTTTACCCAGATATAGTATCCATTGTGTGGGTAGATGTATTTTCACTATTCTGTCTAAAAATAAAGATCCAGGACAGTTCCGGGGCTATTTCCCTCCATAAATAGTGTCCAAAACATGCATTTTGCGATACAAAATAGTGGCTGCATTAAAACAGGGTCCAGTCGGTTCTGGTGGGTGTTTGTATACGAAACTTGTGTCCAATTATGATGGGGATGTATACTTGACTATTCTGTATAGAAGTAATCATCTAGCGATGTTCAGAAGTTCGTTTATGCCCGAATGAATTACTTTCATTTGGTCACTTTATTTACAAGTGGTGGTTTAGAAACAGGCCCAGTCGGTTTTGGTTGGTGCTTTTACCCAGAATTTGTGTTTATTGTGTGAGTGGATGTATTTTCACTATTTTGTATAACAATAATGATCCAGGATGATTCTGGAGCTATTTCCCACCACAAACAGTGTCCAAAACAGGCATTTTGCGGTTAAAGTAGTGGTTGTATTAGAACCACGCCCAGTCGGTTCTGGTTCGTGTTTTTACCCAGAAATTGTGTCCAATGATTATGGGGATGTATTTTTTTATTATTCTTTATAAAAATAATATTCTAGGGATGTTCAGAAGTTCTGTTATGCCCTAATCAATGACCTCAATTTGGGCACTTTATTTACAAGTGGTTGTTTAGAACCAGGCCCAGTCGGTTCTGGTTGGTGCTTTACCCACAATTAGTGTCGATTGTGTGGGTTTGATGTATTTTCACTATTCTGTGTAAGAATAAAGATCCAGGGATGTTCTGAGACTATTTCCCACCAGAAATAGTGTCAAAAACATGCATTTTGCGACAAAAATAGTGGTTGTATTAGAACCAGGCCCAGTCGGTTCTGGTTTGTGTATACCCCCTTAACGTGTGTCCAATAGGAATGGGGTTGTATTTTTGACTATTCTGTATAAAAATGATCATCTAGGGATGTTCAGAAGTTCTTCTATGCCCGAATAAATGACCTCCATTTGGGCACTTTATTTTGCATGGTGGTTGTAGTAGAACCAAGCCCAGTCGGTTCTGGTTGGTGCTTTTACCCAGAGTTAGTGTTGATTGTGTAGGTGGATGTATTTTCACTATTCTGTCTAAAAATAAAGATCCAGGATGGTTCTAGGGGTATTTACCACCATAAATAGTCTCCAAAACATGCATTTTGCGATAAAAAATAGTAGTTGAAAAAATGAAAAAATGAAAATCAGACATAGGCATTGTCGTCATCATTGACTTGACAAAAAGCTTAGTAGTCATCATACCCTCAGCAGCGTATGACGAAATTGTATAGTGCTTCACCACAAGTTCGTCTTTCCAGGCCAGACACATTTATGACATTTATTTATGACATATTCATACTTGTTAGCTCTCCGCCTTGAGCGCCATTTTGCGGCGACTGCAAGATGCCTCACCGATGCCAACAAGAATAAGGTGGATCACTTACCTCTCAGTCTTTATCCTTACCCTCCCTCAGTCAGCCTTTGGGGAGCCTATCCGTGACGTGGACTCCCAGAAATTTGAAGGATTGGACCCTGTCTACACATACTCCGTTAATGAGGAGTGGGGCCAGGTCTGTGCTGCGCTTGCGAAAGTCCAGGATTATTTCTTTAGTCTTTGCGGTATTTAGTGTAAGATTGTTCGCCGAGCACCAAGAAGACAGTTTGTCGACCTCGTCTCTGTAAGCTGACTCATCCCCGCCTGAGATGAGTCCGATCACAGTGGTGTCATCGGCGAATTTGATGATAGAGTTTGACTGGTGGGCTGGTGTGCAGTCGTATGTGTACAAGGAGTACAGGAAAGGACTCAGTACACAGCCTTGTGGTGAGCCAGTGTTCAGTGTAATGGCGGAAGAGAGGTGTGGACCCATTCTGACAGTTTGTGGTCGACCAGTCAAGAAGTTCTTTACCCAGCAGCAGATTGAAGAGGATAGTCCAAGGTGGTAGAGTTTGTCCTTCAGGATGTCCGGCTTGATGGTGTTAAAGGCTGAGCTATAGTCTATGAAAAGCATCGTCACATAGTTCCCCCGGTGCTCCAGGTGGCTCAGTGCTGTGTGAAGAGCCACAGCGATAGCATCCTCAGTGGACCTGTTTTCTCTATAAGCAAACTGGTGAGGGTCAACTGAGGGGGGGATTGTCCTTCTGATGTGTCGGGCCACCAACTTTTCAAAGCACTTCATGATCACAGGCGTGAGAGCAACAGGCCTGTAATCGTTCAAGCTGCAGATGGTTGGCCTTTTTGGGGACAGGAATGATGGTGGCAGATTTTAGGCAGGCAGGAACGATGGATAGTTGCATTATAACTGGGTAGTCTCGGTTCTGGTTGCTGTTTATATCCGAAACTTGTGTCCAAAGAGGATGGGGATGTATATTTTACTATTCTGTTTAAAAATAATCATGTAGGGATGTTTTGGGGCTTTTTTTTACACAAGAATCAAAAACCTCCAATGGATCTTTATTTTGCACGGTGGTTGAATTAGAACCGGGCCCAGTCGGTTCTGGTTGCCGCTTTTACCCAGATTTAGTGTCAATTGTGTGGATGGATGCATTTTCACTATTATGTGTAAAATTAAAGATGCAGGGATGTTCTGGGAATATTTCACACCGTCAATAGTGTCCAAAACATTTTGCGATAAAAATAGTGGTTGTATTAGAACAAGGCCCAATCGGTTCTGGTTGGTGTATTTACCCAGAATTTGTGTTGATTGAGTGGGTGGATGTAGTTTCACTATTTTCTATAAAAATAATGTTTCCCACCATAAACATTGTCCAAAACAGGCATTTTGCGATTAAAAAAGAGGTCGTATTAGAACCAGGCCCAGTCGGTTCTGGTTGGTGCTTCTACCCATAATTAGTGTTGAATGTGTAGATGGATGTATTTTCACTATTCTGTGTAAAAATAATGATCCAGGATGGTTCTGGAGCTATTTTCCCACCATAAACAGTGTCCAAAACAGGCATTCTGCGATTAAAATAGTGGTTGTATTAGAACCAGGCCCAGTCTGTTCTGGTTGGTGAATTTACCCGAAAAATTGTATCCATTGACGATGGGGATGTATTTTTGATTATTATGTATAAAAATAATCATCTTGGGATCTTCAGAAGTTCTGTTATTCCCGAATCAATGACCTCCATTTGGGCACATTATTGACGGAGCTCACGACCATGATCCAGTGTGTGGCTCGGATGTGTCCCTCAAACACAAATACTGGTCAGTCTCATCCAAAATCCTAATGGCTCAGTTCCCTTGAGTGGGAGCGGCAAGGAACGCCCTGCATTTGAAGACCATTGAAGGCAGGTTCCGGGCCTGTGTCGGCGCATCAGTCAGGCTGGGTAGCCGCTATGGCCCAAGTGATTTTCCAGGGCTGCCCTGCTCTTGACGGAGTGGCCACCCAGCGGGGCTGTGTGTGTTTCATGGTGGGAGACTCGTGCTGCCCCTTCATCCCTGCCGGCATGTCCTGCTCGGTCCATGATGCCCTGCAGGCTATTAGGAACATGCAGAGAGCTGTGACCGGAGATCCGGGTCCACAACGAGGATGGCTTGACTGGTTCTTCTCTGGCTCATGGAAACAGCCACTTCAATATTTCGATATTTTCACAGACACAAAAGGAGGAAATTGTGGGATGGACTGGCTAACTGGCTTAATAATTGTTTATTCTTGTCGCACCATGTGGTCATACTGGTTTAACTTTGTTTTTTAAGATCGTAGAATGCAAGGTAGACTAGCCAAACTGGTTTTACAATTGAATTAAAAGATCGTGGAATGTCAGAAAGGCTAACTAGTTGGCCTTGCAATTGTTTGTTCGCCTCGAGAAATATAAGAAAGGCTGGCTAACAGGGTTTGCAATTTTTTCCTTGTATTGTGCGATGAAAAGAGGTTCAACTTCAGGAGTAACTGTCACTCTCCAGGTCATCTAGGGTCAAGTGCACACTTGAAAACTTTCATATTCGACCAAAACGTGCTTATCAGCACATAAAAAGCACATTTGGTGGTACGCGGGAAGAACGGCAGCAGACAAAAAGGCTATTTAGAAAGGTATCACCACTACGCAGAAGAACGTCGGCTACTCTGCCCTCACTGGAAGACATTGCCAGCCCTCGTTACCTCAGCAGAGCCAGGGACATGATCAGGGACCCATGCCACCCTGGTCACAATCGGTTCCAGCTGCTGCTCTCTGGCAGACAGACGCTGTAAGTTTCCCACATCCGTTGGGACTCTGAACTTGGGGTAACACAACACAATCCATTCTGTGTAATAACTTCGGGTGAGGTAATATGAATAGACATTAGGTACAAGGTGATCTGACACCTACATGCTGAATGAAGGTAAGTGAAAGACAGTGAGAGGTAAGTGATCCACTCAGGGGGTGGTGATGCAATGTATCCATAAAGGCAGAATTGTAAATTAAGAGTCTGGAGTCATAACTTGTAAAACTGTGTAAAACTGTCAGAGACACAAATGTCTCTCTATACATAGTGTAATATCATCAAATTTTATAATTTAATAAGTTTTTCATTTGGCATCATTCTAATGGCTAGATATTAAGTTATAATGAAAACTATGATACTTGGCCAAAACGTGATTTTCAGCGCATGAAACGCACGTTAAGCCAATAAAAACTGAAATGTTCCCCTGCTGCGAAACAAACTGTCAGAGACACATAGTTACTGTGTATATAGTGTATAATTGTCCAATTCAAGTAAGTTTTTCATTTGGCATCATTCTAAGTGATATAAATTAAGTTATAGTGAAAATTATGATACTTGGCCAAAACGTGATTTTCAGCGCATGAAACGCACGTTAAGGCAATAAAAACTGAAATGTTCCCCTGCTGCGAAACAAACTGTCAGAGACATATAGTTACTGTGTGTATAGTGTATTATCGTCCAATTCAAGTAAGTTTTTCATTTAGCATCATTCTAAGTGATAGAAATTAAGTTATAGTGAAAACTATCATACTCGGCCAAAACATGATTTTCAGCGCATGAAACGCACGTTAAGGCAATAAAAACTGAAATGTCCCCCTGCTGCGAAACAAACTGTCAGAGACACATAGTTACTGTGTATATAGTGTAAAATAGTCCAATTCAAGCAAGTTTTGTATTTAGCATCATTCTAAGTGATAGAAATTAAGTTATAGTGAAAACTATGATACTTGGCCAAAACGTGATTTTCAGCGCATGAAACGCACGTTAAGGCAATAAAAACTGAAATGTTCCCCTGCTGCGAAACAAACTGCCAGAGGCACATAGTTACTGTGTCTATAGTGTAAAATCATCCAATTCAAGTAAGTATTGCATTTAGCATCATTCTAAGTGATGGAAGTTAGGGTTAGGGTTAGGGTTAGGTTAAGTTATAGTGAAAACTATGATACTTGGCCAAAACATGATTTTCAGCGGATGAAACGCACATTAGGGCAAAAAAACTGAAATGTTTGTTAGGTCTGAAAATACAACTTCAGGAGCAGGCTAAGAAAGAGTGAGATAAATGTAAATAGAAAATAAGTATTACCAGACTGCAAAGTGGACAGTGAGAGTTCCTACAGTGGGCTCCTGTTCACTGCGATGTTACTGCAACTCTAGTCGAATGACCAGTGAGTGTGTCTTAAATACAGGCAAAACTGACAGTTGTCCCTAAGACTTTGGACAGATACGTTTCAGTCATTTGCAGGGCAACAAGTAATTGATTAGTGTCGGGCCTGGAATCTGTAGTCAATGGTTTCCAGACGTAGGGTGTTCTTCGCTGTTCCTACCCTGGGGAACACCGCCATCATGATTTTGGAGGAGACTGACCAGTGTTTGTATTAGAGGGGTACATCCGAGCCCCAAACTGAATCATGGGGGAAGAAATCAAAGCTCCGTCGTTGACGCCTGGTGGGTAGATGTGGGTTGGCGTCGACAGTTGGAATCGAGTCTGCTGTTAGAACGTACGTGTGGTCGGATGCAGATGTAGGGACACAGAGCCCAGTTGTATTGGTGGGGATGATCATATACACTTGCCATTCGCAGAGCCACCATATTTGGTCCAGTACTGTCCATGATTGGGAAGGAATGTGTCTGATCTCGGCGCACCTGGTGACGTGAACTTGGTCCAAAGGGGTCTTCGGATCCGGTCCGCTGAAGTTGAAACAGGATGGATAACAGTCTGTTCGGTTGTTGCACTGGACATACGTTGCGGTATTGACTGTAGCTGCTAATGGTACTGCGACCATGGTATGTAGGCGGTCGAGCTTTGCTGGAAGGATTCTCTCAGATTACCCAGGATACAGTTGTAGGTGAGGTTGGCGAGTTCTTCGTTCTGTCGGTTGGTGCTTCTACCCATAATTAGTGTTGAATGTGTAGATGGATGTATTTTCACTATTCTGTGTAAAAATAATGATCCAGGATGGTTCTGGAGCTATTTTCCCACCATAAACAGTGTCCAAAACAGGCATTCTGCGATTAAAATAGTGGTTGTATTAGAACCAGGCCCAGTCTGTTCTGGTTGGTGAATTTACCCGAAAAATTGTATCCATTGACGATGGGGATGTATTTTTGATTATTATGTATAAAAATAATCATCTTGGGATCTTCAAAGTTCTGTTATTCCCGAATCAATGACCTCCATTTGGGCACATTATTGACGGAGCTCACGACCACGATCCAGTGTGTGGCTCGGATGTGTCCCTCAAACACAAATACTGGTCAGTCTCATCCAAAATCCTAATGGCTCAGTTCCCTTGAGTGGGAGCGGCAAGGAACGCCCTGCATTTGAAGACCATTGAAGGCAGGTTCCGGGCCTGTGTCGGCGCATCAGTCAGGCTGGGTAGCCGCTATGGCCCAAGTGATTTTCCAGGGCTGCCCTGCTCTTGACGGAGTGGCCACCCAGCGGGGCTGTGTGTGTTTCATGGTGGGAGACTCGTGCTGCCCCTTCATCCCTGCCGGCATGTCCTGCTCGGTCCATGATGCCCTGCAGGCTATTAGGAACATGCAGAGAGCTGTGACCGGAGATCCGGGTCCACAACGAGGATGGCTTGACTGGTTCTTCTCTGGCTCATGGAAACAGCCACTTCAATATTTCGATATTTTCACAGACACAAAAGGAGGAAATTGTGGGATGGACTGGCTAACTGGCTTAATAATTGTTTATTCTTGTCGCACCATGTGGTCATACTGGTTTAACTTTGTTTTTTAAGATCGTAGAATGCAAGGTAGACTAGCCAAACTGGTTTTACAATTGAATTAAAAGATTGTGGAATGTAAGAAAGGCTAACTAGTTGGCCTTGCAATTGTTTGTTCGCCTCGAGAAATATAAGAAAGGCTGGCTAACAGGGTTTGCAATTTTTTCCTTGTATTGTGCGATGAAAAGAGGTTCAACTTCAGGAGTAACTGTCACTCTCCAGGTCATCTAGGGTCAAGTGCACACTTGAAAACTTTCATATTCGACCAAAACGTGCTTATCAGCACATAAAAAGCACATTTGGTGGTACGCGGGAAGAACGGCAGCAGACAAAAAGGCTATTTAGAAAGGTATCACCACTACGCAGAAGAACGTCGGCTACTCTGCCCTCACTGGAAGACATTGCCAGCCCTCGTTACCTCAGCAGAGCCAGGGACATGATCAGGGACCCATGCCACCCTGGTCACAATCGGTTTCAGCTGCTGCTCTCTGGCAGACAGACGCTGTAAGTTTCCCACATCCGTTGGGACTCTGAACTTGGGGTAACACAACACAATCCCTTCTGTGTAATAACTTCGGGTGAGGTAATATGAATAGACATTAGGTACAAGGTGATCTGACACCTACATGCTGAATGAAGGTAAGTGAAAGACAGTGAGAGGTAAGTGATCCACTCAGGGGGTGGTGATGCAATGTATCCATAAAGGCAGAATTGTAAATTAAGAGTCTGGAGTCATAACTTGTAAAACTGTGTAAAACTGTCAGAGACACAAATGTCTCTCTATACATAGTGTAATATCATCAAATTTTATAATTTAATAAGTTTTTCATTTGGCATCATTCTAATGGCTAGATATTAAGTTATAATGAAAACTATGATACTTGGCCAAAACGTGATTTTCAGCGCATGAAACGCACGTGAAGCCAATAAAAACTGAAATGTTCCCCTGCTGCGAAACAAACTGTCAGAGACACATAGTTACTGTGTATATAGTGTATAATTGTCCAATTCAAGTAAGTTTTTCATTTGGCATCATTCTAAGTGATATAAATTAAGTTATAGTGAAAATTATGATACTTGGCCAAAACGTGATTTTCAGCGCATGAAACGCACGTTAAGGCAATAAAAACTGAAATGTTCCCCTGCTGCGAAACAAACTGTCAGAGACACAGTTACTGTGTATATAGTGTAAAATCGTCCAATTCAAGTAATTTTTTTATTTGGCATCGTTCAAAGTGATAGAAATTAAGTTACAATGAAAACTATCATACTTGGCCAAAACGTGATTATCAGGCCATGAAAAGCACATTAAGGCAATAAAAACTGAAACGTTCCCCTGCTGCCAACGCACTGTCAGAGACACATAGTTCCTGTGTATATAGTGTAAAATCGTCCTATCCATGTAAGTCTTTCATTGGCATCATTCTAGGTGATTCTGGAGCTATTTCCCACCATAAAAAGTGTCCAAAACAGGCATTTTGCGATTAAAATAGTGGTTGTATTAGAACCAGGCCCAGGCGATTCTGGTTGGTGTTTTTACCCTGAAATTGTGTCCAATGATGATAAGGATGTATTTTTGATTATTCTGTATAAAAATAATCATCTAGGGATGTTCAGAAGTTTTGTTACGCCCGAATCAATGACCTCAATTTGGGCACTTTATTTACAAGTGGTGGTTTTTAAGAACCAGGCCCAGTCGGTTCTGGTTGGTGCTTTTACCCAGATATAGTATCCATTGTGTGGGTAGATGTATTTTCACTATTCTGTCTAAAAATAAAGATCCAGGACAGTTCCGGGGCTATTTCCCTCCATAAATAGTGTCCAAAACATGCATTTTGCGATACAAAATAGTGGCTGCATTATAACAGGGTCCAGTCGGTTCTGGTGGGTGTTTGTATACGAAACTTGTGTCCAATTATGATGGGGATGTATACTTGACTATTCTGTATAGAAGTAATCATCTAGCGATGTTCAGAAGTTCGTTTATGCCCGAATGAATTACTTTCATTTGGTCACTTTATTTACAAGTGGTGGTTTAGAAACAGGCCCAGTCGGTTTTGGTTGGTGCTTTTACCCAGAATTTGTGTTTATTGTGTGAGTGGATGTATTTTCACTATTTTGTATAACAATAATGATCCAGGATGATTCTGGAGCTATTTCCCACCACAAACAGTGTCCAAAACAGGCATTTTGCGGTTAAAGTAGTGGTTGTATTAGAACCACGCCCAGTCGGTTCTGGTTCGTGTTTTTACCCAGAAATTGTGTCCAATGATTATGGGGATGTATTTTTTTATTATTCTTTATAAAAATAATATTCTAGGGATGTTCAGAAGTTCTGTTATGCCCTAATCAATGACCTCAATTTGGGCACTTTATTTACAAGTGGTTGTTTAGAACCAGGCCCAGTCGGTTCTGGTTGGTGCTTTACCCACAATTAGTGTCGATTGTGTGGGTTTGATGTATTTTCACTATTCTCTGTAAGAATAAAGATCCAGGGATGTTCTGAGACTATTTCCCACCAGAAATAGTGTCAAAAACATGCATTTTGCGACAAAAATAGTGGTTGTATTAGAACCAGGCCCAGTCGGTTCTGGTTTGTGTATACCCCCTTAACGTGTGTCCAATAGGAATGGGGTTGTATTTTTGACTATTCTGTATAAAAATGATCATCTAGGGATGTTCAGAAGTTCTTCTATGCCCGAATAAATGACCTCCATTTGGGCACTTTATTTTGCATGGTGGTTGTAGTAGAACCAAGCCCAGTCGGTTCTGGTTGGTGCTTTTACCCAGAGTTAGTGTTGATTGTGTAGGTGGATGTATTTTCACTATTCTGTCTAAAAATAAAGATCCAGGATGGTTCTAGGGGTATTTACCACCATAAATAGTCTCCAAAACATGCATTTTGCGATAAAAAATAGTAGTTGAAAAAATGAAAATCAGACATAGGCATTGTCGTCATCATTGACTTGACAAAAAGCTTAGTAGTCATCATACCCTCAGCAGCGTATGACGAAATTGTATAGTGCTTCACCACAAGTTCGTCTTTCCAGGCCAGACACATTTATGACATTTATTTATGACATATTCATACTTGTTAGCTCTCCGCCTTGAGCGCCATTTTGCGGCGACTGCAAGATGCCTCACCGATGCCAACAAGAATAAGGTGGATCACTTACCTCTCAGTCTTTATACTTACCCTCCCTCAGTCAGCCTTTGGGGAGCCTATCCGTGACGTGGACTCCCAGAAATTTGAAGGATTGGACCCTGTCTACACATACTCCGTTAATGAGGAGTGGGGCCAGGTCTGTGCTGCGCTTGCGAAAGTCCAGGATTATTTCTTTAGTCTTTGCGGTATTTAGTGTAAGATTGTTCGCCGAGCACCAAGAAGACAGTTTGTCGACCTCGTCTCTGTAAGCTGACTCATCCCCGCCTGAGATGAGTCCGATCACAGTGGTGTCATCGGCGAATTTGATGATAGAGTTTGACTGGTGGGCTGGTGTGCAGTCGTATGTGTACAAGGAGTACAGGAAAGGACTCAGTACACAGCCTTGTGGTGAGCCAGTGTTCAGTGTAATGGCGGAAGAGAGGTGTGGACCCATTCTGACAGTTTGTGGTCGACCAGTCAAGAAGTTCTTTACCCAGCAGCAGATTGAAGAGGATAGTCCAAGGTGGTAGAGTTTGTCCTTCAGGATGTCCGGCTTGATGGTGTTAAAGGCTGAGCTATAGTCTATGAAAAGCATCGTCACATAGTTCCCCCGGTGCTCCAGGTGGCTCAGTGCTGTGTGAAGAGCCACAGCGATAGCATCCTCAGTGGACCTGTTTTCTCTATAAGCAAACTGGTGAGGGTCAACTGAGGGGGGGATTGTCCTTCTGATGTGTCGGGCCACCAACTTTTCAAAGCACTTCATGATCACAGGCGTGAGAGCAACAGGCCTGTAATCGTTCAAGCTGCAGATGGTTGGCCTTTTTGGGGACAGGAATGATGGTGGCAGATTTTAGGCAGGCAGGAACGATGGATAGTTGCATTATAACTGGGTAGTCTCGGTTCTGGTTGCTGTTTATATCCGAAACTTGTGTCCAAAGAGGATGGGGATGTATATTTTACTATTCTGTTTAAAAATAATCATGTAGGGATGTTTTGGGGCTTTTTTTTACACAAGAATCAAAAACCTCCAATGGATCTTTATTTTGCACGGTGGTTGAATTAGAACCGGGCCCAGTCGGTTCTGGTTGCCGCTTTTACCCAGATTTAGTGTCAATTGTGTGGATGGATGCATTTTCACTATTATGTGTAAAATTAAAGATGCAGGGATGTTCTGGGAATATTTCACACCGTCAATAGTGTCCAAAACATTTTGCGATAAAAATAGTGGTTGTATTAGAACAAGGCCCAATCGGTTCTGGTTGGTGTATTTACCCAGAATTTGTGTTGATTGAGTGGGTGGATGTAGTTTCACTATTTTCTATAAAAATAATGTTTCCCACCATAAACATTGTCCAAAACAGGCATTTTGCGATTAAAAAAGAGGTCGTATTAGAACCAGGCCCAGTCGGTTCTGGTTGGTGCTTCTACCCATAATTAGTGTTGAATGTGTAGATGGATGTATTTTCACTATTCTGTGTAAAAATAATGATCCAGGATGGTTCTGGAGCTATTTTCCCACCATAAACAGTGTCCAAAACAGGCATTCTGCGATTAAAATAGTGGTTGTATTAGAACCAGGCCCAGTCTGTTCTGGTTGGTGAATTTACCCGAAAAATTGTATCCATTGACGATGGGGATGTATTTTTGATTATTATGTATAAAAATAATCATCTTGGGATCTTCAGAAGTTCTGTTATTCCCGAATCAATGACCTCCATTTGGGCACATTATTGACGGAGCTCACGACCATGATCCAGTGTGTGGCTCGGATGTGTCCCTCAAACACAAATACTGGTCAGTCTCATCCAAAATCCTAATGGCTCAGTTCCCTTGAGTGGGAGCGGCAAGGAACGCCCTGCATTTGAAGACCATTGAAGGCAGGTTCCGGGCCTGTGTCGGCGCATCAGTCAGGCTGGGTAGCCGCTATGGCCCAAGTGATTTTCCAGGGCTGCCCTGCTCTTGACGGAGTGGCCACCCAGCGGGGCTGTGTGTGTTTCATGGTGGGAGACTCGTGCTGCCCCTTCATCCCTGCCGGCATGTCCTGCTCGGTCCATGATGCCCTGCAGGCTATTAGGAACATGCAGAGAGCTGTGACCGGAGATCCGGGTCCACAACGAGGATGGCTTGACTGGTTCTTCTCTGGCTCATGGAAACAGCCACTTCAATATTTCGATATTTTCACAGACACAAAAGGAGGAAATTGTGGGATGGACTGGCTAACTGGCTTAATAATTGTTTATTCTTGTCGCACCATGTGGTCATACTGGTTTAACTTTGTTTTTTAAGATCGTAGAATGCAAGGTAGACTAGCCAAACTGGTTTTACAATTGAATTAAAAGATCGTGGAATGTCAGAAAGGCTAACTAGTTGGCCTTGCAATTGTTTGTTCGCCTCGAGAAATATAAGAAAGGCTGGCTAACAGGGTTTGCAATTTTTTCCTTGTATTGTGCGATGAAAAGAGGTTCAACTTCAGGAGTAACTGTCACTCTCCAGGTCATCTAGGGTCAAGTGCACACTTGAAAACTTTCATATTCGACCAAAACGTGCTTATCAGCACATAAAAAGCACATTTGGTGGTACGCGGGAAGAACGGCAGCAGACAAAAAGGCTATTTAGAAAGGTATCACCACTACGCAGAAGAACGTCGGCTACTCTGCCCTCACTGGAAGACATTGCCAGCCCTCGTTACCTCAGCAGAGCCAGGGACATGATCAGGGACCCATGCCACCCTGGTCACAATCGGTTCCAGCTGCTGCTCTCTGGCAGACAGACGCTGTAAGTTTCCCACATCCGTTGGGACTCTGAACTTGGGGTAACACAACACAATCCCTTCTGTGTAATAACTTCGGGTGAGGTAATATGAATAGACATTAGGTACAAGGTGATCTGACACCTACATGCTGAATGAAGGTAAGTGAAAGACAGTGAGAGGTAAGTGATCCACTCAGGGGGTGGTGATGCAATGTATCCATAAAGGCAGAATTGTAAATTAAGAGTCTGGAGTCATAACTTGTAAAACTGTGTAAAACTGTCAGAGACACAAATGTCTCTCTATACATAGTGTAATATCATCAAATTTTATAATTTAATAAGTTTTTCATTTGGCATCATTCTAATGGCTAGATATTAAGTTATAATGAAAACTATGATACTTGGCCAAAACGTGATTTTCAGCGCATGAAACGCACGTTAAGCCAATAAAAACTGAAATGTTCCCCTGCTGCGAAACAAACTGTCAGAGACACATAGTTACTGTGTATATAGTGTATAATTGTCCAATTCAAGTAAGTTTTTCATTTGGCATCATTCTAAGTGATATAAATTAAGTTATAGTGAAAATTATGATACTTGGCCAAAACGTGATTTTCAGCGCATGAAACGCACGTTAAGGCAATAAAAACTGAAATGTTCCCCTGCTGCGAAACAAACTGTCAGAGACATATAGTTACTGTGTGTATAGTGTATTATCGTCCAATTCAAGTAAGTTTTTCATTTAGCATCATTCTAAGTGATAGAAATTAAGTTATAGTGAAAACTATCATACTCGGCCAAAACATGATTTTCAGCGCATGAAACGCACGTTAAGGCAATAAAAACTGAAATGTCCCCCTGCTGCGAAACAAACTGTCAGAGACACATAGTTACTGTGTATATAGTGTAAAATAGTCCAATTCAAGCAAGTTTTGTATTTAGCATCATTCTAAGTGATAGAAATTAAGTTATAGTGAAAACTATGATACTTGGCCAAAACGTGATTTTCAGCGCATGAAACGCACGTTAAGGCAATAAAAACTGAAATGTTCCCCTGCTGCGAAACAAACTGCCAGAGGCACATAGTTACTGTGTCTATAGTGTAAAATCATCCAATTCAAGTAAGTATTGCATTTAGCATCATTCTAAGTGCTAGAAATTAAGTTATAGTGAAAACTATGATACTTGGCCAAAACGTGATTTTCAGCGCATGAAACGCACGTTAAGGCAATAAAAACTGAAATGTTCCCCTGCTGCGAAACAAACTGTCAGAGGCACATAGTTACTGTGTATATAGTGTAAAATCATCCAATTCAAGTAAGTTTTGCATTTAGCATCATTCTAAGTGATAGAAATTAAGTTATAGTGAAAACTATGATACATGGCCAAAACGTGATTTTCAGCGCATGAAATGCACATTAAGGCAATAAAAACTGAAATGTTCCCCCGCTTCGAAACAAACTGTCAGTGACACATAGTTACTGTGTATATAGTGTATAATCATCCAAATTAAGTAGGTTTTTCATTTGATATCATTCTAAGTGATGGAAGTTAGGGTTAGGGTTAGGGTTAGGTTAAGTTATAGTGAAAACTATGATACTTGGCCAAAACATGATTTTCAGCGGATGAAACGCACATTAGGGCAAAAAAACTGAAATGTTTGTTAGGTCTGAAAATACAACTTCAGGAGCAGGCTAAGAAAGAGTGAGATAAATGTAAATAGAAAATAAGTATTACCAGACTGCAAAGTGGACAGTGAGAGTTCCTACAGTGGGCTCCTGTTCACTGCGATGTTACTGCAACTCTAGTCGAATGACCAGTGAGTGTGTCTTAAATACAGGCAAAACTGACAGTTGTCCCTAAGACTTTGGACAGATACGTTTCAGTCATTTGCAGGGCAACAAGTAATTGATTAGTGTCGGGCCTGGAATCTGTAGTCAATGGTTTCCAGACGTAGGGTGTTCTTCGCTGTTCCTACCCTGGGGAACACCGCCATCATGATTTTGGAGGAGACTGACCAGTGTTTGTATTAGAGGGGTACATCCGAGCCCCAAACTGAATCATGGGGGAAGAAATCAAAGCTCCGTCGTTGACGCCTGGTGGGTAGATGTGGGTTGGCGTCGACAGTTGGAATCGAGTCTGCTGTTAGAACGTACGTGTGGTCGGATGCAGATGTAGGGACACAGAGCCCAGTTGTATTGGTGGGGATGATCATATACACTTGCCATTCGCAGAGCCACCATATTTGGTCCAGTACTGTCCATGATTGGGAAGGAATGTGTCTGATCTCGGCGCACCTGGTGACGTGAACTTGGTCCAAAGGGGTCTTCGGATCCGGTCCGCTGAAGTTGAAACAGGATGGATAACAGTCTGTTCGGTTGTTGCACTGGACATACGTTGCGGTATTGACTGTAGCTGCTAATGGTACTGCGACCATGGTATGTAGGCGGTCGAGCTTTGCTGGAAGGATTCTCTCAGATTACCCAGGATACAGTTGTAGGTGAGGTTGGCGAGTTCTTCGTTCTGTCGGTTGGTGCTTCTACCCATAATTAGTGTTGAATGTGTAGATGGATGTATTTTCACTATTCTGTGTAAAAATAATGATCCAGGATGGTTCTGGAGCTATTTTCCCACCATAAACAGTGTCCAAAACAGGCATTCTGCGATTAAAATAGTGGTTGTATTAGAACCAGGCCCAGTCTGTTCTGGTTGGTGAATTTACCCGAAAAATTGTATCCATTGACGATGGGGATGTATTTTTGATTATTATGTATAAAAATAATCATCTTGGGATCTTCAAAGTTCTGTTATTCCCGAATCAATGACCTCCATTTGGGCACATTATTGACGGAGCTCACGACCACGATCCAGTGTGTGGCTCGGATGTGTCCCTCAAACACAAATACTGGTCAGTCTCATCCAAAATCCTAATGGCTCAGTTCCCTTGAGTGGGAGCGGCAAGGAACGCCCTGCATTTGAAGACCATTGAAGGCAGGTTCCGGGCCTGTGTCGGCGCATCAGTCAGGCTGGGTAGCCGCTATGGCCCAAGTGATTTTCCAGGGCTGCCCTGCTCTTGACGGAGTGGCCACCCAGCGGGGCTGTGTGTGTTTCATGGTGGGAGACTCGTGCTGCCCCTTCATCCCTGCCGGCATGTCCTGCTCGGTCCATGATGCCCTGCAGGCTATTAGGAACATGCAGAGAGCTGTGACCGGAGATCCGGGTCCACAACGAGGATGGCTTGACTGGTTCTTCTCTGGCTCATGGAAACAGCCACTTCAATATTTCGATATTTTCACAGACACAAAAGGAGGAAATTGTGGGATGGACTGGCTAACTGGCTTAATAATTGTTTATTCTTGTCGCACCATGTGGTCATACTGGTTTAACTTTGTTTTTTAAGATCGTAGAATGCAAGGTAGACTAGCCAAACTGGTTTTACAATTGAATTAAAAGATCGTGGAATGTAAGAAAGGCTAACTAGTTGGCCTTGCAATTGTTTGTTCGCCTCGAGAAATATAAGAAAGGCTGGCTAACAGGGTTTGCAATTTTTTCCTTGTATTGTGCGATGAAAAGAGGTTCAACTTCAGGAGTAACTGTCACTCTCCAGGTCATCTAGGGTCAAGTGCACACTTGAAAACTTTCATATTCGACCAAAACGTGCTTATCAGCACATAAAAAGCACATTTGGTGGTACGCGGGAAGAACGGCAGCAGACAAAAAGGCTATTTAGAAAGGTATCACCACTACGCAGAAGAACGTCGGCTACTCTGCCCTCACTGGAAGACATTGCCAGCCCTCGTTACCTCAGCAGAGCCAGGGACATGATCAGGGACCCATGCCACCCTGGTCACAATCGGTTTCAGCTGCTGCTCTCTGGCAGACAGACGCTGTAAGTTTCCCACATCCGTTGGGACTCTGAACTTGGGGTAACACAACACAATCCCTTCTGTGTAATAACTTCGGGTGAGGTAATATGAATAGACATTAGGTACAAGGTGATCTGACACCTACATGCTGAATGAAGGTAAGTGAAAGACAGTGAGAGGTAAGTGATCCACTCAGGGGGTGGTGATGCAATGTATCCATAAAGGCAGAATTGTAAATTAAGAGTCTGGAGTCATAACTTGTAAAACTGTGTAAAACTGTCAGAGACACAAATGTCTCTCTATACATAGTGTAATATCATCAAATTTTATAATTTAATAAGTTTTTCATTTGGCATCATTCTAATGGCTAGATATTAAGTTATAATGAAAACTATGATACTTGGCCAAAACGTGATTTTCAGCGCATGAAACGCACGTGAAGCCAATAAAAACTGAAATGTTCCCCTGCTGCGAAACAAACTGTCAGAGACACATAGTTACTGTGTATATAGTGTATAATTGTCCAATTCAAGTAAGTTTTTCATTTGGCATCATTCTAAGTGATATAAATTAAGTTATAGTGAAAATTATGATACTTGGCCAAAACGTGATTTTCAGCGCATGAAACGCACGTTAAGGCAATAAAAACTGAAATGTTCCCCTGCTGCGAAACAAACTGTCAGAGACACAGTTACTGTGTATATAGTGTAAAATCGTCCAATTCAAGTAATTTTTTTATTTGGCATCGTTCAAAGTGATAGAAATTAAGTTACAATGAAAACTATCATACTTGGCCAAAACGTGATTATCAGGCCATGAAAAGCACATTAAGGCAATAAAAACTGAAACGTTCCCCTGCTGCCAACGCACTGTCAGAGACACATAGTTCCTGTGTATATAGTGTAAAATCGTCCTATCCATGTAAGTCTTTCATTGGCATCATTCTAGGTGATTCTGGAGCTATTTCCCACCATAAAAAGTGTCCAAAACAGGCATTTTGCGATTAAAATAGTGGTTGTATTAGAACCAGGCCCAGGCGATTCTGGTTGGTGTTTTTACCCTGAAATTGTGTCCAATGATGATAAGGATGTATTTTTGATTATTCTGTATAAAAATAATCATCTAGGGATGTTCAGAAGTTTTGTTACGCCCGAATCAATGACCTCAATTTGGGCACTTTATTTACAAGTGGTGGTTTTTAAGAACCAGGCCCAGTCGGTTCTGGTTGGTGCTTTTACCCAGATATAGTATCCATTGTGTGGGTAGATGTATTTTCACTATTCTGTCTAAAAATAAAGATCCAGGACAGTTCCGGGGCTATTTCCCTCCATAAATAGTGTCCAAAACATGCATTTTGCGATACAAAATAGTGGCTGCATTATAACAGGGTCCAGTCGGTTCTGGTGGGTGTTTGTATACGAAACTTGTGTCCAATTATGATGGGGATGTATACTTGACTATTCTGTATAGAAGTAATCATCTAGCGATGTTCAGAAGTTCGTTTATGCCCGAATGAATTACTTTCATTTGGTCACTTTATTTACAAGTGGTGGTTTAGAAACAGGCCCAGTCGGTTTTGGTTGGTGCTTTTACCCAGAATTTGTGTTTATTGTGTGAGTGGATGTATTTTCACTATTTTGTATAACAATAATGATCCAGGATGATTCTGGAGCTATTTCCCACCACAAACAGTGTCCAAAACAGGCATTTTGCGGTTAAAGTAGTGGTTGTATTAGAACCACGCCCAGTCGGTTCTGGTTCGTGTTTTTACCCAGAAATTGTGTCCAATGATTATGGGGATGTATTTTTTTATTATTCTTTATAAAAATAATATTCTAGGGATGTTCAGAAGTTCTGTTATGCCCTAATCAATGACCTCAATTTGGGCACTTTATTTACAAGTGGTTGTTTAGAACCAGGCCCAGTCGGTTCTGGTTGGTGCTTTACCCACAATTAGTGTCGATTGTGTGGGTTTGATGTATTTTCACTATTCTGTGTAAGAATAAAGATCCAGGGATGTTCTGAGACTATTTCCCACCCGAAATAGTGTCAAAAACATGCATTTTGCGACAAAAATAGTGGTTGTATTAGAACCAGGCCCAGTCGGTTCTGGTTTGTGTATACCCCCTTAACGTGTGTCCAATAGGAATGGGGTTGTATTTTTGACTATTCTGTATAAAAATGATCATCTAGGGATGTTCAGAAGTTCTTCTATGCCCGAATAAATGACCTCCATTTGGGCACTTTATTTTGCATGGTGGTTGTAGTAGAACCAAGCCCAGTCGGTTCTGGTTGGTGCTTTTACCCAGAGTTAGTGTTGATTGTGTAGGTGGATGTATTTTCACTATTCTGTCTAAAAATAAAGATCCAGGATGGTTCTAGGGGTATTTACCACCATAAATAGTCTCCAAAACATGCATTTTGCGATAAAAAATAGTAGTTGAAAAAATGAAAAAATGAAAATCAGACATAGGCATTGTCGTCATCATTGACTTGACAAAAAGCTTAGTAGTCATCATACCCTCAGCAGCGTATGACGAAATTGTATAGTGCTTCACCACAAGTTCGTCTTTCCAGGCCAGACACATTTATGACATTTATTTATGACATATTCATACTTGTTAGCTCTCCGCCTTGAGCGCCATTTTGCGGCGACTGCAAGATGCCTCACCGATGCCAACAAGAATAAGGTGGATCACTTACCTCTCAGTCTTTATACTTACCCTCCCTCAGTCAGCCTTTGGAAGGCAGATCTGCGCCAAACGACCTTCCTGTTACTTCATTTCGACTTGACTTAATTTCATAGTAGGGATATGTGTAGTCGTCACGTCACGTGTTGCTGCAGGTTCAGAGACCTGATGGCTGTTGGGAAAAAGCTGTCCTTGAGCCTGTTTGTCCGTGCTTTGTAGGACCTGTAGCGTCTGCCAGATGGAAGCAACTGGAACAGGACATACGTTGCGGTATTGACTGTAGCTGCTAATGGTACTGCGACCATGGTATGTAGGCGGTCGAGCTTTGCTGGAAGGATTCTCTCAGATTACCCAGGATACAGTTGTAGGTGAGGTTGGCGAGTTCTTCGTTCTGTCGGTTGGACCATAGCTGTGGTTGGGCTACGGCAGTAGGCAAGAGGGAACAGACATAACAACTCATTGGTTGTGGCGCGGGCTGTGAGTGCGGTGTATCTGTACCAACTGTTCCTCATCATCGGGTTGTAGTCGTTTTCTTGCTGTGTTTGGACATGGGCGAGAATAAGGTGTATCTACTCAGGCTTAGGTGTTCCTGCCGGACGGATTTTGAGTAGGCGTGTGGCGGATGGTTGTATGAAGGGGTTCACACCAATCACTTTTGGGACCATGGCTGGACTAGTAGTGCGGATGGTGATAGTAAAGAGGGGGCCTTTTCCTGGTCGGTCCGGTCGGAGGCATAGGTTGATGCAGCCTTTTTGTTGGATATTGGTCGTAAGGTCTAAGCATATGTTTACCATCTTTGATGGTGGTGGCTAACTTGGTGAAGTTAGCGGTCATGGTGGTAGCTTCTTTGGAAAGGGGCCATGTGATGGTTTTGTAGCCTGTATGGAGGAGGACCTGGTCCAAGGTGTCCGGACAGACCACTCAGACTCTGGGAGCTTGTAGGTACCAATAAAAATAACTAGAGTCAGTCCCGTATAATCCCAAGTGAGTAAGCTGTAGGCTGAGCAAAGGGACTTGAACGACGATTGGTGTCTTGGTTAATGGGATGCAGATCTGGGGTCCCTGATCGTTTCCTGAACCAGCTAGTGGGGCATTCTCCTCCAGTGGGAATGTACCAAGGTTCTGGTACGTTCCCCCCATGTGGTTGAACACAGAGCGGTGATGATGATGGCCAAAATCACACGGTGAGGTCCGTCCCAACGTGGAGAAGACCAGCACCTTCTTTTTATCTCCTTGACGAGTACCAGGTCTCCTGGGGACAGGACCTCCTCTGTGGGAGACAGAGAAGATGTCGGCAGATTATTTTGCATTCATCACAGTTCTTTCTTGGAACATTTTGCATAACCACTTAGTGAGGGAATCTGTTTCTCTTTTCTCTTCTACCACCAGATCTTTTTCCCACATTGTTAAGTGGAAGGGTCTGTCGTTCACTGCCTCAAATGGTGTGCATCCCTGTGCTGTTGGAATGATTCTCATGTACGTTTCTACCAGGCTCAGGCATTCTTGCCATGGTTTTCCTGTATCTTCCATGGTTTTTCTGAGTCTGAGTTTTACTGTTCTAATGGTTTGTTCGACGAGTCCAGCACTTTGGTTCAGTTAGATGAAATCCATGTTCAGAAGCTCGAAGGGATATGTTCCTGTTTGCCTTGTTCCATGCTTGGGTTGTTCATTGCCTTGAGAGTTGTCTACAGCAGTTTAGACAGTTTCTGCAAAATAATTGAAGTAAGTTTGGAGACCTCTGGGAACATGCATTGTTTGTTGTACTGTACTGATCATCCCTCCTGTTGAGACATGGCTCCTCCCATGGCTCAATTTGGCAATTACTTCAAACAATGATCGTGTCACGCATGGCTTGTTTTCTACTGCATAGAGTCCGTTATTGTGTTGAGTGGCTCCTTCTGTTTCCCATTGCAGTTTCTCTTTTTCTGGGGAATGATTTTGCATTTCTCTTAGGAATTCAGCAGGGATTGGGCTGTGTCTTTCCACCGTCACGTCTTGTTCTAGGAATAGTCTACATGCCTCTGTCAGTGCCACTATTTCTGCGGCTTGTGCAGACCAGTCGCCGGGGAGTCGTCCTGTCTTGAGGTTGTCTTTTTGAGTCACCACGGCATATACGTTGTGTTTTTCTCTATCCAGGGTTTTTGATGATGATCCATCCCCATAGGCAATGTGTCCGGGGGGCAATGGGTTGTCCATTAGGTCAGTTGCATATACGTGGTTAATTATGATTCGTTGAGTGGGCAACTGTGAGAATTGGTTTAACCACTTGTCGTCCGGTCTCCCATGAACTTCAGGGTGACATGTAATGGCCATGTTTGTTGTTCCTGTACTGGGGCTGCTGGGCAGATATCTTCAGACTGTTCTCTTAGACTTTCAGCTACCTTGGCAGAATCATTCCCGACAATGTCGAGAGAGTAGAAGCTGTTAGATGTGGTGGTGTGGAAGATATTTTTGGTCTGTAATTCCCTGGGTCAGAGGCCATTTTGGGTGGCCACTAGGCTTAGCCCAAGCTGGACCATGATATCTCGTCCCGGTAACTCTCCGATTTTCATTTTGCAGTCTGACAATAAACCCATCCCTTTTGTTGCTTTCTGACCCATATTAATCACTTACTTAATAGTTTCAACAACAATTATTTTCTAAATTACCCGAAATTGATCTCCACTTTGTGATTAACCCAATATCTCTGAACACACAAAGACCAAAAGTCCCTGACTTTGTCTTAGTTAAGTCCCTGACTCTATTAACAGACCAAGACTATAATGACTTTGCTAATTCTTGTTCTACTTTCATTGGTCCCGGACCAATTGGTTTATTACCAGACTGCAAAGTGGACAGTGAGAGTTCCTACAGTAGGGTCCTGTTCAACGCGATGTTCCTGAAACTCTAGTCGAATGACCAGTGTGTGTGTCTTAAATACAGGAAAAACTGACAGTTGTCACTAGGACTTTGGACAGATACATTTCAGTCATTTGCAGGGCAAAAAGTAAAAGTAAAAGTGTCAGACAGTTGAATATTTGTGCTGACATGTCACCCCAATCACAAGACTAAGATTGTTTATTCAGTCAGACAGTTGGGTGTTTATGCTGCTATGTCAGCCGTAAGGATGACTACAATGCTGTTATACTCACAAAAACTTATACAATATGAACAAGCATTTGCAAAGATACTTTGTCTAATCTTACATATTCCCCTGCTGCAAAAAAAACTGTCAGAGACACATAGTTACTGTGTATATAGTGTAAAATCGTCCAATTCAAGTAAGTTATCCATTTGGCATCATTCTCATTGATAAAAATTAAGTTACAATGAAAACAATCATACTTGGCCAAAACGTGATTTTCAGGGTATGAAAAGTACATTAAGGCAATAAAAACTGAAAAGTTCCCCTGCTGCCAAACAAACTGTCAGAGACACAGTTACTGTGTATATAGTGTAAAATCGTCCAATTCAAGTAAGTTTTTTATTTGGCATCGTTCAAAGTGATAGAAATTAAGTTACAATGAAAACTATCATACTTGGCCAAAACGTGATTATCAGGCCATGAAAAGCACATTAAGGCAATAAAAACTGAAACGTTCCCCTGCTGCCAACGCACTGTCAGAGACACATAGTTCCTGTGTATATAGTGTAAAATCGTCCTATCCATGTAAGTCTTTCATTGGCATCATTCTAGGTGATTCTGGAGCTATTTCCCACCATAAAAAGTGTCCAAAACAGGCATTTTGCGATTAAAATAGTGGTTGTATTAGAACCAGGCCCAGGCGATTCTGGTTGGTGTTTTTACCCTGAAATTGTGTCCAATGATGATAAGGATGTATTTTTGATTATTCTGTATAAAAATAATCATCTAGGGATGTTCAGAAGTTTTGTTACGCCCGAATCAATGACCTCAATTTGGGCACTTTATTTACAAGTGGTGGTTTTTAAGAACCAGGCCCAGTCGGTTCTGGTTGGTGCTTTTACCCAGATATAGTATCCATTGTGTGGGTAGATGTATTTTCACTATTCTGTCTAAAAATAAAGATCCAGGACAGTTCCGGGGCTATTTCCCTCCATAAATAGTGTCCAAAACATGCATTTTGCGATACAAAATAGTGGCTGCATTATAACAGGGTCCAGTCGGTTCTGGTGGGTGTTTGTATACGAAACTTGTGTCCAATTATGATGGGGATGTATACTTGACTATTCTGTATAGAAGTAATCATCTAGCGATGTTCAGAAGTTCTGTTATGCCCGAATGAATTACTTTCATTTGGTCACTTTATTTACAAGTGGTGGTTTAGAAACAGGCCCAGTCGGTTTTGGTTGGTGCTTTTACCCAGAATTTGTGTTTATTGTGTGAGTGGATGTATTTTCACTATTTTGTATAACAATAATGATCCAGGATGATTCTGGAGCTATTTCCCACCACAAACAGTGTCCAAAACAGGCATTTTGCGGTTAAAGTAGTGGTTGTATTAGAACCACGCCCAGTCGGTTCTGGTTCGTGTTTTTACCCAGAAATTGTGTCCAATGAAAATGGGGATGTATTTTTTATTATTCTTTATAAAAATAATATTCTAGGGATGTTCAGAAGTTCTGTTATGCCCTAATCAATGACCTCAATTTGGGCACTTTATTTACAAGTGGTTGTTTAGAACCAGGCCCAGTCGGTTCTGGTTGGTGCTTTACCCACAATTAGTGTCGATTGTGTGGGTTTGATGTATTTTCACTATTCTCTGTAAGAATAAAGATCCAGGGATGTTCTGAGACTATTTCCCACCAGAAATAGTGTCAAAAACATGCATTTTGCGACAAAAATAGTGGTTGTATTAGAACCAGGCCCAGTCGGTTCTGGTTTGTGTATACCCCCTTAACGTGTGTCCAATAGGAATGGGGTTGTATTTTTGACTATTCTGTATAAAAATGATCATCTAGGGATGTTCAGAAGTTCTTCTATGCCCGAATAAATGACCTCCATTTGGGCACTTTATTTTGCATGGTGGTTGTAGTAGAACCAAGCCCAGTCGGTTCTGGTTGGTGCTTTTACCCAGAGTTAGTGTTGATTGTGTAGGTGGATGTATTTTCACTATTCTGTCTAAAAATAAAGATCCAGGATGGTTCTAGGGGTATTTACCACCATAAATAGTCTCCAAAACATGCATTTTGCGATAAAAAATAGTAGTTGAAAAAATGAAAAAATGAAAATCAGACATAGGCATTGTCGTCATCATTGACTTGACAAAAAGCTTAGTAGTCATCATACCCTCAGCAGCGTATGACGAAATTGTATAGTGCTTCACCACAAGTTCGTCTTTCCAGGCCAGACACATTTATGACATTTATTTATGACATATTCATACTTGTTAGCTCTCCGCCTTGAGCGCCATTTTGCGGCGACTGCAAGATGCCTCACCGATGCCAACAAGAATAAGGTGGATCACTTACCTCTCAGTCTTTATACTTACCCTCCCTCAGTCAGCCTTTGGGGAGCCTATCCGTGACGTGGACTCCCAGAAATTTGAAGGATTGGACCCTGTCTACACATACTCCGTTAATGAGGAGTGGGGCCAGGTCTGTGCTGCGCTTGCGAAAGTCCAGGATTATTTCTTTAGTCTTTGCGGTATTTAGTGTAAGATTGTTCGCCGAGCACCAAGAAGACAGTTTGTCGACCTCGTCTCTGTAAGCTGACTCATCCCCGCCTGAGATGAGTCCGATCACAGTGGTGTCATCGGCGAATTTGATGATAGAGTTTGACTGGTGGGCTGGTGTGCAGTCGTATGTGTACAAGGAGTACAGGAAAGGACTCAGTACACAGCCTTGTGGTGAGCCAGTGTTCAGTGTAATGGCGGAAGAGAGGTGTGGACCCATTCTGACAGTTTGTGGTCGACCAGTCAAGAAGTTCTTTACCCAGCAGCAGATTGAAGAGGATAGTCCAAGGTGGTAGAGTTTGTCCTTCAGGATGTCCGGCTTGATGGTGTTAAAGGCTGAGCTATAGTCTATGAAAAGCATCGTCACATAGTTCCCCCGGTGCTCCAGGTGGCTCAGTGCTGTGTGAAGAGCCACAGCGATAGCATCCTCAGTGGACCTGTTTTCTCTATAAGCAAACTGGTGAGGGTCAACTGAGGGGGGGATTGTCCTTCTGATGTGTCGGGCCACCAACTTTTCAAAGCACTTCATGATCACAGGCGTGAGAGCAACAGGCCTGTAATCGTTCAAGCTGCAGATGGTTGGCCTTTTTGGGGACAGGAATGATGGTGGCAGATTTTAGGCAGGCAGGAACGATGGATAGTTGCATTATAACTGGGTAGTCTCGGTTCTGGTTGCTGTTTATATCCGAAACTTGTGTCCAAAGAGGATGGGGATGTATATTTTACTATTCTGTTTAAAAATAATCATGTAGGGATGTTTTGGGGCTTTTTTTTACACAAGAATCAAAAACCTCCAATGGATCTTTATTTTGCACGGTGGTTGAATTAGAACCGGGCCCAGTCGGTTCTGGTTGCCGCTTTTACCCAGATTTAGTGTCAATTGTGTGGATGGATGCATTTTCACTATTATGTGTAAAATTAAAGATGCAGGGATGTTCTGGGAATATTTCACACCGTCAATAGTGTCCAAAACATTTTGCGATAAAAATAGTGGTTGTATTAGAACAAGGCCCAATCGGTTCTGGTTGGTGTATTTACCCAGAATTTGTGTTGATTGAGTGGGTGGATGTAGTTTCACTATTTTCTATAAAAATAATGTTTCCCACCATAAACATTGTCCAAAACAGGCATTTTGCGATTAAAAAAGAGGTCGTATTAGAACCAGGCCCAGTCGGTTCTGGTTGGTGCTTCTACCCATAATTAGTGTTGAATGTGTAGATGGATGTATTTTCACTATTCTGTGTAAAAATAATGATCCAGGATGGTTCTGGAGCTATTTTCCCACCATAAACAGTGTCCAAAACAGGCATTCTGCGATTAAAATAGTGGTTGTATTAGAACCAGGCCCAGTCTGTTCTGGTTGGTGAATTTACCCGAAAAATTGTATCCATTGACGATGGGGATGTATTTTTGATTATTATGTATAAAAATAATCATCTTGGGATCTTCAGAAGTTCTGTTATTCCCGAATCAATGACCTCCATTTGGGCACATTATTGACGGAGCTCACGACCATGATCCAGTGTGTGGCTCGGATGTGTCCCTCAAACACAAATACTGGTCAGTCTCATCCAAAATCCTAATGGCTCAGTTCCCTTGAGTGGGAGCGGCAAGGAACGCCCTGCATTTGAAGACCATTGAAGGCAGGTTCCGGGCCTGTGTCGGCGCATCAGTCAGGCTGGGTAGCCGCTATGGCCCAAGTGATTTTCCAGGGCTGCCCTGCTCTTGACGGAGTGGCCACCCAGCGGGGCTGTGTGTGTTTCATGGTGGGAGACTCGTGCTGCCCCTTCATCCCTGCCGGCATGTCCTGCTCGGTCCATGATGCCCTGCAGGCTATTAGGAACATGCAGAGAGCTGTGACCGGAGATCCGGGTCCACAACGAGGATGGCTTGACTGGTTCTTCTCTGGCTCATGGAAACAGCCACTTCAATATTTCGATATTTTCACAGACACAAAAGGAGGAAATTGTGGGATGGACTGGCTAACTGGCTTAATAATTGTTTATTCTTGTCGCACCATGTGGTCATACTGGTTTAACTTTGTTTTTTAAGATCGTAGAATGCAAGGTAGACTAGCCAAACTGGTTTTACAATTGAATTAAAAGATCGTGGAATGTCAGAAAGGCTAACTAGTTGGCCTTGCAATTGTTTGTTCGCCTCGAGAAATATAAGAAAGGCTGGCTAACAGGGTTTGCAATTTTTTCCTTGTATTGTGCGATGAAAAGAGGTTCAACTTCAGGAGTAACTGTCACTCTCCAGGTCATCTAGGGTCAAGTGCACACTTGAAAACTTTCATATTCGACCAAAACGTGCTTATCAGCACATAAAAAGCACATTTGGTGGTACGCGGGAAGAACGGCAGCAGACAAAAAGGCTATTTAGAAAGGTATCACCACTACGCAGAAGAACGTCGGCTACTCTGCCCTCACTGGAAGACATTGCCAGCCCTCGTTACCTCAGCAGAGCCAGGGACATGATCAGGGACCCATGCCACCCTGGTCACAATCGGTTCCAGCTGCTGCTCTCTGGCAGACAGACGCTGTAAGTTTCCCACATCCGTTGGGACTCTGAACTTGGGGTAACACAACACAATCCCTTCTGTGTAATAACTTCGGGTGAGGTAATATGAATAGACATTAGGTACAAGGTGATCTGACACCTACATGCTGAATGAAGGTAAGTGAAAGACAGTGAGAGGTAAGTGATCCACTCAGGGGGTGGTGATGCAATGTATCCATAAAGGCAGAATTGTAAATTAAGAGTCTGGAGTCATAACTTGTAAAACTGTGTAAAACTGTCAGAGACACAAATGTCTCTCTATACATAGTGTAATATCATCAAATTTTATAATTTAATAAGTTTTTCATTTGGCATCATTCTAATGGCTAGATATTAAGTTATAATGAAAACTATGATACTTGGCCAAAACGTGATTTTCAGCGCATGAAACGCACGTTAAGCCAATAAAAACTGAAATGTTCCCCTGCTGCGAAACAAACTGTCAGAGACACATAGTTACTGTGTATATAGTGTATAATTGTCCAATTCAAGTAAGTTTTTCATTTGGCATCATTCTAAGTGATATAAATTAAGTTATAGTGAAAATTATGATACTTGGCCAAAACGTGATTTTCAGCGCATGAAACGCACGTTAAGGCAATAAAAACTGAAATGTTCCCCTGCTGCGAAACAAACTGTCAGAGACATATAGTTACTGTGTGTATAGTGTATTATCGTCCAATTCAAGTAAGTTTTTCATTTAGCATCATTCTAAGTGATAGAAATTAAGTTATAGTGAAAACTATCATACTCGGCCAAAACATGATTTTCAGCGCATGAAACGCACGTTAAGGCAATAAAAACTGAAATGTCCCCCTGCTGCGAAACAAACTGTCAGAGACACATAGTTACTGTGTATATAGTGTAAAATAGTCCAATTCAAGCAAGTTTTGTATTTAGCATCATTCTAAGTGATAGAAATTAAGTTATAGTGAAAACTATGATACTTGGCCAAAACGTGATTTTCAGCGCATGAAACGCACGTTAAGGCAATAAAAACTGAAATGTTCCCCTGCTGCGAAACAAACTGTCAGAGGCACATAGTTACTGTGTATATAGTGTAAAATCATCCAATTCAAGTAAGTTTTGCATTTAGCATCATTCTAAGTGATAGAAATTAAGTTATAGTGAAAACTATGATACATGGCCAAAACGTGATTTTCAGCGCATGAAATGCACATTAAGGCAATAAAAACTGAAATGTTCCCCCGCTTCGAAACAAACTGTCAGTGACACATAGTTACTGTGTATATAGTGTATAATCATCCAAATTAAGTAGGTTTTTCATTTGATATCATTCTAAGTGATGGAAGTTAGGGTTAGGGTTAGGGTTAGGTTAAGTTATAGTGAAAACTATGATACTTGGCCAAAACATGATTTTCAGCGGATGAAACGCACATTAGGGCAAAAAAACTGAAATGTTTGTTAGGTCTGAAAATACAACTTCAGGAGCAGGCTAAGAAAGAGTGAGATAAATGTAAATAGAAAATAAGTATTACCAGACTGCAAAGTGGACAGTGAGAGTTCCTACAGTGGGCTCCTGTTCACTGCGATGTTACTGCAACTCTAGTCGAATGACCAGTGAGTGTGTCTTAAATACAGGCAAAACTGACAGTTGTCCCTAAGACTTTGGACAGATACGTTTCAGTCATTTGCAGGGCAACAAGTAATTGATTAGTGTCGGGCCTGGAATCTGTAGTCAATGGTTTCCAGACGTAGGGTGTTCTTCGCTGTTCCTACCCTGGGGAACACCGCCATCATGATTTTGGAGGAGACTGACCAGTGTTTGTATTAGAGGGGTACATCCGAGCCCCAAACTGAATCATGGGGGAAGAAATCAAAGCTCCGTCGTTGACGCCTGGTGGGTAGATGTGGGTTGGCGTCGACAGTTGGAATCGAGTCTGCTGTTAGAACGTACGTGTGGTCGGATGCAGATGTAGGGACACAGAGCCCAGTTGTATTGGTGGGGATGATCATATACACTTGCCATTCGCAGAGCCACCATATTTGGTCCAGTACTGTCCATGATTGGGAAGGAATGTGTCTGATCTCGGCGCACCTGGTGACGTGAACTTGGTCCAAAGGGGTCTTCGGATCCGGTCCGCTGAAGTTGAAACAGGATGGATAACAGTCTGTTCGGTTGTTGCACTGGACATACGTTGCGGTATTGACTGTAGCTGCTAATGGTACTGCGACCATGGTATGTAGGCGGTCGAGCTTTGCTGGAAGGATTCTCTCAGATTACCCAGGATACAGTTGTAGGTGAGGTTGGCGAGTTCTTCGTTCTGTCGGTTGGTGCTTCTACCCATAATTAGTGTTGAATGTGTAGATGGATGTATTTTCACTATTCTGTGTAAAAATAATGATCCAGGATGGTTCTGGAGCTATTTTCCCACCATAAACAGTGTCCAAAACAGGCATTCTGCGATTAAAATAGTGGTTGTATTAGAACCAGGCCCAGTCTGTTCTGGTTGGTGAATTTACCCGAAAAATTGTATCCATTGACGATGGGGATGTATTTTTGATTATTATGTATAAAAATAATCATCTTGGGATCTTCAAAGTTCTGTTATTCCCGAATCAATGACCTCCATTTGGGCACATTATTGACGGAGCTCACGACCACGATCCAGTGTGTGGCTCGGATGTGTCCCTCAAACACAAATACTGGTCAGTCTCATCCAAAATCCTAATGGCTCAGTTCCCTTGAGTGGGAGCGGCAAGGAACGCCCTGCATTTGAAGACCATTGAAGGCAGGTTCCGGGCCTGTGTCGGCGCATCAGTCAGGCTGGGTAGCCGCTATGGCCCAAGTGATTTTCCAGGGCTGCCCTGCTCTTGACGGAGTGGCCACCCAGCGGGGCTGTGTGTGTTTCATGGTGGGAGACTCGTGCTGCCCCTTCATCCCTGCCGGCATGTCCTGCTCGGTCCATGATGCCCTGCAGGCTATTAGGAACATGCAGAGAGCTGTGACCGGAGATCCGGGTCCACAACGAGGATGGCTTGACTGGTTCTTCTCTGGCTCATGGAAACAGCCACTTCAATATTTCGATATTTTCACAGACACAAAAGGAGGAAATTGTGGGATGGACTGGCTAACTGGCTTAATAATTGTTTATTCTTGTCGCACCATGTGGTCATACTGGTTTAACTTTGTTTTTTAAGATCGTAGAATGCAAGGTAGACTAGCCAAACTGGTTTTACAATTGAATTAAAAGATCGTGGAATGTAAGAAAGGCTAACTAGTTGGCCTTGCAATTGTTTGTTCGCCTCGAGAAATATAAGAAAGGCTGGCTAACAGGGTTTGCAATTTTTTCCTTGTATTGTGCGATGAAAAGAGGTTCAACTTCAGGAGTAACTGTCACTCTCCAGGTCATCTAGGGTCAAGTGCACACTTGAAAACTTTCATATTCGACCAAAACGTGCTTATCAGCACATAAAAAGCACATTTGGTGGTACGCGGGAAGAACGGCAGCAGACAAAAAGGCTATTTAGAAAGGTATCACCACTACGCAGAAGAACGTCGGCTACTCTGCCCTCACTGGAAGACATTGCCAGCCCTCGTTACCTCAGCAGAGCCAGGGACATGATCAGGGACCCATGCCACCCTGGTCACAATCGGTTTCAGCTGCTGCTCTCTGGCAGACAGACGCTGTAAGTTTCCCACATCCGTTGGGACTCTGAACTTGGGGTAACACAACACAATCCCTTCTGTGTAATAACTTCGGGTGAGGTAATATGAATAGACATTAGGTACAAGGTGATCTGACACCTACATGCTGAATGAAGGTAAGTGAAAGACAGTGAGAGGTAAGTGATCCACTCAGGGGGTGGTGATGCAATGTATCCATAAAGGCAGAATTGTAAATTAAGAGTCTGGAGTCATAACTTGTAAAACTGTGTAAAACTGTCAGAGACACAAATGTCTCTCTATACATAGTGTAATATCATCAAATTTTATAATTTAATAAGTTTTTCATTTGGCATCATTCTAATGGCTAGATATTAAGTTATAATGAAAACTATGATACTTGGCCAAAACGTGATTTTCAGCGCATGAAACGCACGTGAAGCCAATAAAAACTGAAATGTTCCCCTGCTGCAAAACAAACTGTCAGAGACACATAGTTACTGTGTATATAGTGTATAATTGTCCAATTCAAGTAAGTTTTTCATTTGGCATCATTCTAAGTGATATAAATTAAGTTATAGTGAAAATTATGATACTTGGCCAAAACGTGATTTTCAGCGCATGAAACGCACGTTAAGGCAATAAAAACTGAAATGTTCCCCTGCTGCGAAACAAACTGTCAGAGACACAGTTACTGTGTATATAGTGTAAAATCGTCCAATTCAAGTAATTTTTTTATTTGGCATCGTTCAAAGTGATAGAAATTAAGTTACAATGAAAACTATCATACTTGGCCAAAACGTGATTATCAGGCCATGAAAAGCACATTAAGGCAATAAAAACTGAAACGTTCCCCTGCTGCCAACGCACTGTCAGAGACACATAGTTCCTGTGTATATAGTGTAAAATCGTCCTATCCATGTAAGTCTTTCATTGGCATCATTCTAGGTGATTCTGGAGCTATTTCCCACCATAAAAAGTGTCCAAAACAGGCATTTTGCGATTAAAATAGTGGTTGTATTAGAACCAGGCCCAGGCGATTCTGGTTGGTGTTTTTACCCTGAAATTGTGTCCAATGATGATAAGGATGTATTTTTGATTATTCTGTATAAAAATAATCATCTAGGGATGTTCAGAAGTTTTGTTACGCCCGAATCAATGACCTCAATTTGGGCACTTTATTTACAAGTGGTGGTTTTTAAGAACCAGGCCCAGTCGGTTCTGGTTGGTGCTTTTACCCAGATATAGTATCCATTGTGTGGGTAGATGTATTTTCACTATTCTGTCTAAAAATAAAGATCCAGGACAGTTCCGGGGCTATTTCCCTCCATAAATAGTGTCCAAAACATGCATTTTGCGATACAAAATAGTGGCTGCATTATAACAGGGTCCAGTCGGTTCTGGTGGGTGTTTGTATACGAAACTTGTGTCCAATTATGATGGGGATGTATACTTGACTATTCTGTATAGAAGTAATCATCTAGCGATGTTCAGAAGTTCGTTTATGCCCGAATGAATTACTTTCATTTGGTCACTTTATTTACAAGTGGTGGTTTAGAAACAGGCCCAGTCGGTTTTGGTTGGTGCTTTTACCCAGAATTTGTGTTTATTGTGTGAGTGGATGTATTTTCACTATTTTGTATAACAATAATGATCCAGGATGATTCTGGAGCTATTTCCCACCACAAACAGTGTCCAAAACAGGCATTTTGCGGTTAAAGTAGTGGTTGTATTAGAACCACGCCCAGTCGGTTCTGGTTCGTGTTTTTACCCAGAAATTGTGTCCAATGATTATGGGGATGTATTTTTTTATTATTCTTTATAAAAATAATATTCTAGGGATGTTCAGAAGTTCTGTTATGCCCTAATCAATGACCTCAATTTGGGCACTTTATTTACAAGTGGTTGTTTAGAACCAGGCCCAGTCGGTTCTGGTTGGTGCTTTACCCACAATTAGTGTCGATTGTGTGGGTTTGATGTATTTTCACTATTCTGTGTAAGAATAAAGATCCAGGGATGTTCTGAGACTATTTCCCACCAGAAATAGTGTCAAAAACATGCATTTTGCGACAAAAATAGTGGTTGTATTAGAACCAGGCCCAGTCGGTTCTGGTTTGTGTATACCCCCTTAACGTGTGTCCAATAGGAATGGGGTTGTATTTTTGACTATTCTGTATAAAAATGATCATCTAGGGATGTTCAGAAGTTCTTCTATGCCCGAATAAATGACCTCCATTTGGGCACTTTATTTTGCATGGTGGTTGTAGTAGAACCAAGCCCAGTCGGTTCTGGTTGGTGCTTTTACCCAGAGTTAGTGTTGATTGTGTAGGTGGATGTATTTTCACTATTCTGTCTAAAAATAAAGATCCAGGATGGTTCTAGGGGTATTTACCACCATAAATAGTCTCCAAAACATGCATTTTGCGATAAAAAATAGTAGTTGAAAAAATGAAAAAATGAAAATCAGACATAGGCATTGTCGTCATCATTGACTTGACAAAAAGCTTAGTAGTCATCATACCCTCAGCAGCGTATGACGAAATTGTATAGTGCTTCACCACAAGTTCGTCTTTCCAGGCCAGACACATTTATGACATTTATTTATGACATATTCATACTTGTTAGCTCTCCGCCTTGAGCGCCATTTTGCGGCGACTGCAAGATGCCTCACCGATGCCAACAAGAATAAGGTGGATCACTTACCTCTCAGTCTTTATACTTACCCTCCCTCAGTCAGCCTTTGGAAGGCAGATCTGCGCCAAACGACCTTCCTGTTACTTCATTTCGACTTGACTTAATTTCATAGTAGGGATATGTGTAGTCGTCACGTCACGTGTTGCTGCAGGTTCAGAGACCTGATGGCTGTTGGGAAAAAGCTGTCCTTGAGCCTGTTTGTCCGTGCTTTGTAGGACCTGTAGCGTCTGCCAGATGGAAGCAACTGGAACAGGACATACGTTGCGGTATTGACTGTAGCTGCTAATGGTACTGCGACCATGGTATGTAGGCGGTCGAGCTTTGCTGGAAGGATTCTCTCAGATTACCCAGGATACAGTTGTAGGTGAGGTTGGCGAGTTCTTCGTTCTGTCGGTTGGACCATAGCTGTGGTTGGGTGTTGGGTTTATTCTGTTTTATTATTATAATAGTTATATTAATTCATTTCTTTATTAAATCAATCTCTTTCTTTTCTTTGTATTAATTCATTACTTTGTTAAATCATTCTCTTTCTGTTTTTCAAAAGTCTTGAGGTCACACCAAGTCATCTTTAACCTAGACAGCCTGTTCCAGGATGGTTATACAAACAATCCACCCAATCTGGGTCCTTGAGATTTGGTGGGCCCTTGGTGACGAGGACAGGGCTATTCGGACAATAACAAGAATATTGTTATCGTTATGTAACCGTACACTTCGGGTTTTTCTGTATGTAACGATTATATGATTATGATTATATTATATGATTCTTAGGTCAAGGAGGTTGTATAATTACTCTAATCTAAATGTTGTTAGGTCTAGTCCCTGTTTTTGTTATTAGTAAAATACCTTGATTGTTATTGTAGTCCCAGATGTTGTTTTTACTCATACGTGATGGAATGATCAACAACTCTGTAACTTGTGACCATAAGAATAGGACGAAAATGTCTATTCGGGGAGACGTTCGGAAGTTGTAAGGGACACTTGCTGTAACTCTCCCTTCCGGAGGCTTTTACCTGTTGTATCCATTTCTATTTAATTAAATGTCAATAATTGAATAAGATGTCTTCCTGCAGTTATTGATAATTACGGACGAAGGTAATTATTAATGAACCTGACATTTTGGTCCTTCTGAGCCATGGAGGTCAATATACCGGAGCGAGAACCCAGGCGCTGCTGTTCGACATCTGGTAAGTGACCGTGCGCACGGCGTCTTCAAAACCCTTGGTGGGCCGGAGTTTTTCGACGGGGGCGCCTGGATTCTCGGCGGTTGAAGACTTTTCCTGCTGGAGGGAGACATCTGATGGATCTCGGGTAAGTCCACATTAATGTCTGCATGTTGTGAAGGTGTTTACAAATGCGTTAAAGGGACATTGTATGTGAGGCCCATTGTTGGGCTGGTTTCGCGTCCTGGGTGACGGCGATAAAACCCTGTGTTTATACTAGTCAATGGCAGGTACGGTGGGGCACTTTGCTGGAAAGTGTCCTGTGTCTCAGGGGTAGGCACGAATATATTGTACTAGAGGTACAATATTGGGGCCGGGGAGTGTCCTGTGTCTAAAGGGTAGGCACGAATATACGTTGTATGTTGTTTGTGTGGTTTCTGCAGTAAAATTAGGAAAGGCCTAGGAGATACAGTCGATACAGTCGAATAGATAATAATAATAAAAATAGATATAATAAAGTTAACTGTGTGAGGCACACGAACTCACTACAAAAAAGTAAAATATGGGAAACACGTGTTGTAAGGCGGGTTTGGATGACGATCAAAAAAAAAAAATACGTCTAACTTGTAAGGATTGGAAAAAAATTGGAAAGACAAAGCGCTTTAAAAATATTACACAGCTATATTTATGGATAAATAAATATGGGTTTGCTGGCCAGCTTAAAATGCATAAAATGCAGGATAATATATGCACTAATGCATAGAGGTAATATACATATATAAATAATATGTGAGTGGATAAAAGTGTAACAGCTTGTTCCACAGACACTAATGGAGGTAATATACATATATAAATATTATGTGAGTGGATAAAAGTGTAACAGCTTGTTCCACAGACACTAATGGCGAAATAAGGCCGGGGAGAAGTTAAAAAATACTATTTTGGGAAAATAGTGGGGGCTCCCTCGGATAACGGGGATATATTTAAGACCGTGGCGGCGGGAAAGTACTGTTTGGTAAGGAAAAAATAGCGGGGCCTCCTCGGCTGACGGGGAAAATATTTACCGAGATAGGTGACGGGCGCGGAGGAAGTTTAACAAAAATAAAGGGAGCTAGAAAATTAATGGGGACACTGGTATTTGATTTGGTTAATCCGGGTATGACGTTTTGTGATTACAATAAATTGGGTTTTTTGTGATGCTTGGGCTTGTATAACAACAATTAGAATGGTTATTTCCAAGTGCTGGCGGTGCTTTGTTAATATAACCTATATGTACTGTCAATTTACAGCAATGTGATGGCTTATTGCAGCTTGGTTTTTGATCCCGTCCGCTAGCGGGAAGATGGTGTTTAAAAAGACAAAAGAATATATACAAAATGATCATTTAAATGTTTAGCAGGGAATGTCACCTGTGTTTTTATTATGCTCTAGACTTGCCAAAAAATGTGTCGACTGCGGGGGAAGCGTTTCTGGTGCAGCGGCTGCTGATTAGATGGGAGTGAAACATGTGGGCCGCGGGGCAGACGATTTAACTGTGTTGGGCTTTCGGGAGCGTTCGGACCGTGTAAACGACTAAAATTTTGTGATCCCTTCCGTGAAGACATTATAATAATAATAATTGGCCTTGGGGGTGCTGAAGCAAACTTGAGGGCAGAAAATGGGTTTTTGCCATATTGTTGTGCTTGCAGCATACATATTCTGGATATATGGGGTCTTGGAAAAAATATTGTTATGTAGTTGAATATCGGAAGAGGGGTTAATTTGACGTTTTAATGGTTGTCTTCTCTAAAAAGCGTTGTATTTGGGCACAGGGAAAAAGCTGGTTTGTAAACATAAGATAACAATGCTGTTTTCGCAGCAAGAGTGGAGGTCATAGTTAACGGCTAATTGCGTTTTCTGTTTGGACTTTTCAGAATAAGAACAATACATGGGCTGCAAGAAATGCAAGGTTATGCGAATGCTTTCGCATTGATATTTTGGGTTTTAAAATGAAATGCATTAAGAGGATAGAAAAAATCTGTTCAGTAAAAGGTTGATTTGGTAAAAAGCTTTGGATTTGGGAAATAGACCAAAATAGTCATTTTTGAGCAATTGTGGATTTCAAAGGGCTCTTAGTTAAAGGAAACTAGCTTTTGGAGGATAAAATAATATTAATACTATTTCAGAATTTTTTGATTATTCAAAATACTTTAATCCAGGAGGGAGGTTGGCTGTTTAAAAGAAAAAAAGGCCAGGATGACAAAATTTACAATATTATGGTATATTGGTGACGATAAGGTTTTTAAAACATTAAAGTTTGTAATTAGGAATTGTCTAACAAAAGGTTGATTTCTCTCATTTAATTGTTGTAGATTTTTGTTTTGGTAACAGGCTATGGGAAATGACTCGTGTCTTAAGTAAACAACATATGAGGTGATTTACAAAGTATAGTAGGTATTGAATTATTTGGCTGTTAACGACATCAGATGGGAAATTTACAATGCAATAGTGGCATGATAAAATTCATGGCATTCATCCAAATAATTAGGTGAATTGTAAATAAAATAATTGGTTTAGGATGAGCATATTTTCCCTAAGAATGGAGTAACATGGAATGTTTTTCAAAGTGCACTTGAAAGAACATTGTCTGTTGTCCTGGCGGGAGGAAATATGCTTTGTCACAGGTCATATTGATGACTTTAAGGATATTACGGATTGGATAAGCATTGGTCAATTGATACAACCAAATAACGTTGCTTTTACGGCTTTAAGGGCATGCAAATTGGTGAGAACTTTAGCAACGATGGGGTTAATACGCCTGAATGTTACAGTGATAACGAGTGGCAATAACAAGCTTAGATAAGGGAGGGAAAGGAGAAATTCTCCAAATTCCAGAATCTGGCATAGAAACAGGTTATGTTAGTCGTTTTGGGTTTTTGACAGGATGTGGTAGTACATTAATTCTGGGAAATTTTGGGAAATTGGGGACCCCATATCTAAAACAAGTTTGAGACAAATGTATAAATAGGCTCTATTTGGCGCTGGATGCACGAATTCTAGTGGGGCCTTTCATGTTTTGAAACAAGTGACGCTTTAGGTAGATGGGTTGTCTATGAACAAAATGGGATGGGGGAAATTCGCTTACAAATTCGGCGTGTTATCTTGGTTCATAGAATTTGGAGTCAAGGCGACGTAATAAAGGCCATAGACGTCATGTTGTATAAAAGAGGTGTGGATGAATTTGTTTTACAAATGGGGGAGATTATCTTATCACCTGAAACAAGTAGAAACAAAATTGGATGGCCGCATTAAAAGGTGATTGGCATGCTATTAGAGGGAATTGGGATTTTTAAAAAAATAAAAACTTTAGATGTGAAACTATTCCCACCTCAATTCGGGGAACAAACAGGTAAACTGATAGCATTAAAAAGGATATAACTTTGTGTGAAACTTGAAGGTAATTTTTTACAAACGGTTAAAATGCTAGAGTGGGGGTGTGTATATTAAAGGATCTACTAATGAATGCGGGGTGGATCCAGACTTTCCGGAATGTGGGGTATTCATGGCGTCCTCGAGAATTTGTGGATTTTCTCCGGGTACTCCAGTTTACTCCCACAAAATGAAATTATGGATGCTAGACTGGTTGAACACACTAAATTCTTCTGTTTATGAGTGTGAGCGTGAATGATAGTTTGTCTTTTTGTGTTTTTTGATTGGCAGACCACCGAGACATAATCTATCAATAAAAGAAAATAATTTGGGCTTGAGTCAAGGGAAGACCTATGTCTCGACAAGGGGGAGGTGGCCTTGCTACAACGGCACTACAAGGCTTAGGGTTTAAATCTATATGCATACCCACATATCCATTTCAAAAAATACATATAGATTTTATTTTATTTTTATTAGATCATATGGATATCATTCCACGATATGGAATTCCAGAAACTATTTATAGTGATAATGGCTCCCATTTTGTTAATATAATAGTTGTCTACCATCCACAATTGGCGGACCTTATATGAAGTCCTGTTTGGTAGACCTTACAAATTGTTATTATTCACTACACAATGACAATTGGATGATGAGGCAAATCTATCAGAGAAAAAAAAAAAACACACACACACACACCAAATTTAGACTATCAGAGGGAGATTTTGCTTGTCAACAGGAAACGGACGAAGCGACGGTGATTCTTGAAGACTGGATGCTGATAAGCAGCATAAAAGAAGAAACATCAGAGCAACGCAAAGTGGGAGGGTCCTTGTTACTGAAAGGGGACACGGATGCACCTTTCCCACAGTAAGAAGGTTGTCTAAATTGAAACGTTTCAAGAGGAAAAATCCCTAAACAAAGACAAAAAGTCATGTTGAAAACAATTATTGCTTTTGGGGCAATGAGATTAATGATGATTGTGATTCTATTCCTTTCCACAGTAGGGTTGTTTTCTCCAGTTGGAGAAAAAGGCGGAGGCGTTTCAATTGAGGATACACCTTCTTACGGGAGGGTAAACCGAGAAACATACACATTTACATTTAATTAACATTACCTACTAAATCAAATTTCCAAATTGAAAATATATATTTGGACTCGGCGACGTCCCGGTTGCCATACAAAAAGAGATGGTGGGAAATATGTGTGGTACATTAACAGCAAAAAATTAAAGATTGGGAAAAGCCTTGTTGCAGAAATTGGTCAAGATTGGAAAGCTTGGACTGACATATTAACCTGTGAAATTTATTTCTGAAACAGGGATTTCCCAAACGGGGGATAATTGGGCGCTGTTAATGGAGTGTAAAGAAGGCAAGCACTATGTGGAGCTACTTTGGTAAAAGGGTGGTCTCAATTGAAACATTGAGGGGACGGGTAAGATAAACTTTCTGACTTAATAAGATACGGGAAACACCAATATTAATTGAAAAGATTATTGCTCAGCAAGCAATACCATAAAACTATAGGGAACTCTTTTATATTGGGTTTGACGTCTCCATATGGTTTCAATTGAGACTAAACCATCTTACAAAGGATTAGGATAACCTACCAGACAAGGGAAAATACGATGGGGTCTAACAACTCCCTCAATCACCATTCATTTGGGGAAAAGTGTTTTTACAAATGAAAAAACGTGTCCTACTTGGCAAGAAAAAATATTGAAGCAGTGTTTATCCTGTTACGCGGTAAATAGGAAGTCAATTTTTCCACTGTTTAATCATTTTACCTGCTTAAACCTTACAGGGCATGGTCTGAAGCTGGGGGCGATAAATGAGACGTGGTGTACCGGCGTTCTAAAACAAACTACACCCCTGATACCACGTTCTGGCCTATGGTGGCGGGGTGGTAGATAAATTATACGACTCCTGCCGACACGCGGCAGGACTAGGTACTTTGGTCTCACTGCTCTTACCAATGTCTGTTTTTCCATCCACAGTGGAGGAGATACAATTGGCGGCTCATAATTCGGAGGTGAAGGGTCGACCCTCCCGACATCGTCGAGAGGCATGGAGGGAAGGAGATCCAACATACATTGATGCGATTGGCATCCCCCGGGGCGTACCAGATGAGTATAAGCTGGCTAATCAGATCGCAGCAGGTTGGGAGTCTATCTTCCTTCTAATCACCCCAAACAAAAATGTGGATAGAATAAATTACTTACATTACAATGTTCAAAACTTGGAAATTATACTGAACAGGGATTTGTGGCCATGAAGGAACAACTGGCAGCTACCAGTCTGATGGCGTTCCAGAATCGCATAGCGGTGGATATGATCCTTGAAACAGGGGGCGTGTGTGCAATGTTTGGAAAACAATGTTGCACCTTCATACCGAACAACGCGTCACCCAGTGGATCTCTCACCAGGGCCATTACTGGCCTGCAAACACTGAACCGCAATATGCAAGAGCACTCTGGAGTAGATACGTCCGCATTGTCAGATTGGTGGGATAAGACCTTTGGAAAATCTAAAGATTTGGACTATAGGCACAATTACCGCTATCCTAACATTGTGTGGGTGATGTAGTATCCCCTGTTTGCGCTACTTGCTAAGCCGACTTATAACCACTGAAATTGCCCCTACAAATTCTAAAGTACATGAGTTGTATCTTATGGGACGGTTTGGGGAAAGCAGTGAGGTCCAGGAGTACGGTAAATCCGAGGACCAATTGGACGAATATAATTATGTTTTTTCTCTTTCAGACCAGCCATGGGAGTAAGGAGTAGGCGGATAAAATCGCAGTCACCGACATTTCCATTTAGTGATTACTAAGAAATGACTAATAACATACATATTATAAAAACGGGGGAATGTTGGGTTTATTCTGTTTTATTATTATAATAGTTATATTAATTCATTTCTTTATTAAATCAATCTCTTTCTTTTCTTTGTATTAATTCATTACTTTGTTAAATCATTCTCTTTCTGTTTTTCAAAAGTCTTGAGGTCACACCAAGTCATCTTAAACCTAGACAGCCTGTTCCAGGATGGTTATACAAACAATCCACCCAATCTGGGTCCTTGAGATTTGGTGGGCCCTTGGTGACGAGGACAGGGCTATTCGGACAATAACAAGAATATTGTTATCGTTATGTAACCGTACACTTCGGGTTTTTCTGTATGTAACGATTATATGATTATGATTATATTATATGATTCTTAGGTCAAGGAGGTTGTATAATTACTCTAATCTAAATGTTGTTAGGTCTAGTCCCTGTTTTTGTTATTAGTAAAATACCTTGATTGTTATTGTAGTCCCAGATGTTGTTTTTACTCATACGTGATGGAATGATCAACAACTCTGTAACTTGTGACCATAAGAATAGGACGAAAATGTCTATTCGGGGAGACGTTCGGAAGTTGTAAGGGACACTTGCTGTAACTCTCCCTTCCGGAGGCTTTTACCTGTTGTATCCATTTCTATTTAATTAAATGTCAATAATTGAATAAGATGTCTTCCTGCAGTTATTGATAATTACGGACGAAGGTAATTATTAATGAACCTGACATTGGGCTACGGCAGTAGGCAAGAGGGAACAGACATAACAACTCATTGGTTGTGGCGCGGGCTGTGAGTGCGGTGTATCTGTACCAACTGTTCCTCATCATCGGGTTGTAGTCGTTTTCTTGCTGTGTTTGGACATGGGCGAGAATAAGGTGTATCTACTCAGGCTTAGGTGTTCCTGCCGGACGGATTTTGAGTAGGCGTGTGGCGGATGGTTGTATGAAGGGGTTCACACCAATCACTTTTGGGACCATGGCTGGACTAGTAGTGCGGATGGTGATAGTAAAGAGGGGGCCTTTTCCTGGTCGGTCCGGTCGGAGGCATAGGTTGATGCAGCCTTTTTGTTGGATATTGGTCGTAAGGTCTAAGCATATGTTTACCATCTTTGATGGTGGTGGCTAACTTGGTGAAGTTAGCGGTCATGGTGGTAGCTTCTTTGGAAAGGGGCCATGTGATGGTTTTGTAGCCTGTATGGAGGAGGACCTGGTCCAAGGTGTCCGGACAGACCACTCAGACTCTGGGAGCTTGTAGGTACCAATAAAAATAACTAGAGTCAGTCCCGTATAATCCCAAGTGAGTAAGCTGTAGGCTGAGCAAAGGGACTTGAACGACGATTGGTGTCTTGGTTAATGGGATGCAGATCTGGGGTCCCTGATCGTTTCCTGAACCAGCTAGTGGGGCATTCTCCTCCAGTGGGAATGTACCAAGGTTCTGGTACGTTCCCCCCATGTGGTTGAACACAGAGCGGTGATGATGATGGCCAAAATCACACGGTGAGGTCCGTCCCAACGTGGAGAAGACCAGCACCTTCTTTTTATCACCTTGACGAGTACCAGGTCTCCTGGGGACAGGACCTCCTCTGTGGGAGACAGAGAAGATGTCGGCAGATTATTTTGCATTCATCACAGTTCTTTCTTGGAACATTTTGCATAACCACTTAGTGAGGGAATCTGTTTCTCTTTTCTCTTCTACCACCAGATCTTTTTCCCACATTGTTAAGTGGAAGGGTCTGTCGTTCACTGCCTCAAATGGTGTGCATCCCTGTGCTGTTGGAATGATTCTCATGTACGTTTCTACCAGGCTCAGGCATTCTTGCCATGGTTTTCCTGTATCTTCCATGGTTTTTCTGAGTCTGAGTTTTACTGTTCTAATGGTTTGTTCGACGAGTCCAGCACTTTGGTTCAGTTAGATGAAATCCATGTTCAGAAGCTCGAAGGGATATGTTCCTGTTTGCCTTGTTCCATGCTTGGGTTGTTCATTGCCTTGAGAGTTGTGTCTACAGCAGTTTAGACAGTTTCTGCAAAATAATTGAAGTAAGTTTGGAGACCTCTGGGAACATGCATTGTTTGTTGTACTGTACTGATCATCCCTCCTGTTGAGACATGGCTCCTCCCATGGCTCAATTTGGCAATTACTTCAAACAATGATCGTGTCACGCATGGCTTGTTTTCTACTGCATAGAGTCCGTTATTGTGTTGAGTGGCTCCTTCTGTTTCCCATTGCAGTTTCTCTTTTTCTGGGGAATGATTTTGCATTTCTCTTAGGAATTCAGCAGGGATTGGGCTGTGTCTTTCCACCGTCACGTCTTGTTCTAGGAATAGTCTACATGCCTCTGTCAGTGCCACTATTTCTGCGGCTTGTGCAGACCAGTCGCCGGGGAGTCGTCCTGTCTTGAGGTTGTCTTTTTGAGTCACCACGGCATATACGTTGTGTTTTTCTCCATCCAGGGTTTTTGATGATGATCCATCCCCATAGGCAATGTGTCCGGGGGGCAATGGGTTGTCCATTAGGTCAGTTGCATATACGTGGTTAATTATGATTCGTTGAGTGGGCAACTGTGAGAATTGGTTTAACCACTTGTCGTCCGGTCTCCCATGAACTTCAGGGTGACATGTAATGGCCATGTTTGTTGTTCCTGTACTGGGGCTGCTGGGCAGATATCTTCAGACTGTTCTCTTAGACTTTCAGCTACCTTGGCAGAATCATTCCCGACAATGTCGAGAGAGTAGAAGCTGTTAGATGTGGTGGTGTGGAAGATATTTTTGGTCTGTAATTCCCTGGGTCAGAGGCCATTTTGGGTGGCCACTAGGCTTAGCCCAAGCTGGACCATGATATCTCGTCCCGGTAACTCTCCGATTTTCATTTTGCAGTCTGACAATAAACCCATCCCTTTTGTTGCTTTCTGACCCATATTAATCACTTACTTAATAGTTTCAACAACAATTATTTTCTAAATTACCCGAAATTGATCTCCACTTTGTGATTAACCCAATATCTCTGAACACACAAAGACCAAAAGTCCCTGACTTTGTCTTAGTTAAGTCCCTGACTCTATTAACAGACCAAGACTATAATGACTTTGCTAATTCTTGTTCTACTTTCATTGGTCCCGGACCAATTGGTTTATTACCAGACTGCAAAGTGGACAGTGAGAGTTCCTACAGTAGGGTCCTGTTCAACGCGATGTTCCTGAAACTCTAGTCGAATGACCAGTGTGTGTGTCTTAAATACAGGAAAAACTGACAGTTGTCACTAGGACTTTGGACAGATACATTTCAGTCATTTGCAGGGCAAAAAGTAAAAGTAAAAGTGTCAGACAGTTGAATATTTGTGCTGACATGTCACCCCAATCACAAGACTAAGATTGTTTATTCAGTCAGACAGTTGGGTGTTTATGCTGCTATGTCAGCCGTAAGGATGACTACAATGCTGTTATACTCACAAAAACTTATACAATATGAACAAGCATTTGCAAAGATACTTTGTCTAATCTTACATATTCCCCTGCTGCAAAAAAAACTGTCAGAGACACATAGTTACTGTGTATATAGTGTAAAATCGTCCAATTCAAGTAAGTTATCCATTTGGCATCATTCTCATTGATAAAAATTAAGTTACAATGAAAACAATCATACTTGGCCAAAACGTGATTTTCAGGGTATGAAAAGTACATTAAGGCAATAAAAACTGAAAAGTTCCCCTGCTGCCAAACAAACTGTCAGAGACACAGTTACTGTGTATATAGTGTAAAATCGTCCAATTCAAGTAAGTTTTTTATTTGGCATCGTTCAAAGTGATAGAAATTAAGTTACAATGAAAACTATCATACTTGGCCAAAACGTGATTATCAGGCCATGAAAAGCACATTAAGGCAATAAAAACTGAAACGTTCCCCTGCTGCCAACGCACTGTCAGAGACACATAGTTCCTGTGTATATAGTGTAAAATCGTCCTATCCATGTAAGTCTTTCATTGGCATCATTCTAGGTGATTCTGGAGCTATTTCCCACCATAAAAAGTGTCCAAAACAGGCATTTTGCGATTAAAATAGTGGTTGTATTAGAACCAGGCCCAGGCGATTCTGGTTGGTGTTTTTACCCTGAAATTGTGTCCAATGATGATAAGGATGTATTTTTGATTATTCTGTATAAAAATAATCATCTAGGGATGTTCAGAAGTTTTGTTACGCCCGAATCAATGACCTCAATTTGGGCACTTTATTTACAAGTGGTGGTTTTTAAGAACCAGGCCCAGTCGGTTCTGGTTGGTGCTTTTACCCAGATATAGTATCCATTGTGTGGGTAGATGTATTTTCACTATTCTGTCTAAAAATAAAGATCCAGGACAGTTCCGGGGCTATTTCCCTCCATAAATAGTGTCCAAAACATGCATTTTGCGATACAAAATAGTGGCTGCATTATAACAGGGTCCAGTCGGTTCTGGTGGGTGTTTGTATACGAAACTTGTGTCCAATTATGATGGGGATGTATACTTGACTATTCTGTATAGAAGTAATCATCTAGCGATGTTCAGAAGTTCTGTTATGCCCGAATGAATTACTTTCATTTGGTCACTTTATTTACAAGTGGTGGTTTAGAAACAGGCCCAGTCGGTTTTGGTTGGTGCTTTTACCCAGAATTTGTGTTTATTGTGTGAGTGGATGTATTTTCACTATTTTGTATAACAATAATGATCCAGGATGATTCTGGAGCTATTTCCCACCACAAACAGTGTCCAAAACAGGCATTTTGCGGTTAAAGTAGTGGTTGTATTAGAACCACGCCCAGTCGGTTCTGGTTCGTGTTTTTACCCAGAAATTGTGTCCAATGATAATGGGGATGTATTTTTTATTATTCTTTATAAAAATAATATTCTAGGGATGTTCAGAAGTTCTGTTATGCCCTAATCAATGACCTCAATTTGGGCACTTTATTTACAAGTGGTTGTTTAGAACCAGGCCCAGTCGGTTCTGGTTGGTGCTTTACCCACAATTAGTGTCGATTGTGTGGGTTTGATGTATTTTCACTATTCTCTGTAAGAATAAAGATCCAGGGATGTTCTGAGACTATTTCCCACCAGAAATAGTGTCAAAAACATGCATTTTGCGACAAAAATAGTGGTTGTATTAGAACCAGGCCCAGTCGGTTCTGGTTTGTGTATACCCCCTTAACGTGTGTCCAATAGGAATGGGGTTGTATTTTTGACTATTCTGTATAAAAATGATCATCTAGGGATGTTCAGAAGTTCTTCTATGCCCGAATAAATGACCTCCATTTGGGCACTTTATTTTGCATGGTGGTTGTAGTAGAACCAAGCCCAGTCGGTTCTGGTTGGTGCTTTTACCCAGAGTTAGTGTTGATTGTGTAGGTGGATGTATTTTCACTATTCTGTCTAAAAATAAAGATCCAGGATGGTTCTAGGGGTATTTACCACCATAAATAGTCTCCAAAACATGCATTTTGCGATAAAAAATAGTAGTTGAAAAAATGAAAAAATGAAAATCAGACATAGGCATTGTCGTCATCATTGACTTGACAAAAAGCTTAGTAGTCATCATACCCTCAGCAGCGTATGACGAAATTGTATAGTGCTTCACCACAAGTTCGTCTTTCCAGGCCAGACACATTTATGACATTTATTTATGACATATTCATACTTGTTAGCTCTCCGCCTTGAGCGCCATTTTGCGGCGACTGCAAGATGCCTCACCGATGCCAACAAGAATAAGGTGGATCACTTACCTCTCAGTCTTTATACTTACCCTCCCTCAGTCAGCCTTTGGGGAGCCTATCCGTGACGTGGACTCCCAGAAATTTGAAGGATTGGACCCTGTCTACACATACTCCGTTAATGAGGAGTGGGGCCAGGTCTGTGCTGCGCTTGCGAAAGTCCAGGATTATTTCTTTAGTCTTTGCGGTATTTAGTGTAAGATTGTTCGCCGAGCACCAAGAAGACAGTTTGTCGACCTCGTCTCTGTAAGCTGACTCATCCCCGCCTGAGATGAGTCCGATCACAGTGGTGTCATCGGCGAATTTGATGATAGAGTTTGACTGGTGGGCTGGTGTGCAGTCGTATGTGTACAAGGAGTACAGGAAAGGACTCAGTACACAGCCTTGTGGTGAGCCAGTGTTCAGTGTAATGGCGGAAGAGAGGTGTGGACCCATTCTGACAGTTTGTGGTCGACCAGTCAAGAAGTTCTTTACCCAGCAGCAGATTGAAGAGGATAGTCCAAGGTGGTAGAGTTTGTCCTTCAGGATGTCCGGCTTGATGGTGTTAAAGGCTGAGCTATAGTCTATGAAAAGTATCGTCACATAGTTCCCCCGGTGCTCCAGGTGGCTCAGTGCTGTGTGAAGAGCCACAGCGATAGCATCCTCAGTGGACCTGTTTTCTCTATAAGCAAACTGGTGAGGGTCAACTGAGGGGGGGATTGTCCTTCTGATGTGTCGGGCCACCAACTTTTCAAAGCACTTCATGATCACAGGCGTGAGAGCAACAGGCCTGTAATCGTTCAAGCTGCAGATGGTTGGCCTTTTTGGGGACAGGAATGATGGTGGCAGATTTTAGGCAGGCAGGAACGATGGATAGTTGCATTATAACTGGGTAGTCTCGGTTCTGGTTGCTGTTTATATCCGAAACTTGTGTCCAAAGAGGATGGGGATGTATATTTTACTATTCTGTTTAAAAATAATCATGTAGGGATGTTTTGGGGCTTTTTTTACACAAGAATCAAAAACCTCCAATGGATCTTTATTTTGCACGGTGGTTGAATTAGAACCGGGCCCAGTCGGTTCTGGTTGCCGCTTTTACCCAGATTTAGTGTCAATTGTGTGGATGGATGCATTTTCACTATTATGTGTAAAATTAAAGATGCAGGGATGTTCTGGGAATATTTCACACCGTCAATAGTGTCCAAAACATTTTGCGATAAAAATAGTGGTTGTATTAGAACAAGGCCCAATCGGTTCTGGTTGGTGTATTTACCCAGAATTTGTGTTGATTGAGTGGGTGGATGTAGTTTCACTATTTTCTATAAAAATAATGTTTCCCACCATAAACATTGTCCAAAACAGGCATTTTGCGATTAAAAAAGAGGTCGTATTAGAACCAGGCCCAGTCGGTTCTGGTTGGTGCTTCTACCCATAATTAGTGTTGAATGTGTAGATGGATGTATTTTCACTATTCTGTGTAAAAATAATGATCCAGGATGGTTCTGGAGCTATTTTCCCACCATAAACAGTGTCCAAAACAGGCATTCTGCGATTAAAATAGTGGTTGTATTAGAACCAGGCCCAGTCTGTTCTGGTTGGTGAATTTACCCGAAAAATTGTATCCATTGACGATGGGGATGTATTTTTGATTATTATGTATAAAAATAATCATCTTGGGATCTTCAGAAGTTCTGTTATTCCCGAATCAATGACCTCCATTTGGGCACATTATTGACGGAGCTCACGACCATGATCCAGTGTGTGGCTCGGATGTGTCCCTCAAACACAAATACTGGTCAGTCTCATCCAAAATCCTAATGGCTCAGTTCCCTTGAGTGGGAGCGGCAAGGAACGCCCTGCATTTGAAGACCATTGAAGGCAGGTTCCGGGCCTGTGTCGGCGCATCAGTCAGGCTGGGTAGCCGCTATGGCCCAAGTGATTTTCCAGGGCTGCCCTGCTCTTGACGGAGTGGCCACCCAGCGGGGCTGTGTGTGTTTCATGGTGGGAGACTCGTGCTGCCCCTTCATCCCTGCCGGCATGTCCTGCTCGGTCCATGATGCCCTGCAGGCTATTAGGAACATGCAGAGAGCTGTGACCGGAGATCCGGGTCCACAACGAGGATGGCTTGACTGGTTCTTCTCTGGCTCATGGAAACAGCCACTTCAATATTTCGATATTTTCACAGACACAAAAGGAGGAAATTGTGGGATGGACTGGCTAACTGGCTTAATAATTGTTTATTCTTGTCGCACCATGTGGTCATACTGGTTTAACTTTGTTTTTTAAGATCGTAGAATGCAAGGTAGACTAGCCAAACTGGTTTTACAATTGAATTAAAAGATCGTGGAATGTCAGAAAGGCTAACTAGTTGGCCTTGCAATTGTTTGTTCGCCTCGAGAAATATAAGAAAGGCTGGCTAACAGGGTTTGCAATTTTTTCCTTGTATTGTGCGATGAAAAGACGTTCAACTTCAGGAGTAACTGTCACTCTCCAGGTCATCTAGGGTCAAGTGCACACTTGAAAACTTTCATATTCGACCAAAACGTGCTTATCAGCACATAAAAAGCACATTTGGTGGTACGCGGGAAGAACGGCAGCAGACAAAAAGGCTACGGTGGAAAGACACAGCCCAATCCTTGCTGAATTCCTAAGAGAAATGCAAAATCATGCCCCAGAAAAAGAGAAACTGCAATGGGAAACAAAAGGAGCCACTCAACACAAGAACGGACTCTATGCAGTAGAAAACAAGCCATGCGTGACACGATCATTGTTTGAAGTAATTGCCAAATTGAGCCATGTGAGGAGCCATGTCTCAACAGGAGGGATGATCAGTACAGTACAACAAACAATGCATGTTCCCAGAGGTCTCCAAACTTACTTCAATTTTTTGGGCAGAAACTGTCTGAACTGCTGTAGACACGACTCTCAAGGCAACGAACGACCCAAGCATGGAACAAGGCAAACAGGAACATATCCCTTCGAGCTTCTGAACATGGATTTCATCAAACTGAATCAAAGTGCTGGACTCGTCGAACAAACCATTAGAACAGTAAAACTCAGACTCAGAAAAAACATGGAAGACCAACCACAGCTATGGGCCAAGCGACAGAACGAAGAACTCGCCAACCTCACCTACAACTGTATTCTGGGTAATTTGAGAGAATCCTTCCAGCAAAGCTCGTCGCCGACGTGTTTTAGAGTCCGCGGCTGGCCTTAACCCATATGTCTACGCAGTCTCCTCCCTGGTTCACGGACGGAGTTATCGGCCTTAACCCCTATCTGTCTACGCAACCGACTCACGGACTGGGTCACCAAAACTGTTAGACTATAAATATTTTACCTGACTCCAATTCCTTAACTCTGTAGTCTCCAGTCTAACAATGGAGCGTGTTCAGCATCGGAGGAGACAAACCAGGGTTGAGCGAGTTTATCCACAGATGATTTATTCCATTCAAATTGATTCATACAGAGCTCCGGGTCTCCCTCCCATAGAATAAGCCCGCTGAGTGTTGATGTCCCAAAGCGGAGGATGGAAAAGACATTGTCCAAACCCGCGTTTGCCCAGTTATAGTCCAACAAAAATGCATATTCATTCGCTGATTAATAATGAGATGTGGGCTGGTCCAGGGCTGCTGTGAGGGGGGGTTTCTCTGGGCTCCACATCTTCCAGCCTTGAATCCACATTATCCAGACCTCTGTCTCCGCTGGTCCTATAAAGTCCCGACCCTCCGCCCTGCTCTTTGTTCCTCTGCCCTTTGAAGTCCTCCATCTGGTCTCTTATCAGTGTGGATCCCACCTTGAAATAAGAATCTCAGGAAGAGCCTTTTGTGAACATTATAGTTGAGGAGTCTCAGACCCATCCTTCTGTTCATATTGTATTTGAGTTGGGAACCAGTGGCGACTCTAAAACAAGACCGCCACAACAAAAGGAATGAGTAAAATGTGATATCAAAATGAAACAGCTATACTAAAAAGAATGAGTAAAATATGATATCAAAATGAAACAGCTATACTAAAAAGAATGAGTAAAATATGATATCAAAATGAAACAGCTATACTAAAAAGAATGAGTAAAATATGTCAAATATGTGCTTGTATGGGTATACCGTGAGGTTTTAATGGAGCTTTATTATTCAGTGGAGGCGCTGAAGGTACAAGAGTCAAAGTTGGTTCGATCTGGGTGGGGGCCCTCACCGCAGCCAAAGCTATTGACGCAATTACCAGGTTGTGTATTGCCAATCTATGCTGTTCCAACTCCTCCTCCTTTCTCAGTATCGACCCCCGCCTCCACCTCCACACCTCCTCTTTTCTCCTTCGGAGTTCCACCTCCTTAGCTGTGACGTCACGCTCTACTTTCCGCAAAGCAATGGACAAGTTATTCATATTCCATTCATGCTTTTGACCTACAAAATGTACATTTTCTTTTAAAGTACTAAATTGTTTCACCAACTCGCGTCTTATTTTTGGTTGTTTTTTTTTAACTTGAACACCACTCAGAACATGTGCTTCCACATCTGCATACAAAATTGTCAATTCATTCCATTCTCCACATTCTCCCGCACTCTCACATCCTTCCATTTTCACCAATTCAATCTAGATCAAGTCTCCGGATAAATTTGGAATTTTAGTATGTTCAATTCTAGGAATTATTGTTACTTTTTTTTTTTTTTTTAGAATCAATTCTAGGAATCAAACATCTGTGGACCCAGTCGTTTCCCTGCTGAAGACTTTAAAATAACTCCTGCATACAACTCTTTCCGGAATCTCTTGTTCCTTTGTTTCATACGACCGTTTTCTCTATCTCAAAACGACCGTTCTGGGATCGTCATTAATTCCGACTCTAGGTATATTACAACCTTTTCGGAATCACCTATTCCCGATATCCCCTTTCTATAGTCACTTCTCCATAATTTAAAAATCCAATAGCAGAATTTTAACGTTTCAGTAATAGGTATTCTGCTTACCTTTCAGTTGATCAGGCGCCTGTCGGAGAAGTCCCAAGAGAAAGGTCTCACGCTCGCAGGCGTGCCCTCACGTTCGCTGACGTGGTTAACTTTTCTTTATTCCCACGTTCGCTGACGTGTTTTAACTTTTCCTTATTCCCACGTTCGCTGACGTGTTTAACTTTTCCTTATTCCCACGTTCGCTGACGTGTTTCGATAACCGCGACTCCACGTTCGCCGACGTGTTTTAGAGTCCGCGGCTGGCCTTAACCCATATGTCTACGCAGTCTCCTCCCTGGTTCACGGACGGAGTTATCGGCCTTAACCCCTATCTGTCTACGCAACCGACTCACGGACTGGGTCACCAAAACTGTTAGACTATAAATATTTTACCTGACTCCAATTCCTTAACTCTGTAGTCTCCAGTCTAACAATGGAGCGTGTTCAGCATCGGAGGAGACAAACCAGGGTTGAGCGAGTTTATCCACAGATGATTTATTCCATTCAAATTGATTCATACAGAGCTCCGGGTCTCCCTCCCATAGAATAAGCCCGCTGAGTGTTGATGTCCCAAAGCGGAGGATGGAAAAGACATTGTCCAAACCCGCGTTTGCCCAGTTATAGTCCAACAAAAATGCATATTCATTCGCTGATTAATAATGAGATGTGGGCTGGTCCAGGGCTGCTGTGAGGGGGGGTTTCTCTGGGCTCCTCATCTTCCAGCCTTGAATCCACATTATCCAGACCTCTGTCTCCGCTGGTCCTATAAAGTCCCGACCCTCCGCCCTGCTCTTTGTTCCTCTGCCCTTTGAAGTCCTCCATCTGGTCTCTTATCAGTGTGGATCCCACCTTGAAATAAGAATCTGAGGAAGAGCCTTTTGTTAACATTATAGTTGAGGAGTCTCAGACCCATCCTTCTGTTCATATTGTATTTGAGTTGGGAACCAGTGGCGACTCTAAAACAAGACCGCCACAACAAAAGGAATGAGTAAAATGTGATATCAAAATGAAACAGCTATACTAAAAAGAATGAGTAAAATATGATATCAAAATGAAACAGCTATACTCAAAAGAATGAGTAAAGTATGATATCAAAATCAAACAGCTATACTAAAAAGAATGAGTAAAATATGTCATATTCTTCACCACTCAACGAATCATAATTAACCACGTATATGCAAATGACCTAATGGACAACCCATTGCCCCCCGGACACATTGCCTATGGGGATGGATCATCATCAAAAACCCTGGATGGAGAAAAACACAACGTATATGCCGTGGTGACTCAAAAAGACAACCTCAAGACAGGATGACTCCCCGGCGACTGGTCTGCACAAGCCGCAGAAAAAGTGGCACTGACAGAGGCATGTAGACTATTCCTAGAACAAGACGGGACGGTGGAAAGACACAGCCCAATCCCTGCTGAATTCCTAAGAGAAATGCAAAATCATGCCCCAGAAGAAGAGAAACTGCAATGGGAAACAGAAGGAGCCACTCAACACAAGAATGGACTCTATGCAGTAGAAAACAAGCCATGCGTGACAAGATCATTGTTTGAAGTAATTGCCAAATTGAGCCATGGGAGGAGCCATGTCTCAACAGGAGGGATGATCAGTACAGTACAACAAACAATGCATGTTCCCAGAAGTCTCCAAACTTCAATTTTTTTGGCAGAAACTGTCTGAACTGCTGTGGACACAACTCTCAAGGCAATGAACGACCCAAGCATGGAACTAGGCAAACAGGAACATATCCCTTCGAGCTTCTGAACATGGATTTCATCAAACTGAACCAAAGTGCTGGACTCGTCGAACAAACCATTAGAACAGTAAAACTCAGACTCAGAAAAACCATGGAAGACACAGGAAAACCATGGCAAGAATGCCTGAGCCTGGTAGAAACGTACATGAAAATCATTCCAACAGCACAGGGATGCACACCATTTGAGGCAGTGAACGACAGACCCTTCCACTTAACAATGTGGGAAAAAGATCTGGTGGTAGAAGAGAAAAGAGAAACAGATGCCCTCACTAAGTGGTTATGCAAAATGTTCCAAGAAAGAACTGTGATGAATGCAAAATAATCTGCCGACATCTTCTCTGTCTCCCACAGAGGAGGTCCTGTCCCCAGGAGACCTGGTACTCGTCAAGGTGATAAAAAGAAAGTGCTGGTCTTCTCCACGTTGGGACGGACCTCACCGTGTGATTTTGGCCATCATCATCACCGCTCTGTGTTCAACCACATGGGGGGAACGTACCAGAACCTTGGTACACTCCCACTGGAGGAGAATGCCCCACTAGCTGGTTCAGGAAACGATCAGGGGCCCCCAGATCTGCATCCCATTAACCAAGACACCAATCGTCGTTCAAGTCCCTTTGCTCAGCCTACAGCTTACTCACTTGGGATTACACAGGACTGACTCCAGTTATTTTTATTGGTACCTACAAGCTCCCAGAGTCTGAGTGGTCTGGCCAGACACCTTGGACCAGGTCCTCCTCCATACAGGCTACAAAACCATCACATGGCCCCTTTCCAAAGAAGCTACCACCATGACCGCTAACTTCACCAAGTTAGCCACCACCATCAAAGATGGTAAACATATGCTAGACCTTACGACCAATATCCAACAAAAAGGCTGCATCAACCTATGCCTCCGACCGGACCGACCAGGAAAAGGCCCCCTCTTTACTATCACCATCCGCACTACTAGTCCAGCCATGGTCCCCAAAGTGATTGGTGTGAACCCCTTCGTACAACCATCCGCCACACGCCTACTCAAAATCCGTCCGGCAGGAACACCTAAGCCTGAGTAGATACACCTTATTCTCGCCCATGTCCAAACACAGGAAGAAAACGACTACAACCTGATGATGAGGAACAGTTGGTACAGATACACCGCACTCACAGCCCGTGCCACAACCAATGAGTTGTTATGTCTGTTCCCTCTTGCCTACTGCCGTAGCCCAACCACAGCTATGGGCCAACCGACAGAACAAAGAACTCGCCAACCTCACCTACAACTGTATTCTGGGTAATTTGAGAGAATCCTTCCAGCAAAGCTCGACCGCCTACATACCATGGTCGCAGTACCATTAGCAGCTACAGTCAATACCGCAACGTATGTCCAGTGCAACAACCGAACAGACTGTTATCCATCCTGTTTCAACTTCAGCGGACCGGATCCGAAGACCCCTTTAGACCAACTTCACGTCACCAGGTGTGCCGAGATCAGACACATTCCTTCCCAATCATGGACAGTACTGGACCAAATATGGTGGCTCTGCGAAAGGCAAATGTATATGATCATCCCCACCAATACAACTGGGCTCTGTGTCCCTACATCTGCATCCGACCACACGTACGTTCTAACAGCAGACTCGATTCCAACTGTCGACGCCAACCCACATCTACCCACCAGGCGTCAACGACGGAGCTTTGATTTCTTCCCCCATGATTCAGTTTGGGGCTCGGATGTCCCCCTCTAATACAAACAATGGTCAGTCTCCTCCAAAATCATGATGGCGGTGTTCCCCAGGGTAGGAACAGCGAAGAACACCCTACGTCTGGAAACCATTGACTACAGATTCCAGGCCCGACACTAATCAATTACTTGTTGCCCTGCAAATGACTGAAACGTATCTGTCCAAAGTCTTAGGGACAACTGTCAGTTTTGCCTGTATTTAAGACACACTCACTGGTCATTCGACTAGAGTTGCAGTAACATCGCAGTGAACAGGACCCCACTGTAGGAACTCTCACTGTCCACTTTGCAGTCTGGTAATACATATTTTCTATTTAAATTTATCTCACTCTTTCTTAGCCTGCTCCTGAAGTTGTATTTTCAGACCTAACAAACATTTCAGTTTTTTTGCCCTAATGTGCGTTTCATGTGCTGTTAATCACGTTTTGGCCAAGTATCATAGTTTTCACTATAACTTAACCTAACCCTAACCCTAACCCTAACCCTAACTTCCATCACTTAGAATGATATCAAATGAAAAACCTACTTAATTTGGACGATTATACACTATATACACAGTAACTATGTGTCACTGACAGTTTGTTTCGCAGCGGGGGAACATTTCAGTTTTTATTGCCTTAATGTGCATTTCATGCGCTGAAAATCACGTTTTGGCCAAGTATCATAGTTTTCACTATAACTTAATTTCTAGCACTTAGAATGATGCAAAATGAAAAACTTACTTGAATTGGACAATTATACACTATATACACAGTAACTATGTGCCTCTGACAGTTTGTTTCGCAGCAGGGGAACATTTCAGTTTTTATTGCCTTAACGTGCGTTTCATGCGCTGAAAATCACGTTTTGGCCAAGTATCATAGTTTTCACTATAACTTAATTTCTAGCACTTAGAATGATGCTAAATGCAATACTTACTTGAATTGGATGATTTTACACTATAGACACAGTAACTATGTGCCTCTGGCAGTTTGTTTCGCAGCAGGGAACATTTCAGTTTTTATTGCCTTAACGTGCATTTCATGCGCTGAAAATCACGTTTTGGCCAAGTATCATAATTTTCACTATAACTTAATTTCTATCACTTAGAATGATGCTAAATGAAAAACTTACTTGAATTGGAGAATTATACACTATATACACAGTAACTATGTGTCTCTGACAGTTTGTTTCGCAGCAGGGGAACATTTCAGTTTTTATTGCCTTAACGTGCGTTTCATGCGCTGAAAATCACGTTTTGGCCAAGTATCATAGTTTTCACTATAACTTAATTTCTATCACTTAGAATGATGCCAAATAAAAAACTTACTTGAATTGGACAATTATACACTATATACACAGTAACTATGTGTCTCTGACAGTTTGTTTCGCAGCAGGGGAACATTTCAGTTTTTATTGCCTTAACGTGCGTTTCATGCGCTGAAAATCACGTTTTGGCCAAGTATCATAGTTTTCACTATAACTTAATTTCTATCACTTAGAATGATGCTAAATTATTAGGTTCATTAATAATTACCTTCGTCCGTAATTATCAATAACTGCAGGAAGACATCTTATTCAATTATTGACATTTAATTAAATAGAAATGGATACAACAGATAAAAGCCTCCGAAGGGGAGAGTCAGCAAGTGTCACCTTACAACTTCCGAACGTCTCACCGAATAGACGTTTTCGTCCCACTCTTATGGTTATGAATCAAAACAAGTTACAGAGTTGTTGATCATTCCATCACGTATGAGTAAAAACAACATCTGGGACTACAATAACAATCAAAGTTTTTTACTGATAACAAAAACAGGAGACTAGACCTAACAACATTTAGATTAGAGTAATTATACAACCTCCTTGACCTAATGAATCATATAATATAATCATAATCATATAATGGTTACATACAGAAAAACCCGAAGTGCACGGTTACATAACGATAACAACATTCTTGTTATTGGCCGAATAGCCCTGGCCTCGTCACCAAGGGCCCACCAAATCTCAAGGACCCAGATTGGGTGGATTGTTTTTATAACCATCCTGGAACAGGCCGTCCAGGTTAAAGATGACTTGGCAATACTCGTGACCTCGCAACACTTTTGAAAACAGAAAGAGAATGATTTAACAAAGTAATGAATTAATACAGAGAATAGAAAGAGAATGATTTAATAAAGAAATGAATTAATATAACTATTATAATAGTAAAACAGAATAAACCCAACATTCCCCCGTTTTTATAATATGTATGTTATTAGTCATTTCTTAGTAATCACTAAATGGTAATGTCGGGTGCCTGTGATTTTTCCCGCCTACTCCTTACTCCCATGGCTGGTCTGAAAGAGAAAGAACATAATTATATTCGTCCAATTGGTCCTCAGATTTACCGTACTCCTGGACCTCACTGCTTTCCCCAAACCGTCCCATAAGATACAACTCATGTACTTTAGAATTTGTAGGGGCAATTGCAGTATTTATAAGTCGGCTTAGCAAGGAGCGCAAACAGGGGATAATACAGCACCCACACAATGTTAGGATAGCGGTTATTGTGCCAATAGTCACCATGAAGGATGTAGCCAAATCTTTATATTTTCCAAAGGTCTTATCCCACCAATCTGACAATGCGGACGTATCTACTCCAGAATACTCTTGCATATTGCGGTTCAGTGTTTGCAGGCCAGTAATGGCCCTGGTGAGAGATCCACTGGGTGACGTGTTGTTCGGTATGAAGGTGCAACATTGTTTTCCAAACATTGCACACACGCCCCCTGTTTCAAGGATCATATCCACCGCTATGCGATTCTGGAACGCCATCAGACTGGTAGCTGCCAGTTGTTCCTTCATGGCCACAAATCCCTGTTTAACATAATTTCCAAGTTTTGGACATTGTAATGTAAGTAATTTATTCTATCCACATTTTTGTTTGGGGTGATTAGAAGGAAGATGGACTCCCAACCTGCTGCGATCTGATTAGCCAGCTTATACTCATCTGGTACGCCCCGGGGGATGCCAATCGCATCAATGTATGTTGGATCTCCTTCCCTCCATGCCTCTCGACCATGTCGGGAGGGTCGACCCTTCACCTCCGAATTCTGAGCCGCCAATTGTATCTCCTCCACTGTGGATGGAAAAACAGACACCGGTAAGAGCAGTGAGACCAAAGTACCTAGTCCTGCCGCGTTTTGGCAGGAGTCGTATAATTTATCTACCACCCCGCCACCATAGGCAAGAACGTGGTATCAGGGGTGTAGCTTGTTTTAAAACGCCGGTACACCACGTCTCATTTATTGCCCCCAGCTTCAGACCATGCCCTGTAAGGTTTAAGCTGGTAAAATGATTAAACAGTGGAAAAATTGACTTCCTATTTACTGCGTAACAGGATAAACACTGTTTCAATATTTTTTTTTCTTGCCAAGTAGGACACGTTTTTTCATTTGTAAAAACACTTTTCCCCAAAAGAATGGTGATTGAGGGAGTTGTTAGATCCCATCGTATTTTCCCTTGTCTGGTAGGTTATCCTAATCCTTTGTAAGATGGTTTAGTCTCAATTGAAACCATATGGAGACGTCAAACCCAATATAAAAGAGTTCCCTATAGTTTTATGGTATTGCTTGCTGAGCAATAATCTTTTCAATTAATTATTATATGACAATAGGCTATGGTTTTGTTACAACGGTACGTTCGAAATTCGCATGTTTATTCCATATGCAGCGTTATACTCAACAAATAATGGAAATGGGAAACAGATACCAATGGTATATTGATGCTAGGCCGTACCAGGACACAGGGGGTAATTGGGCACACACCTTTGTAATGGATCAGTCGACCCGCTGGTCACCTGGTACTTATGGCTGGTCAAAAACAGCTAAAGAATGGCAAAAAGGGTTTCAAATTTTTCTGTTGATAATTCTGGTTTGTATCTCAGGATAAATGAGTCGGAAGGCACTTTACCTCTGTGGAGGGAGGGGGACTGGACTTCATCGTCCACAAAGTGTAGCTTCCTGAACCTGTTGTATGGTGTTCGGACAACGATCCATGCTGGTCAGTGGGGATATGTAAAAACCCCAATATTACTCAGGCGACAACCGGCAAGGTGATTCCGTCATTTGTATCCCCTAGATCGAGTATAGTCCAGATAATTCATGGCAAACCATCAGTGGACGAGTGGTTTAGAATGACTACAGGTGTTTCAGCGTTATCTAACAATTGGCTGTTAATGGCGGAACAAGCTGCCAGCGAAACCCGAAATGATTGTCTCGTATGTATGGGTGCCCGACCCGTACTCCGTATCATTTCGGCCCCAATTGATAAAGAATGTATTGTGGACCTCCTAAAAAACACCAATCCAACCTTTAAGTGCTCTAAATACGATTCGATATTCCCACTTACCCGAGAGAACAAAGAAAAAACAATTTTTGACAAATATGTAGCACGCCAAAATTTTACCTGCCTCAAATTACAAGGGACTGGAACATCATTGGGAAGCATTCCGTCTGACTGGTGTGTATCAAACATGTTCTTTCCGGTACCATACCCCTTATCCCGAGCTGACATCTGGTTATGGTGTGGAAGTGATAAGTTGTATGATAGATTGCCCACAAATGCTGCGGGTGTGTGTTCTGTGGTGTCTCTGTTACTTCCTGTTTCTGTTTCCTCAGTGAATCTCACAGCTGAAATAAGGTTACCTCCAAACCTGAAGGAGGTCTTGCATCGCCAAAAGAGAGCACCACACACCTGGATGGGTAACTCCGATCCCACCTATATTGACGCCATAGGCGTCCCCCGTGGCGTTCCTAATGAGTATAAACTTGCTAATCAGGTTTCAGCGGGATTCGAAAGTATTCTAATTTGGGTAACTCCCAACAAAAATGTTGATCGCATCAATTATATTCATTACAATGTCCAGCGACTTGGCAATTACACGGTTGAGTCGTTAGAGGCGGTACGTGACCAGCTAGCGGCAACATCCCTCATGGCCTTCCAAAATCGTATAGCATTAGACATGTTATTGGCTGAGAAGGGTGGTGTGTGTGCTATCTTTGGTGATGCCTGTTGTACTTTCATTCCTAATAACACTGCTCCAAATGGACGTCTCACCAAAGCTTTAGAAGGCCTCCGAACCCTGACTAATAAGATGGCCGATCAGTCAGGTGTGGACACCTCAATCTGGGACCAATGGATGGATTATTTTGGTGCCTGGAAAGGTTTGATAGGCAACATCCTCATATCTGCTGGAGTGCTCATTACTCTGCTTATTCTCTGTAGCTGTTGTATCTTCCCCTTAGCTCGTACTCTAGTCACTCGACTGATCGATAAAGCAGTGGGACCAGGCCCTAGAGGTCAGTATGTCCAGTTGCGCCAAACTGACCCCTCTGGACCCCCCGCTGGGCACGTGTTCATGGATATACTAATGTAGTGCTTCTTTGTTTTTATACTAATATAGTTTTACATTTCATTTGACACTAACCTGTGTGGTGTTGTTGATGTGGTCTCTTTAGGAGACCAAGAGAGGGAATGAAGAATATAACATATTTTACTCATTCTTTTTAGTATAGCTGTTTCATTTTGATATCATATTTTACTCATTCTTTTTAGTATAGCTGTTTCATTTTGATATCACATTTTACTCATTCCTTTTGTTGTGGCGGTCTTGTTTTAGAGTCGCCACTGGTTCCCAACTCAAATACAATATGAACAGAAGGATGGGTCTGAGACTCCTCAACTATAATGTTAACAAAAGGCTCTTCCTGACATTCTTATTTCAAGGTGGGATCCACACTGATAAGAGACCAGATGGAGGACTTCAAAGGGCAGAGGAACAAAGAGCAGGGCGGAGGGTTGGGACTTTATAGGACCAGCGGAGACAGAGGTCTGGATGATGTGGATTCAAGGCTGGAAGATGTGAAGCCCAGAGAAACCCCCCCTCACAGCAGCCCTGGACCAGCCCACATCTCATTATTAATCAGCGAATGAATATGCATTTTTGTTGGACTATAACTGGGCAAACGCGGGTTTGGACAATGTCTTTTCCATCCTCCGCTTTGGGACATCAACACTCAGCGGGCTTATTCTATGGGAGGGAGACCCGGAGCTCTGTATGAATCAATTTGAATGGAATAAATCATCTGTGGATAAACTCGCTCAACCCTGGTTTGTCTCCTCCGATGCTGAACACGCTCCATTGTTAGACTGGAGACTACAGAGTTAAGGAATTGGAGTCAGGTAAAATATTTATAGTCTAACATTGGGCAACTGTGAGAATTGGTTTAACTACTTGTCGTCCGGTCTCCCATGAACTTCAGGGTGACATGTAATGGCCATGTTTGTTGTTCCTGTCCTGGTGCTGCTGGGCAGATATCTTCAGACTGTTCTCTTAGACTTTCAGCTACCTTGGCAGAATCATTACCGACAATGTCGAGAGAGTAGAAGCTGTTAGATGTGGTGGTGTGGAAGATATTTTTGGTCTGTAATTCGCTGGGTCGGAGGCCATTTTGGGTGGCCACTAGGCTTAGCCCAAGCTGGACCATGATATCTCGTCCCGGTAACTCTCCGATTTTCATTTTGCATTCTGACAATAAACCCATTCCTTTTGTTGCTTTCTGACCCTTATTAATCACCTACTTAATAGTTTAAACAACAATTATTTTCTAAATTACCCGAAAGTGATTTCTACTTTGTGATTAACCCAATATCTCTGAACACACAAAGACCAAAAGTCCCTGACTTTGTCTTAGTTAAGTCCCTGACTCTATTAACAGACCAAGACTATAAAGCCCTTGCTAATTATTGTTCTACTTTCATTGGTCCCGGACCAATTGGTTTATTACCAGACTGCAAAGTGGACAGTGAGAGTTCCTACAGTAGGGTCCTGTTCAACGCGATGTTCCTGCAACTCTAGTCGAATGACCAGTGTGTGTGTCTCAAATACAGGAAAAACTGACAGTTGTCGCTAGGACTTTGGACAGATACATTTCAGTCATTTGCAGGGCAAAAAGTAATTGATCAGTGTCGGACAGTTGAGTATTTGTGCTGACATGTCACCCCAATCACAAGACTAAGATTGTTTATTCAGTCAGACAGTTGGGTGTTTATGCTGACATGTCAGCCATAAGGATGACTATGATGCTGTTATACTCACAAAAACGTATACAATATGAACAAGCATTTGCAAAGATACTTTGTCTAATCTCACATGTTCCCCTGCTGCCAAACAAACTGTCAGAGACACATAGTTACTGTGTATAAAGTGAAAAATCGTCCAATTCAAGTAAGTTATCCATTTGGCATCATTCTCAAGCTAGAAATTAAGTTATAATGAAAACAATCATACTTGGCCAAAACTTGATTTTCAGGGCATGAAAAGTACATGAAGGCAATAAAAACTGAAAAGTTCCCCTGCTGCCAAACAAACTGTCAGAGACACAGTTATTGTGTATGTAGTGAAAAATCGTCCAATTCAAGTAAGTTTTTCATTTAGCATCATTCTAATTGATAGAAATTAAGTTATAGTGAAAATTCTGATACTTGGCCAAAACGTGATTTTTAGCACATGAAACGCACGTTAAAGCAATAAAAACTGAAATGTTCCCCTGCTGCGAAAGAAACATTCAGAGGCACATAGTTACTGTGTATATAGTGTAAAATCGTCCAATTCAAGTAAGTTTTGCATTTAGCATCATTCTAAGTGATAGAAATTAAGTTATAGTGAAAATTATTATACTTGGCCAAAACGTGATTTTCAGCGCATGAAACGCACGTTAAGGCAATAAAAACTGAAATGTTCCCCTGCTGCGAAAAAAACTGTCAGAGACACATAGTTACTGTGTATACAGTGTATAATTGTCCAATTCAAGTAAGTTTTTCATTTGACATCATTCTAGGTGATTCTGGAGCTATCTCCCACCATAAACAGTGTCCAAAACAGGCGATACAAAATAGTGGTTGCATTATAACAGGGTCCAGTTGGTTCTGGTGGGTGTTTGTATACGAAACTTGTGTCCAATTATGATGGGGATGTATACTTGACTATTTTGTATAGAAATAATCATCTAGCGATGTTCAGAAGTTCTGTTATGCCCGAATGAATTACTTTCATTTGGTCACTTTATTCACAAGTGGTGGTTTAGAAACAGGCCCAGTCGGTTTTGGTTGGTGCTTTTACCCAGAATTTGTGTTTATTGTGTGAGTGGATGTATTTTCACTATTTTGTATAACAATAATGATCCAGGATGGTTCTGGAGCTATTTCCCACCACAAACAGTGTCCAAAACAGGCATTTTGCGGTTAAATTAGTGGTTGTATTAGAACCAGGACCAGTCGGTTCAGGTTCGTGTTTTTACCCAGAAATTGTGTCCAATGATGATGGGGATGTATTTTTGATTATTCTTTATAAAAATAATATTCTAGGGATGTTCAGAAGTTCTGTTATGCCCGAATCAATGACCTCAATTTGGGCACTTTATTTACAAGTGGTTGTTTAGAACCAGGCCCAGTCGGTTCTGGTTGGTGCTTTACCCACAATTAGTGTCGATTGTGTGGGTGGATGTATTTTCACTATTCTCTGTAAGAATAAAGATCCAGGGATGTTCTGAGACTATTTCCCACCATTAATAGTGTCAAAAACATGCATTTTGCGACAAAAATAGTGGTTGTATTAGAACCAGGCCCAGTCGGTTCTGTTTTGTGTATACACCCGTAACGTGTGTCCAATAGGAATGGGGTTGTATTTTTTACTATTCTGTATAAAAAAATATCATCTAGGGATGTTCAGAGGTTCTTCTATGCCCGAATAAATGACCTCCATTTGGGCACTTTATTTTGCATGGTGGTTGTAGTAGAACCAAGCCGAGTCGGTTCTGGGTGGTGCTTTTACCCAGAGTTAGTGTTGATTGTGTAGGTGGATGTATTTTCACTATTCTGTCTAAAAATAAAGATAGGATGGTTCTAGGGGTATTTGCCGCCATAAATAGTCTCCAAAACATGCATTTTGCGAAAAAAATAGTAGTTGCATTATAACTGGGTCGTCTCGGTTCTGGTTGCTGTTTAAATCCGAAACTTGTGTCCAAAGATGAAGGGGATGTATATTTTACTATTCTGTTTAAACATAATCATGCAGGGATGTTTTGGGGCTTTTTTTATAAAAGAATCAAAAACCTCCATTATGGATCGTTATTTTGCATGGTGGTTGAATTAGAACCGGGCCCAGTCGGTTCTGGTTGGTGCTTTTACCAAGAATTAGTGTCAATTGTGTTGAAGGATGCATTTTCACTATTCTGTGTGAAATTAAAGATGCAGGGATGTTCAGAGAATATTTCCCACCATCAATAATGTCCAAAACAGGCACTTTGCATTTAAAATAGTCGTCCTATTAGAACCAGGCCCAGTCGGTTCTGGTTGGTGTATGTAGCCGGAACTTGTGTCAAATGATAATGGGGATGTATTTTTGACTATTCTCTATAAAAATATTCATCTAGGGATTTTCAGAAGTTCTTTTATGCCCGAATCAATGACCTCCCTTTGGGCACTTTATTTTGCATCGTGGTTGTATTAGAACCAGGCTCAGTCGGTTCTGGTTTGTGTATACACCCGTAACTTGTGTCCGATCGGAACGGGGTTGTATTTTTCACTATTCTGTATAAAAATCATCATCTAGGGATGTTCAGAAGTTATTTTATGCCCGAATAAATGACCTCCATTTGGGCACTTTATTTTGCATGGTGGTTGTATTAGAACCAAGCCCAGTCGGTTCTGGTTGGGTCTTATACCCAGAGTTAGTATTGATTGTGTAGGTGGATGTATTTTCACAATTCTGTCTAAAATTAAAGATCCAGGATGGTTCTAGGGCTATTTCCCAGCATAAATTTTCTCCAAAACATGCATTTTGCGATAAAAAATAGTAGTTGCATTATAACTGGGTCCAGTCGGGTCTGGTTGCTCTTTATATCTGAAACTTGTGTCCAAAGATGATTGGGATGTATATTTTACTATTCTGTTTAACAATAATCATGCAGGGATGTTTTGGGGCTTTTTTTATACAAGAATAAAAAACCTCCAATGGATCTTAATTTTGCATGGTTGTTGAATTAGAACCGGGACCAGTCGGTTCTGGTTGCCGCTTTTACCCAGATTTAGTGTCAATTGTGTGGATGGATGCATTTTCACTATTATGTGTAAAATTAAAGATGTAGGGATGTTTTGGGAATATTTCCCACCGTCAATAGTGTCCAAAACATTTTGCGATAAAAATAGTGGTTGTATTAGAACAAGGCCCAATCGGTTCTGGTTGGTGTATATACCCAGAATTTGTGTTGGTTGAGTAGGTGGATGTAGTTTCACTATTTTCTATAAAAATAATGTTTCCCACCATAAACATTGTCCAAAACAGGCATTTTGCGATTAAAATAGTGGTCGTATTAGAACCGGGCCCAGTCGGTTCTGGTTGCCGCTTTTACCCAGATTTAGTGTCAATTGTGTGGATGGATGCATTTTCACTATTATGTGTAAAATTAAAGATGCAGGGATGTTTTGGGAATATTTCCCACCGTCAATAGTGTCCAAAACATTTTGCGATAAAAATAGTGGTTGTATTAGAACAAGGCCCAATCGGTTCTGGTTGGTGTATTTACCCAGAATTTGTGTTGATTGAGTAGGTAGATGTAGTTTCACTATTTTCTATAAAAATATTGTTTCCCACCATAAACATTGTCCAAAACAGGCATTTTGCGATTAAAATAGTGGTCGTATTAGAACCGGGCCCAGTCGGTTCTGGTTGGTGCTTCTACCCATAATTAGTGTTGAATGTGTAGATGGATGTATTTTCACTATTCTGTGTAAAAATAATGATCCAGGATGGTTCTGGAGCTATTTTTCCACCATAAACAGTGTCCAAAACAGGCATTCTGGGATTAAAATAGTGGTTGTATTAGAACCAGGCCCAGTCTGTTCTGGTTAGTGAATTTACCCGAAAAATTGTATCCATTGACGATGGGGATGTATTTTTGATTATTATGTATAAAAATAATCATCTAGGGATCTTCAGAAGTTCTGTTATTCCCGAATCAATGACCTCCATTTGGGCACATTATTGACGGAGCTCACGACCATGATCCAGTGTGTGGCTCGGATGTGTCCCTCAAACACAAATACTGGTCAGTCTCATCCAAAATCGTAATGGCTCAGTTCCCTTGAGTGGGATCGGCAAGGAACGCCCTGCATTTGAAGACCATTGAAGGCAGGTTCCGGGCCTGTGTCGGCGCATCAGTCAGGCTGGGTAGCCGCCATGGCCCAGGTGATTTTCCAGGGCTGCCCTGCTCTTGACGGAGTGGCCACCCAGCGGGGCTGTGTGTGTGCCATGGTGGGAGACTCGTGCTGCCCCTTCATCCCTGCCGGCATGTCCTGCTCGGTCCATGATGCCCTGCAGGCTATTAGGAACATGCAGAGAGCTGTGACCGGAGATTCGGTTTCACAACGTGGATGGCTTGACTGGTTCTTCTCTGGCTCATGGAAACAGCCATTTCAATATTTCGATATTTTCACAGACACAAAAGGAGGGAATTGTGGGATGGACTGGCTAACTGGCTTAATAATTGTTTATTCTTGTCTTACCATGTGGTCATACTGGTTTTACCTTTGTTTGATAAGATCGTAGACTGCAAGGTAGACTAGCCAAACTGGTTTTACAATTGAATTAAAAGATCGTGGAATGTAAGAAAGACTAACTAGTTGGCCTTGCAATTGTTTGTTCGCCTCGCGAAATATAAGAAAGGCTGGCTAACAGGGTTTGCAATTGTTTCCTTGAATTGTGGGATGAAAAAAAGGTTCAACTTCAGGAGTAACTGTCACTCTCCAGGTCATCCAGGGTCAAGTGCACACTTGGAAACTTTCATATTCGACCAAAATATGCTTATCAGCACATAAAAAGCACATTTGGTGGTACGCGGAAAAAACGGCAGCAGACAAAAAGGGCTATTTAGAAAGGTATCACCACTACGCAGAAGATCGTCGGCTACTCTGCCTTCACTGGAAGACATTGCCAGCCCTCGTTACCTCAGCAGAGCCAGGGACATGATCAGGGACCCATGCCACCCTGGTCACAATCGGTTCCAGCTGCTGCTCTCTGGCAGACAGACGCTGTAAGTTTCCCACATCCGTAGCGACTCTAAACTTGGGGTAACACAACACAATCCCTTCTGTGTAATAACTTCGGGTGAGGTAATATGAATAGTCATCAGGTGATCTGACACCTACATGCTGAATCAAGGTAAGTGAAAGACAGTGAGAGGTAAGTGATCCACTCAGGGGGTGGTGATGCAATGTATCCATAAAGGCAGAATTGTAAATTAAGAGTCTGGAGTCATAACTTGTAAAACTGTCAGAGACACAAATGTCTCTCTATATATAGTGTAATATCATCAAATTTTATAATTTAATAAGTTTTTAATTTGGCATCATTCTAATGGCTAGATATTAAGTTATAATGAAAACTATGATACTTGGCCTAAACATGATTTTCAGCGCATGAAAAGCACATTCAGGCAATAAAAACTGAAATGTTCCCCTGCTGCCAAACAAACTGTCAGAGACACATAGTTACTGTGTATATAGTGTATTATCGTCCAATTCAAGTAAGTTTTTCATTTAGCATCATTCTAAGTGATAGAAATTAAGTTATAGTGAAAATTGTGATACTTGGCCAAAACGTGATTTTCAGCACATGAAACGCACGTTAAGGCAATAAAAACTGAAATATTCCCCGGCTGCGAAACAAACTGTCAGAGACACATAGTTACTGTGTTTATAGTGTAAAATCTTCCAATTCAAGTAAGTTTTGCATTTAGCATCATTCTAAGTGATAGAAATTAAGTAATAGTGAAAATTGTGATACTTGCCCAAAACGTTATTTTCAGCACATGAAACGCACGTTAAGGCAATAAAAACTGAAATGTTCCCCTGCTTCGAAACAAACTGTCAGAGACACATAGTTACTGTGTATATAGTGTATTATTGTCCAATTCAAGTTAGTTTTTCATTATGCATCATTCTAAGTGATAGAAATTAAGTTATAGTGAAAACTATGATACTTGGCCAAAATGTGATATTCAGCGCATGAAACGCACGTTAAGGCAATAAAACTGAAATGTTCCCCTGCTTAGAAACAAACTGTCAGAGACACATAGTTACTGTGTATATAGTGTAAAATCGTCCAATTCAAGTAAGTTTTGCATTTAGCATCATTCTAAGTGATAGAAATTAAGTTATAATGAAAATTATGATACTAGCCCAAAACGTGATTTTCAGCGCATGAAACGCACGTTAAGGCAATAAAAACTGAAAGGTTCCCCTGCTGCGAAACAAACTGTCAGAGACACATAGTTACTGTGTATATAGTGTATTATCGTCCAATTCAACTAGGTTTTTCATTTAGCATCATTCTAAGTGATAGAAATTAAGTTATAGTGAAAATTGTGATACTTGGACAAAACGTGATTTTCAGCACATGAAACGCACGTTAAGGCAATAAAAACTGAAATGTTCCCCTGCTGCGACACAAACTGTCAGAGGCACATAGTTACTGTGTATATAGTGTATTATCGTCCAATTCAAGTAAGTTTTTCATTTAGCATCATTCTAAGTGATAGAAATTAAGTTCTGGTGAAAATTATGATACTAGCCCAAAACGTGATTTTCAGCGCATGAAACGCACGTTAAGGCAATAAAAACTGAAATGTTCCCCTGCTGCGAAACAAACTGTCACAGACACATAGTTACTGTGTATATAGTGTAAAGTCGTCCAATTCAAGTAAGTTTTTCATTTAGCATCATTCTAAGTGATAGAATTTAAGTTATGGTGAAAATTGTGATACTTGGCCAAAACGTGATTTTCAGCACATGAAACGCACGTTAAGGCAATAAAAACTGAAATATTCGCCTGCTGCGAAACAAACTGTCAGAGGCACATAGTTACTGTGTATATAGTGTAAAATCGTCCAATTCAAGCAAGTTTTTCATTTGGAATCATTCTAAGTGACAAAAATTAAGTTATAGTGAAAATTATGACACTTGGCCAAAACGTGATTTTCAGCGCATGAAACGCACGTTAAGGCAATAAAAACTGAAATGTTCCCCTGCTGCGAAACAAACTGTCAGAGGCACATAGTTACTGTGTATATAGTGTAAAATCGTCCAATTCAAGTAAGTTTTGCATTTAGCATCATTCTAAGTGATAGAAATTAAGTTATAGTGAAAATTATGATACTTGGCCAAAACGTGATTTTCAGCGCATGAAACGCACGTTAAGGCAATAAAAACTGAAATGTTCCCCTGCTGCGAAACAAACTGCCAGAGGCACATAGTTACTGTGTTTATAGTGTAAAATCTTCCAATTCAAGTAAGTTTTGCATTTAGCATCATTCTAAGTGATAGAAATTAAGTAATAGTGAAAATTGTGATACTTGCCCAAAACGTTATTTTCAGCACATGAAACGCACGTTAAGGCAATAAAAACTGAAAGGTTCCCCTGCTGCGAAACAAACTGTCAGAGACACATAGTTACTGTGTATATAGTGTATTATCGTCCAATTCAACTAGGTTTTTCATTTAGCATCATTCTAAGTGATAGAAATTAAGTTATAGTGAAAATTGTGATACTTGGACAAAACGTGATTTTCAGCACATGAAACGCACGTTAAGGCAATAAAAACTGAAATGTTCCCCTGCTGCGACACAAACTGTCAGAGGCACATAGTTACTGTGTATATAGTGTATTATCGTCCAATTCAAGTAAGTTTTTCATTTAGCATCATTCTAAGTGATAGAAATTAAGTTCTGGTGAAAATTATGATACTAGCCCAAAACGTGATTTTCAGCGCATGAAACGCACGTTAAGGCAATAAAAACTGAAATGTTCCCCTGCTGCGAAACAAACTGTCACAGACACATAGTTACTGTGTATATAGTGTAAAATCGTCCAATTCAAGTAAGTTTTTCATTTAGCATCATTCTAAGTGATAGAATTTAAGTTATGGTGAAAATTGTGATACTTGGCCAAAACGTGATTTTCAGCACATGAAACGCACGTTAAGGCAATAAAAACTGAAATATTCGCCTGCTGCGAAACAAACTGTCAGAGGCACATAGTTACTGTGTATATAGTGTAAAATCGTCCAATCCAAGTAACTTTTGCATTTAGCATCATTCTAAGTGATAGAAATTAAGTTATAGTGAAAACTATGATACTTGGCCAAAACGTGATTTTCAGCGCATGAAACGCACGTTAAGGCAATAAAAACTGAAATGTTCCCCTGCTGCGAAACAAACTGTCGGAGACACATAGTTACTGTGTATATAGTGTAAAATCGTCCAATTCAAGCAAGTTTTTCATTTGGAATCATTCTAAGTGACAAAAATAAAGTTATAGTGAAAATTATGACACTTGGCCAAAACGTGATTTTCAGCGCATGAAACGCACGTTAAGGCAATAAAAACTGAAATGTTCCCCTGCTGCGAAACAAACTGTCAGAGGCACATAGTTACTGTGTATATAGTGTAAAATCGTCCAATTCAAGTAAGTTTTGCATTTAGCATCATTCTAAGTGATAGAAATTAAGTTATAGTGAAAATTATGATACTTGGCCAAAACGTGATTTTCAGCGCATGAAACGCACGTTAAGGCAATAAAAACTGAAATGTTCCCCTGCTGCGAAACAAACTGCCAGAGGCACATAGTTACTGTGTATATAGTGTAAAATCGTCCAATTTAAGTAAGTTTTGCATTAAGCATCATTCTAAGTGATAGAAATTAAGTTATAGTGAAAATTATGACACTTGGCCAAAACGTGATTTTCAGCGCATGAAACGCACGTTAAGGCAATAAAAACTGAAATGTTCCCCTGCTGCGAAACAAACTGTCAGAGGCACATAGTTACTGTGTATATAGTGTAAAATCGCCCAATTCAAGTAAGTTTTGTATTTAGCATCATTCTAAGTGCTAGAAATTAAGTTATAGTGAAAATTATTATACTTGGCCAAAACGTGATTTTCAGCGCATGAAACGCACGTTAAGGCAATAAAAACTGAAATGTTCCCCTGCTGCGAAACAAACTGTCAGAGGCACATAGTTACTGTGTATATAGTGTAAAATCGCCCAATTCAAGTAAGTTTTGTATTTAGCATCATTCTAAGTGATAGAAATTAAGTTATAGTGAAAATTATGATACTTGGCCAAAACGTGATTATCAGCGCATAAAACGCACGTTAAGGCAATAAAAACTGAAATGTTCCCCTGCTGCAAAACAAACTGTCAGAGGCACATAGTTATTGTGTATATAGTGTAATATCGTCCAATTCAAGTAAGTTTTGCATTTAGCATCATTCTAAGTGATAGAAATTAGGTTATAGTGAAAACTATGATACTTGGCCAAAACGTGATTTTCAGCGCATGAAACGCACGTTAAGGCAATAAAAACTGAAATGTTACCCTGCTGCGAAACAAACTGTCAGAGGCACATAGTTACTGTGTATATAGTGTAAAATCGTCCAATTCAAGTAAGTTTTGCATTTAGCATCATTCTAAGTGATAGAAATTAAGTTATAGTGAAAATTATGATACTTGGCCAAAGGTTATAGTGAAAACTATGATACTTGGCCAAAACGTGATTTTCAGCGCATGAAACGCACGTTAAGGCAATAAAAACTGAAATGTTCCCCTGCTGCGAAACAAACTGTCAGAGGCACATAGTTACTGTGTATATAGTGTAAAATCGCCCAATTCAAGTAAGTTTTGTATTTAGCATCATTCTAAGTGATAGAAATTAAGTTATAGTGAAAATTATGATACTTGGCCAAAACGTGATTATCAGCGCATAAAACGCACGTTAAGGCAATAAAAACTGAAATGTTCCCCTGCTGCAAAACAAACTGTCAGAGGCACATAGTTATTGTGTATATAGTGTAATATCGTCCAATTCAAGTAAGTTTTGCATTTAGCATCATTCTAAGTGATAGAAATTAGGTTATAGTGAAAACTATGATACTTGGCCAAAACGTGATTTTCAGCGCATGAAACGCACGTTAAGGCAATAAAAACTGAAATGTTACCCTGCTGCGAAACAAACTGTCAGAGGCACATAGTTACTGTGTATATAGTGTAAAATCGTCCAATTCAAGTAAGTTTTGCATTTAGCATCATTCTAAGTGATAGAAATTAAGTTATAGTGAAAATTATGATACTTGGCCAAAGGTTATAGTGAAAACTATGATACTTGGCCAAAACGTGATTTTCAGCGCATGAAACGCACGTTAAGGCAATAAAAACTGAAATGTTACCCTGCTGCGAAACAAACTGTCAGAGGCACATAGTTACTGTGTATATAGTGTAAAATCGTCCAATTCAAGTAAGTTTTGCATTTAGCATCATTCTAAGTGATAGAAATTAAGTTATAGTGAAAATTATGATACTTGGCCAAAACGTGATTTTCAGCGCATGAAACGCACGTTAAGGCAATAAAAACTGAAATGTTCCCCTGCTGCGAAACAAACTGCCAGAGGCACATAGTTACTGTGTATATAGTGTAAAATCGTCCAATTCAAGTAAGTTTTGCATTTAGCATCATTCTAAGTGATAGAAATTAAGTTATAGTGAAAATTATGACACTTGGCCAAAACGTGATTTTCAGCGCATGAAACGCACGTTAAGGCAATAAAAACTGAAATGTTCCCCTGCTGCGAAACAAACTGCCAGAGGCACATAGTTACTGTGTATATAGTGTAAAATCATCCAATTCAAGTAAGTTTTGCATTTGGCATCATTCTAAGTGCTAGAATATAAGTTATAGTGAAAACTATGATACTTGGCCAAAACGTGATTTTCAGCGCATGAAATGCACATTAAGGCAATAAAAACTGAAATGTTCCCCTGCTGCGAAACAAACTGTCAGTGACACATAGTTACTGTGTATATAGTGTATAATCGTCCAAATTAAGTAGGTTTTTCATTTGATATCATTCTAAGTGATGGAAGTTAGGGTTAGGGTTAGGGTTAGAGTTAGGGTTAGGGTTAGGGTTAGGGTTAGGGTTAGGGTTAGGGTTAGGTTAAGTTAAGTTATAGTGAAAACTATGATACTTGGCCAAAACGTGATTTTCAGCGCATGAAACGCACATTAGGGCAAAAAAACTGAAAAGTTTGTTAGGTCTGAAAATACAACTTCAGGAGCAGGCTAAGAAAGAGTGATATAAATTTAAATAGAAAATATGTATTACCAGACTGCAAAGTGGACAGTGAGAGTTCCTACAGTGGGGTCCTGTTCACTGCGATGTTACTGCAACTCTAGTCGAATGACCAGTGAGTGTGTCTTAAATACAGGCAAAACTGACAGTTGTCCCTAAGACTTTGGACAGATACGTTTCAGTCATTTGCAGGGCAACAAGTAATTGATTAGTGTCGGGCCTGGAATCTGTAGTCAATGGTTTCCAGACGTAGGGTGTTCTTCGCTGTTCCTACCCTGGGGAACACCGCCATCATGATTTTGGAGGAGACTGACCAGTGTTTGTATTAGAGGGGTACATCCGAGCCCCAAACTGAATCATGGGGGAAGAAATCAAAGCTCCGTCGTTGACGCCTGGTGGGTAGATGTGGGTTGGCGTCGACAGTTGGAATCGAGTCTGCTGTTAGAACGTACGGATGATCATATACACTTGCCATTCGCAGAGCCACCATATTTGGTCCAGTACTATCCATGATTGGGAAGGAATGTGTCTGATCTCGGCGCATCTGGTGACGTGAACTTGGTCCAAAGGGGTCTTCGGATCCGGTCCGCTGAAGTTGAAACAGGATGGATAACAGTCTGTTCGGCTGTTGCACTGGACATACGTTGCGGTATTTACTGTAGCTGCTAATGGTACTGCGACCATGGTATGTAGGCGGTCGAGCTTTGCTGGAAGGATTCTCTCAGATTACAGTTGTAGGTGAGGTTGGCGAGTTCTTCGTTCTGTCGGTTGGATCATAGCTGTGGTTGGGCTACGGCAGTAGGCAAGAGGGAACAGACATAACAACTCATTGGTTGTGGCGCGGGCTGTGAGTGCGGTGTATCTGTACCAACTGTTCCTCATCATCGGGTTGTAGTCGTTTTTTTTTCCTGTGTTTGGACATGGGCGAGAATAAGGTGTATCTACTCAGGCTTAGGTGTTCCTGCCGGACGGATTTTGAGTAGGCGTGTGGCGGATGGTTGTACGAAGGGGTTCACACCAATCACTTTGGGGACCATGGCTGGACTAGTAGTGCGGATGGTGATAGTAAAGAGGGGGCCTTTTCCTGGTCGGTCCGGTCGGAGGCATAGGTTGATGCAGCCTTTTTGTTGGATATTGGTCGTAAGGTCTAGCATATGTTTACCATCTTTGATGGTGGTGGCTAACTTGGTGAAGTTAGCGGTCATGGTGGTAGCTTCTTTGGAAAGGGGCCATGTGATGGTTTTGTAGCCTGTATGGAGGAGGACCTGGTCCAAGGTGTCTGGCCAGACCATTCAGACTCTGGGAGCTTGTAGGTACCAATAAAAATAACTGGAGTCAGTCCTGTGTAATCCCAAGTGAGTAAGCTGTAGGCTGAGCAAAGGTACTTGAACGACGATTGGTGTCTTGGTTAATGGGATGCAGATCTGGGGGCCCCTGATCGTTTCCTGAACCAGCTAGTGGGGCATACTCCTCCAGTGGGAGTGTACCAAGGTTCTGGTACGTTCCCCCCATGTGGTTGAACACAGAGCGGTGATGATGATGGCCAAAATCACACGGTGAGGTCCGTCCCAACGTGGAGAAGACCAGCACTTTCTTTTTATCACCTTGACGAGTACCAGGTCTCCTGGGGACAGGACCTCCTCTGTGGGAGACAGAGAAGATGTCGGCAGATTATTTTGCATTCATCACAGTTCTTTCTTGGAACATTTTGCATAACCACTTATTGAGGGATTCTGTTTCTCCTTTCTCTTTTACCACCAGATCTTTTTCCCACATTGTTAGTGGAAGATTCTGTCTTTCACTGCCTCAAATGGTGTGCATCCCTGTGCTGTTGGAATGATTCTCATGTACGTTTCTACCAGGCTCAGGCATTCTTGCCATGGTTTTCCTGTATCTTCCATGGTTTTTCTGAGTCTGAGTTTTACTGTTCTAATGGTTTGTTCGACGAGTCCAGCACTTTGGTTCAGTTTGATGAAATCCATGTTCAGAAGCTCGAAGGGATATGTTCCTGTTTGCCTTGTTCCATGCTTGGGTTGTTCATTGCCTTGAGAGTTGTGTCTACAGCAGTTTAGACAGTTTCTGCCCAAAAAATTGAAGTAAGTTTGGAGACCTCTGGGAACATGCATTGTTTGTTGTACTGTACTGATCATCCCTCCTGTTGAGACATGGCTCCTCACATGGCTCAATTTGGCAATTACTTCAAACAATGATCGTGTCACGCATGGCTTGTTTTCTACTGCATAGAGTCCGTTCTTGTGTTGAGTGGCTCCTTTTGTTTCCCATTGCAGTTTCTCTTTTTCTGGGGCATGATTTTGCATTTCTCTTAGGAATTCAGCAGGGATTGGGCTGTGTCTTTCCACCGTCACGTCTTGTTCTAGGAATAGTCTACATGCCTCTGTCAGTGCCACTATTCCTGCGGCTTGTGCGGACCAGTCGCCGGGGAGTCGTCCTGTCTTGAGGTTGTCTTGTTGAGTCACCACGGCATATACGTTGTGTTTTTCTCCATCCAGGGTTTTTGATGATGATCCATCCCCATAGGCAATGTGTCCGGGGGGCAATGGGTTGTCCATTAGGTCAGTTGCATATACGTGGTTAATTATGATTCGTTGAGTGGGCAACTGTGAGAATTGGTTTAACCACTTGTCGTCCGGTCTCCCATGAACTTCAGGGTGACATGTAATGGCCATGTTTGTTGTTCCTGTACTGGGGCTGCTGGGCAGATATCTTCAGACTGTTCTCTTAGACTTTCAGCTACCTTGGCAGAATCATTCCCGACAATGTCGAGAGAGTAGAAGCTGTTAGATGTGGTGGTGTGGAAGATATTTTTGGTCTGTAATTCCCTGGGTCAGAGGCCATTTTGGGTGGCCACTAGGCTTAGCCCAAGCTGGACCATGATATCTCGTCCCGGTAACTCTCCGATTTTCATTTTGCAGTCTGACAATAAACCCATCCCTTTTGTTGCTTTCTGACCCATATTAATCACTTACTTAATAGTTTCAACAACAATTATTTTCTAAATTACCCGAAATTGATCTCCACTTTGTGATTAACCCAATATCTCTGAACACACAAAGACCAAAAGTCCCTGACTTTGTCTTAGTTAAGTCCCTGACTCTATTAACAGACCAAGACTATAATGACTTTGCTAATTCTTGTTCTACTTTCATTGGTCCCGGACCAATTGGTTTATTACCAGACTGCAAAGTGGACAGTGAGAGTTCCTACAGTAGGGTCCTGTTCAACGCGATGTTCCTGAAACTCTAGTCGAATGACCAGTGTGTGTGTCTTAAATACAGGAAAAACTGACAGTTGTCACTAGGACTTTGGACAGATACATTTCAGTCATTTGCAGGGCAAAAAGTAAAAGTAAAAGTGTCAGACAGTTGAATATTTGTGCTGACATGTCACCCCAATCACAAGACTAAGATTGTTTATTCAGTCAGACAGTTGGGTGTTTATGCTGCTATGTCAGCCGTAAGGATGACTACAATGCTGTTATACTCACAAAAACTTATACAATATGAACAAGCATTTGCAAAGATACTTTGTCTAATCTTACATATTCCCCTGCTGCAAAAAAAACTGTCAGAGACACATAGTTACTGTGTATATAGTGTAAAATCGTCCAATTCAAGTAAGTTATCCATTTGGCATCATTCTCATTGATAAAAATTAAGTTACAATGAAAACAATCATACTTGGCCAAAACGTGATTTTCAGGGTATGAAAAGTACATTAAGGCAATAAAAACTGAAAAGTTCCCCTGCTGCCAAACAAACTGTCAGAGACACAGTTACTGTGTATATAGTGTAAAATCGTCCAATTCAAGTAAGTTTTTTATTTGGCATCGTTCAAAGTGATAGAAATTAAGTTACAATGAAAACTATCATACTTGGCCAAAACGTGATTATCAGGCCATGAAAAGCACATTAAGGCAATAAAAACTGAAACGTTCCCCTGCTGCCAACGCACTGTCAGAGACACATAGTTCCTGTGTATATAGTGTAAAATCGTCCTATCCATGTAAGTCTTTCATTGGCATCATTCTAGGTGATTGTGGAGCTATTTCCCACCATAAAAAGTGTCCAAAACAGGCATTTTGCGATTAAAATAGTGGTTGTATTAGAACCAGGCCCAGGCGATTCTGGTTGGTGTTTTTACCCTGAAATTGTGTCCAATGATGATAAGGATGTATTTTTGATTATTCTGTATAAAAATAATCATCTAGGGATGTTCAGAAGTTTTGTTACGCCCGAATCAATGACCTCAATTTGGGCACTTTATTTACAAGTGGTGGTTTTTAAGAACCAGGCCCAGTCGGTTCTGGTTGGTGCTTTTACCCAGATATAGTATCCATTGTGTGGGTAGATGTATTTTCACTATTCTGTCTAAAAATAAAGATCCAGGACAGTTCCGGGGCTATTTCCCTCCATAAATAGTGTCCAAAACATGCATTTTGCGATACAAAATAGTGGCTGCATTATAACAGGGTCCAGTCGGTTCTGGTGGGTGTTTGTATACGAAACTTGTGTCCAATTATGATGGGGATGTATACTTGACTATTCTGTATAGAAGTAATCATCTAGCGATGTTCAGAAGTTCTGTTATGCCCGAATGAATTACTTTCATTTGGTCACTTTATTTACAAGTGGTGGTTTAGAAACAGGCCCAGTCGGTTTTGGTTGGTGCTTTTACCCAGAATTTGTGTTTATTGTGTGAGTGGATGTATTTTCACTATTTTGTATAACAATAATGATCCAGGATGATTCTGGAGCTATTTCCCACCACAAACAGTGTCCAAAACAGGCATTTTGCGGTTAAAGTAGTGGTTGTATTAGAACCACGCCCAGTCGGTTCTGGTTCGTGTTTTTACCCAGAAATTGTGTCCAATGATTATGGGGATGTATTTTTTATTATTCTTTATAAAAATAATATTCTAGGGATGTTCAGAAGTTCTGTTATGCCCTAATCAATGACCTCAATTTGGGCACTTTATTTACAAGTGGTTGTTTAGAACCAGGCCCAGTCGGTTCTGGTTGGTGCTTTACCCACAATTAGTGTCGATTGTGTGGGTTTGATGTATTTTCACTATTCTCTGTAAGAATAAAAATCCAGGGATGTTCTGAGACTATTTCCCACCAGAAATAGTGTCAAAAACATGCATTTTGCGACAAAAATAGTGGTTGTATTAGAACCAGGCCCAGTCGGTTCTGGTTTGTGTATACCCCCTTAACGTGTGTCCAATAGGAATGGGGTTGTATTTTTGACTATTCTGTATAAAAATGATCATCTAGGGATGTTCAGAAGTTCTTCTATGCCCGAATAAATGACCTCCATTTGGGCACTTTATTTTGCATGGTGGTTGTAGTAGAACCAAGCCCAGTCGGTTCTGGTTGGTGCTTTTACCCAGAGTTAGTGTTGATTGTGTAGGTGGATGTATTTTCACTATTCTGTCTAAAAATAAAGATCCAGGATGGTTCTAGGGGTATTTACCACCATAAATAGTCTCCAAAACATGCATTTTGCGATAAAAAATAGTAGTTGAAAAAATGAAAAAATGAAAATCAGACATAGGCATTGTCGTCATCATTGACTTGACAAAAAGCTTAGTAGTCATCATACCCTCAGCAGCGTATGACGAAATTGTATAGTGCTTCACCACAAGTTCGTCTTTCCAGGCCAGACACATTTATGACATTTATTTATGACATATTCATACTTGTTAGCTCTCCGCCTTGAGCGCCATTTTGCGGCGACTGCAAGATGCCTCACCGATGCCAACAAGAATAAGGTGGATCACTTACCTCTCAGTCTTTATACTTACCCTCCCTCAGTCAGCCTTTGGGGAGCCTATCCGTGACGTGGACTCCCAGAAATTTGAAGGATTGGACCCTGTCTACACATACTCCGTTAATGAGGAGTGGGGCCAGGTCTGTGCTGCGCTTGCGAAAGTCCAGGATTATTTCTTTAGTCTTTGCGGTATTTAGTGTAAGATTGTTCGCCGAGCACCAAGAAGACAGTTTGTCGACCTCGTCTCTGTAAGCTGACTCATCCCCGCCTGAGATGAGTCCGATCACAGTGGTGTCATCGGCGAATTTGATGATAGAGTTTGACTGGTGGGCTGGTGTGCAGTCGTATGTGTACAAGGAGTACAGGAAAGGACTCAGTACACAGCCTTGTGGTGAGCCAGTGTTCAGTGTAATGGCGGAAGAGAGGTGTGGACCCATTCTGACAGTTTGTGGTCGACCAGTCAAGAAGTTCTTTACCCAGCAGCAGATTGAAGAGGATAGTCCAAGGTGGTAGAGTTTGTCCTTCAGGATGTCCGGCTTGATGGTGTTAAAGGCTGAGCTATAGTCTATGAAAAGCATCGTCACATAGTTCCCCCGGTGCTCCAGGTGGCTCAGTGCTGTGTGAAGAGCCACAGCGATAGCATCCTCAGTGGACCTGTTTTCTCTATAAGCAAACTGGTGAGGGTCAACTGAGGGGGGGATTGTCCTTCTGATGTGTCGGGCCACCAACTTTTCAAAGCACTTCATGATCACAGGCGTGAGAGCAACAGGCCTGTAATCGTTCAAGCTGCAGATGGTTGGCCTTTTTGGGGACAGGAATGATGGTGGCAGATTTTAGGCAGGCAGGAACGATGGATAGTTGCATTATAACTGGGTAGTCTCGGTTCTGGTTGCTGTTTATATCCGAAACTTGTGTCCAAAGAGGATGGGGATGTATATTTTACTATTCTGTTTAAAAATAATCATGTAGGGATGTTTTGGGGCTTTTTTTTACACAAGAATCAAAAACCTCCAATGGATCTTTATTTTGCACGGTGGTTGAATTAGAACCGGGCCCAGTCGGTTCTGGTTGCCGCTTTTACCCAGATTTAGTGTCAATTGTGTGGATGGATGCATTTTCACTATTATGTGTAAAATTAAAGATGCAGGGATGTTCTGGGAATATTTCACACCGTCAATAGTGTCCAAAACATTTTGCGATAAAAATAGTGGTTGTATTAGAACAAGGCCCAATCGGTTCTGGTTGGTGTATTTACCCAGAATTTGTGTTGATTGAGTGGGTGGATGTAGTTTCACTATTTTCTATAAAAATAATGTTTCCCACCATAAACATTGTCCAAAACAGGCATTTTGCGATTAAAAAAGAGGTCGTATTAGAACCAGGCCCAGTCGGTTCTGGTTGGTGCTTCTACCCATAATTAGTGTTGAATGTGTAGATGGATGTATTTTCACTATTCTGTGTAAAAATAATGATCCAGGATGGTTCTGGAGCTATTTTCCCACCATAAACAGTGTCCAAAACAGGCATTCTGCGATTAAAATAGTGGTTGTATTAGAACCAGGCCCAGTCTGTTCTGGTTGGTGAATTTACCCGAAAAATTGTATCCATTGACGATGGGGATGTATTTTTGATTATTATGTATAAAAATAATCATCTTGGGATCTTCAGAAGTTCTGTTATTCCCGAATCAATGACCTCCATTTGGGCACATTATTGACGGAGCTCACGACCATGATCCAGTGTGTGGCTCGGATGTGTCCCTCAAACACAAATACTGGTCAGTCTCATCCAAAATCCTAATGGCTCAGTTCCCTTGAGTGGGAGCGGCAAGGAACGCCCTGCATTTGAAGACCATTGAAGGCAGGTTCCGGGCCTGTGTCGGCGCATCAGTCAGGCTGGGTAGCCGCTATGGCCCAAGTGATTTTCCAGGGCTGCCCTGCTCTTGACGGAGTGGCCACCCAGCGGGGCTGTGTGTGTTTCATGGTGGGAGACTCGTGCTGCCCCTTCATCCCTGCCGGCATGTCCTGCTCGGTCCATGATGCCCTGCAGGCTATTAGGAACATGCAGAGAGCTGTGACCGGAGATCCGGGTCCACAACGAGGATGGCTTGACTGGTTCTTCTCTGGCTCATGGAAACAGCCACTTCAATATTTCGATATTTTCACAGACACAAAAGGAGGAAATTGTGGGATGGACTGGCTAACTGGCTTAATAATTGTTTATTCTTGTCGCACCATGTGGTCATACTGGTTTAACTTTGTTTTTTAAGATCGTAGAATGCAAGGTAGACTAGCCAAACTGGTTTTACAATTGAATTAAAAGATCGTGGAATGTCAGAAAGGCTAACTAGTTGGCCTTGCAATTGTTTGTTCGCCTCGAGAAATATAAGAAAGGCTGGCTAACAGGGTTTGCAATTTTTTCCTTGTATTGTGCGATGAAAAGAGGTTCAACTTCAGGAGTAACTGTCACTCTCCAGGTCATCTAGGGTCAAGTGCACACTTGAAAACTTTCATATTCGACCAAAACGTGCTTATCAGCACATAAAAAGCACATTTGGTGGTACGCGGGAAGAACGGCAGCAGACAAAAAGGCTATTTAGAAAGGTATCACCACTACGCAGAAGAACGTCGGCTACTCTGCCCTCACTGGAAGACATTGCCAGCCCTCGTTACCTCAGCAGAGCCAGGGACATGATCAGGGACCCATGCCACCCTGGTCACAATCGGTTCCAGCTGCTGCTCTCTGGCAGACAGACGCTGTAAGTTTCCCACATCCGTTGGGACTCTGAACTTGGGGTAACACAACACAATCCCTTCTGTGTAATAACTTCGGGTGAGGTAATATGAATAGACATTAGGTACAAGGTGATCTGACACCTACATGCTGAATGAAGGTAAGTGAAAGACAGTGAGAGGTAAGTGATCCACTCAGGGGGTGGTGATGCAATGTATCCATAAAGGCAGAATTGTAAATTAAGAGTCTGGAGTCATAACTTGTAAAACTGTGTAAAACTGTCAGAGACACAAATGTCTCTCTATACATAGTGTAATATCATCAAATTTTATAATTTAATAAGTTTTTCATTTGGCATCATTCTAATGGCTAGATATTAAGTTATAATGAAAACTATGATACTTGGCCAAAACGTGATTTTCAGCGCATGAAACGCACGTTAAGCCAATAAAAACTGAAATGTTCCCCTGCTGCGAAACAAACTGTCAGAGACACATAGTTACTGTGTATATAGTGTATAATTGTCCAATTCAAGTAAGTTTTTCATTTGGCATCATTCTAAGTGATATAAATTAAGTTATAGTGAAAATTATGATACTTGGCCAAAACGTGATTTTCAGCGCATGAAACGCACGTTAAGGCAATAAAAACTGAAATGTTCCCCTGCTGCGAAACAAACTGTCAGAGACATATAGTTACTGTGTGTATAGTGTATTATCGTCCAATTCAAGTAAGTTTTTCATTTAGCATCATTCTAAGTGATAGAAATTAAGTTATAGTGAAAACTATCATACTCGGCCAAAACATGATTTTCAGCGCATGAAACGCACGTTAAGGCAATAAAAACTGAAATGTCCCCCTGCTGCGAAACAAACTGTCAGAGACACATAGTTACTGTGTATATAGTGTAAAATAGTCCAATTCAAGCAAGTTTTGTATTTAGCATCATTCTAAGTGATAGAAATTAAGTTATAGTGAAAACTATGATACTTGGCCAAAACGTGATTTTCAGCGCATGAAACGCACGTTAAGGCAATAAAAACTGAAATGTTCCCCTGCTGCGAAACAAACTGCCAGAGGCACATAGTTACTGTGTCTATAGTGTAAAATCATCCAATTCAAGTAAGTATTGCATTTAGCATCATTCTAAGTGATGGAAGTTAGGGTTAGGGTTAGGGTTAGGTTAAGTTATAGTGAAAACTATGATACTTGGCCAAAACATGATTTTCAGCGGATGAAACGCACATTAGGGCAAAAAAACTGAAATGTTTGTTAGGTCTGAAAATACAACTTCAGGAGCAGGCTAAGAAAGAGTGAGATAAATGTAAATAGAAAATAAGTATTACCAGACTGCAAAGTGGACAGTGAGAGTTCCTACAGTGGGCTCCTGTTCACTGCGATGTTACTGCAACTCTAGTCGAATGACCAGTGAGTGTGTCTTAAATACAGGCAAAACTGACAGTTGTCCCTAAGACTTTGGACAGATACGTTTCAGTCATTTGCAGGGCAACAAGTAATTGATTAGTGTCGGGCCTGGAATCTGTAGTCAATGGTTTCCAGACGTAGGGTGTTCTTCGCTGTTCCTACCCTGGGGAACACCGCCATCATGATTTTGGAGGAGACTGACCAGTGTTTGTATTAGAGGGGTACATCCGAGCCCCAAACTGAATCATGGGGGAAGAAATCAAAGCTCCGTCGTTGACGCCTGGTGGGTAGATGTGGGTTGGCGTCGACAGTTGGAATCGAGTCTGCTGTTAGAACGTACGTGTGGTCGGATGCAGATGTAGGGACACAGAGCCCAGTTGTATTGGTGGGGATGATCATATACACTTGCCATTCGCAGAGCCACCATATTTGGTCCAGTACTGTCCATGATTGGGAAGGAATGTGTCTGATCTCGGCGCACCTGGTGACGTGAACTTGGTCCAAAGGGGTCTTCGGATCCGGTCCGCTGAAGTTGAAACAGGATGGATAACAGTCTGTTCGGTTGTTGCACTGGACATACGTTGCGGTATTGACTGTAGCTGCTAATGGTACTGCGACCATGGTATGTAGGCGGTCGAGCTTTGCTGGAAGGATTCTCTCAGATTACCCAGGATACAGTTGTAGGTGAGGTTGGCGAGTTCTTCGTTCTGTCGGTTGGTGCTTCTACCCATAATTAGTGTTGAATGTGTAGATGGATGTATTTTCACTATTCTGTGTAAAAATAATGATCCAGGATGGTTCTGGAGCTATTTTCCCACCATAAACAGTGTCCAAAACAGGCATTCTGCGATTAAAATAGTGGTTGTATTAGAACCAGGCCCAGTCTGTTCTGGTTGGTGAATTTACCCGAAAAATTGTATCCATTGACGATGGGGATGTATTTTTGATTATTATGTATAAAAATAATCATCTTGGGATCTTCAAAGTTCTGTTATTCCCGAATCAATGACCTCCATTTGGGCACATTATTGACGGAGCTCACGACCACGATCCAGTGTGTGGCTCGGATGTGTCCCTCAAACACAAATACTGGTCAGTCTCATCCAAAATCCTAATGGCTCAGTTCCCTTGAGTGGGAGCGGCAAGGAACGCCCTGCATTTGAAGACCATTGAAGGCAGGTTCCGGGCCTGTGTCGGCGCATCAGTCAGGCTGGGTAGCCGCTATGGCCCAAGTGATTTTCCAGGGCTGCCCTGCTCTTGACGGAGTGGCCACCCAGCGGGGCTGTGTGTGTTTCATGGTGGGAGACTCGTGCTGCCCCTTCATCCCTGCCGGCATGTCCTGCTCGGTCCATGATGCCCTGCAGGCTATTAGGAACATGCAGAGAGCTGTGACCGGAGATCCGGGTCCACAACGAGGATGGCTTGACTGGTTTTTCTCTGGCTCATGGAAACAGCCACTTCAATATTTCGATATTTTCACAGACACAAAAGGAGGAAATTGTGGGATGGACTGGCTAACTGGCTTAATAATTGTTTATTCTTGTCGCACCATGTGGTCATACTGGTTTAACTTTGTTTTTTAAGATCGTAGAATGCAAGGTAGACTAGCCAAACTGGTTTTACAATTGAATTAAAAGATTGTGGAATGTAAGAAAGGCTAACTAGTTGGCCTTGCAATTGTTTGTTCGCCTCGAGAAATATAAGAAAGGCTGGCTAACAGGGTTTGCAATTTTTTCCTTGTATTGTGCGATGAAAAGAGGTTCAACTTCAGGAGTAACTGTCACTCTCCAGGTCATCTAGGGTCAAGTGCACACTTGAAAACTTTCATATTCGACCAAAACGTGCTTATCAGCACATAAAAAGCACATTTGGTGGTACGCGGGAAGAACGGCAGCAGACAAAAAGGCTATTTAGAAAGGTATCACCACTACGCAGAAGAACGTCGGCTACTCTGCCCTCACTGGAAGACATTGCCAGCCCTCGTTACCTCAGCAGAGCCAGGGACATGATCAGGGACCCATGCCACCCTGGTCACAATCGGTTTCAGCTGCTGCTCTCTGGCAGACAGACGCTGTAAGTTTCCCACATCCGTTGGGACTCTGAACTTGGGGTAACACAACACAATCCCTTCTGTGTAATAACTTCGGGTGAGGTAATATGAATAGACATTAGGTACAAGGTGATCTGACACCTACATGCTGAATGAAGGTAAGTGAAAGACAGTGAGAGGTAAGTGATCCACTCAGGGGGTGGTGATGCAATGTATCCATAAAGGCAGAATTGTAAATTAAGAGTCTGGAGTCATAACTTGTAAAACTGTGTAAAACTGTCAGAGACACAAATGTCTCTCTATACATAGTGTAATATCATCAAATTTTATAATTTAATAAGTTTTTCATTTGGCATCATTCTAATGGCTAGATATTAAGTTATAATGAAAACTATGATACTTGGCCAAAACGTGATTTTCAGCGCATGAAACGCACGTGAAGCCAATAAAAACTGAAATGTTCCCCTGCTGCGAAACAAACTGTCAGAGACACATAGTTACTGTGTATATAGTGTATAATTGTCCAATTCAAGTAAGTTTTTCATTTGGCATCATTCTAAGTGATATAAATTAAGTTATAGTGAAAATTATGATACTTGGCCAAAACGTGATTTTCAGCGCATGAAACGCACGTTAAGGCAATAAAAACTGAAATGTTCCCCTGCTGCGAAACAAACTGTCAGAGACACAGTTACTGTGTATATAGTGTAAAATCGTCCAATTCAAGTAATTTTTTTATTTGGCATCGTTCAAAGTGATAGAAATTAAGTTACAATGAAAACTATCATACTTGGCCAAAACGTGATTATCAGGCCATGAAAAGCACATTAAGGCAATAAAAACTGAAACGTTCCCCTGCTGCCAACGCACTGTCAGAGACACATAGTTCCTGTGTATATAGTGTAAAATCGTCCTATCCATGTAAGTCTTTCATTGGCATCATTCTAGGTGATTCTGGAGCTATTTCCCACCATAAAAAGTGTCCAAAACAGGCATTTTGCGATTAAAATAGTGGTTGTATTAGAACCAGGCCCAGGCGATTCTGGTTGGTGTTTTTACCCTGAAATTGTGTCCAATGATGATAAGGATGTATTTTTGATTATTCTGTATAAAAATAATCATCTAGGGATGTTCAGAAGTTTTGTTACGCCCGAATCAATGACCTCAATTTGGGCACTTTATTTACAAGTGGTGGTTTTTAAGAACCAGGCCCAGTCGGTTCTGGTTGGTGCTTTTACCCAGATATAGTATCCATTGTGTGGGTAGATGTATTTTCACTATTCTGTCTAAAAATAAAGATCCAGGACAGTTCCGGGGCTATTTCCCTCCATAAATAGTGTCCAAAACATGCATTTTGCGATACAAAATAGTGGCTGCATTATAACAGGGTCCAGTCGGTTCTGGTGGGTGTTTGTATACGAAACTTGTGTCCAATTATGATGGGGATGTATACTTGACTATTCTGTATAGAAGTAATCATCTAGCGATGTTCAGAAGTTCGTTTATGCCCGAATGAATTACTTTCATTTGGTCACTTTATTTACAAGTGGTGGTTTAGAAACAGGCCCAGTCGGTTTTGGTTGGTGCTTTTACCCAGAATTTGTGTTTATTGTGTGAGTGGATGTATTTTCACTATTTTGTATAACAATAATGATCCAGGATGATTCTGGAGCTATTTCCCACCACAAACAGTGTCCAAAACAGGCATTTTGCGGTTAAAGTAGTGGTTGTATTAGAACCACGCCCAGTCGGTTCTGGTTCGTGTTTTTACCCAGAAATTGTGTCCAATGATTATGGGGATGTATTTTTTTATTATTCTTTATAAAAATAATATTCTAGGGATGTTCAGAAGTTCTGTTATGCCCTAATCAATGACCTCAATTTGGGCACTTTATTTACAAGTGGTTGTTTAGAACCAGGCCCAGTCGGTTCTGGTTGGTGCTTTACCCACAATTAGTGTCGATTGTGTGGGTTTGATGTATTTTCACTATTCTCTGTAAGAATAAAGATCCAGGGATGTTCTGAGACTATTTCCCACCAGAAATAGTGTCAAAAACATGCATTTTGCGACAAAAATAGTGGTTGTATTAGAACCAGGCCCAGTCGGTTCTGGTTTGTGTATACCCCCTTAACGTGTGTCCAATAGGAATGGGGTTGTATTTTTGACTATTCTGTATAAAAATGATCATCTAGGGATGTTCAGAAGTTCTTCTATGCCCGAATAAATGACCTCCATTTGGGCACTTTATTTTGCATGGTGGTTGTAGTAGAACCAAGCCCAGTCGGTTCTGGTTGGTGCTTTTACCCAGAGTTAGTGTTGATTGTGTAGGTGGATGTATTTTCACTATTCTGTCTAAAAATAAAGATCCAGGATGGTTCTAGGGGTATTTACCACCATAAATAGTCTCCAAAACATGCATTTTGCGATAAAAAATAGTAGTTGAAAAAATGAAAATCAGACATAGGCATTGTCGTCATCATTGACTTGACAAAAAGCTTAGTAGTCATCATACCCTCAGCAGCGTATGACGAAATTGTATAGTGCTTCACCACAAGTTCGTCTTTCCAGGCCAGACACATTTATGACATTTATTTATGACATATTCATACTTGTTAGCTCTCCGCCTTGAGCGCCATTTTGCGGCGACTGCAAGATGCCTCACCGATGCCAACAAGAATAAGGTGGATCACTTACCTCTCAGTCTTTATACTTACCCTCCCTCAGTCAGCCTTTGGGGAGCCTATCCGTGACGTGGACTCCCAGAAATTTGAAGGATTGGACCCTGTCTACACATACTCCGTTAATGAGGAGTGGGGCCAGGTCTGTGCTGCGCTTGCGAAAGTCCAGGATTATTTCTTTAGTCTTTGCGGTATTTAGTGTAAGATTGTTCGCCGAGCACCAAGAAGACAGTTTGTCGACCTCGTCTCTGTAAGCTGACTCATCCCCGCCTGAGATGAGTCCGATCACAGTGGTGTCATCGGCGAATTTGATGATAGAGTTTGACTGGTGGGCTGGTGTGCAGTCGTATGTGTACAAGGAGTACAGGAAAGGACTCAGTACACAGCCTTGTGGTGAGCCAGTGTTCAGTGTAATGGCGGAAGAGAGGTGTGGACCCATTCTGACAGTTTGTGGTCGACCAGTCAAGAAGTTCTTTACCCAGCAGCAGATTGAAGAGGATAGTCCAAGGTGGTAGAGTTTGTCCTTCAGGATGTCCGGCTTGATGGTGTTAAAGGCTGAGCTATAGTCTATGAAAAGCATCGTCACATAGTTCCCCCGGTGCTCCAGGTGGCTCAGTGCTGTGTGAAGAGCCACAGCGATAGCATCCTCAGTGGACCTGTTTTCTCTATAAGCAAACTGGTGAGGGTCAACTGAGGGGGGGATTGTCCTTCTGATGTGTCGGGCCACCAACTTTTCAAAGCACTTCATGATCACAGGCGTGAGAGCAACAGGCCTGTAATCGTTCAAGCTGCAGATGGTTGGCCTTTTTGGGGACAGGAATGATGGTGGCAGATTTTAGGCAGGCAGGAACGATGGATAGTTGCATTATAACTGGGTAGTCTCGGTTCTGGTTGCTGTTTATATCCGAAACTTGTGTCCAAAGAGGATGGGGATGTATATTTTACTATTCTGTTTAAAAATAATCATGTAGGGATGTTTTGGGGCTTTTTTTTACACAAGAATCAAAAACCTCCAATGGATCTTTATTTTGCACGGTGGTTGAATTAGAACCGGGCCCAGTCGGTTCTGGTTGCCGCTTTTACCCAGATTTAGTGTCAATTGTGTGGATGGATGCATTTTCACTATTATGTGTAAAATTAAAGATGCAGGGATGTTCTGGGAATATTTCACACCGTCAATAGTGTCCAAAACATTTTGCGATAAAAATAGTGGTTGTATTAGAACAAGGCCCAATCGGTTCTGGTTGGTGTATTTACCCAGAATTTGTGTTGATTGAGTGGGTGGATGTAGTTTCACTATTTTCTATAAAAATAATGTTTCCCACCATAAACATTGTCCAAAACAGGCATTTTGCGATTAAAAAAGAGGTCGTATTAGAACCAGGCCCAGTCGGTTCTGGTTGGTGCTTCTACCCATAATTAGTGTTGAATGTGTAGATGGATGTATTTTCACTATTCTGTGTAAAAATAATGATCCAGGATGGTTCTGGAGCTATTTTCCCACCATAAACAGTGTCCAAAACAGGCATTCTGCGATTAAAATAGTGGTTGTATTAGAACCAGGCCCAGTCTGTTCTGGTTGGTGAATTTACCCGAAAAATTGTATCCATTGACGATGGGGATGTATTTTTGATTATTATGTATAAAAATAATCATCTTGGGATCTTCAGAAGTTCTGTTATTCCCGAATCAATGACCTCCATTTGGGCACATTATTGACGGAGCTCACGACCATGATCCAGTGTGTGGCTCGGATGTGTCCCTCAAACACAAATACTGGTCAGTCTCATCCAAAATCCTAATGGCTCAGTTCCCTTGAGTGGGAGCGGCAAGGAACGCCCTGCATTTGAAGACCATTGAAGGCAGGTTCCGGGCCTGTGTCGGCGCATCAGTCAGGCTGGGTAGCCGCTATGGCCCAAGTGATTTTCCAGGGCTGCCCTGCTCTTGACGGAGTGGCCACCCAGCGGGGCTGTGTGTGTTTCATGGTGGGAGACTCGTGCTGCCCCTTCATCCCTGCCGGCATGTCCTGCTCGGTCCATGATGCCCTGCAGGCTATTAGGAACATGCAGAGAGCTGTGACCGGAGATCCGGGTCCACAACGAGGATGGCTTGACTGGTTCTTCTCTGGCTCATGGAAACAGCCACTTCAATATTTCGATATTTTCACAGACACAAAAGGAGGAAATTGTGGGATGGACTGGCTAACTGGCTTAATAATTGTTTATTCTTGTCGCACCATGTGGTCATACTGGTTTAACTTTGTTTTTTAAGATCGTAGAATGCAAGGTAGACTAGCCAAACTGGTTTTACAATTGAATTAAAAGATCGTGGAATGTCAGAAAGGCTAACTAGTTGGCCTTGCAATTGTTTGTTCGCCTCGAGAAATATAAGAAAGGCTGGCTAACAGGGTTTGCAATTTTTTCCTTGTATTGTGCGATGAAAAGAGGTTCAACTTCAGGAGTAACTGTCACTCTCCAGGTCATCTAGGGTCAAGTGCACACTTGAAAACTTTCATATTCGACCAAAACGTGCTTATCAGCACATAAAAAGCACATTTGGTGGTACGCGGGAAGAACGGCAGCAGACAAAAAGGCTATTTAGAAAGGTATCACCACTACGCAGAAGAACGTCGGCTACTCTGCCCTCACTGGAAGACATTGCCAGCCCTCGTTACCTCAGCAGAGCCAGGGACATGATCAGGGACCCATGCCACCCTGGTCACAATCGGTTCCAGCTGCTGCTCTCTGGCAGACAGACGCTGTAAGTTTCCCACATCCGTTGGGACTCTGAACTTGGGGTAACACAACACAATCCCTTCTGTGTAATAACTTCGGGTGAGGTAATATGAATAGACATTAGGTACAAGGTGATCTGACACCTACATGCTGAATGAAGGTAAGTGAAAGACAGTGAGAGGTAAGTGATCCACTCAGGGGGTGGTGATGCAATGTATCCATAAAGGCAGAATTGTAAATTAAGAGTCTGGAGTCATAACTTGTAAAACTGTGTAAAACTGTCAGAGACACAAATGTCTCTCTATACATAGTGTAATATCATCAAATTTTATAATTTAATAAGTTTTTCATTTGGCATCATTCTAATGGCTAGATATTAAGTTATAATGAAAACTATGATACTTGGCCAAAACGTGATTTTCAGCGCATGAAACGCACGTGAAGCCAATAAAAACTGAAATGTTCCCCTGCTGCGAAACAAACTGTCAGAGACACATAGTTACTGTGTATATAGTGTATAATTGTCCAATTCAAGTAAGTTTTTCATTTGGCATCATTCTAAGTGATATAAATTAAGTTATAGTGAAAATTATGATACTTGGCCAAAACGTGATTTTCAGCGCATGAAACGCACGTTAAGGCAATAAAAACTGAAATGTTCCCCTGCTGCGAAACAAACTGTCAGAGACATATAGTTACTGTGTGTATAGTGTATTATCGTCCAATTCAAGTAAGTTTTTCATTTAGCATCATTCTAAGTGATAGAAATTAAGTTATAGTGAAAACTATCATACTCGGCCAAAACATGATTTTCAGCGCATGAAACGCACGTTAAGGCAATAAAAACTGAAATGTCCCCCTGCTGCGAAACAAACTGTCAGAGACACATAGTTACTGTGTATATAGTGTAAAATAGTCCAATTCAAGCAAGTTTTGTATTTAGCATCATTCTAAGTGATAGAAATTAAGTTATAGTGAAAACTATGATACTTGGCCAAAACGTGATTTTCAGCGCATGAAACGCACGTTAAGGCAATAAAAACTGAAATGTTCCCCTGCTGCGAAACAAACTGCCAGAGGCACATAGTTACTGTGTCTATAGTGTAAAATCATCCAATTCAAGTAAGTATTGCATTTAGCATCATTCTAAGTGCTAGAAATTAAGTTATAGTGAAAACTATGATACTTGGCCAAAACGTGATTTTCAGCGCATGAAACGCACGTTAAGGCAATAAAAACTGAAATGTTCCCCTGCTGCGAAACAAACTGTCAGAGGCACATAGTTACTGTGTATATAGTGTAAAATCATCCAATTCAAGTAAGTTTTGCATTTAGCATCATTCTAAGTGATAGAAATTAAGTTATAGTGAAAACTATGATACATGGCCAAAACGTGATTTTCAGCGCATGAAATGCACATTAAGGCAATAAAAACTGAAATGTTCCCCCGCTTCGAAACAAACTGTCAGTGACACATAGTTACTGTGTATATAGTGTATAATCATCCAAATTAAGTAGGTTTTTCATTTGATATCATTCTAAGTGATGGAAGTTAGGGTTAGGGTTAGGGTTAGGTTAAGTTATAGTGAAAACTATGATACTTGGCCAAAACATGATTTTCAGCGGATGAAACGCACATTAGGGCAAAAAAACTGAAATGTTTGTTAGGTCTGAAAATACAACTTCAGGAGCAGGCTAAGAAAGAGTGAGATAAATGTAAATAGAAAATAAGTATTACCAGACTGCAAAGTGGACAGTGAGAGTTCCTACAGTGGGCTCCTGTTCACTGCGATGTTACTGCAACTCTAGTCGAATGACCAGTGAGTGTGTCTTAAATACAGGCAAAACTGACAGTTGTCCCTAAGACTTTGGACAGATACGTTTCAGTCATTTGCAGGGCAACAAGTAATTGATTAGTGTCGGGCCTGGAATCTGTAGTCAATGGTTTCCAGACGTAGGGTGTTCTTCGCTGTTCCTACCCTGGGGAACACCGCCATCATGATTTTGGAGGAGACTGACCAGTGTTTGTATTAGAGGGGTACATCCGAGCCCCAAACTGAATCATGGGGGAAGAAATCAAAGCTCCGTCGTTGACGCCTGGTGGGTAGATGTGGGTTGGCGTCGACAGTTGGAATCGAGTCTGCTGTTAGAACGTACGTGTGGTCGGATGCAGATGTAGGGACACAGAGCCCAGTTGTATTGGTGGGGATGATCATATACACTTGCCATTCGCAGAGCCACCATATTTGGTCCAGTACTGTCCATGATTGGGAAGGAATGTGTCTGATCTCGGCGCACCTGGTGACGTGAACTTGGTCCAAAGGGGTCTTCGGATCCGGTCCGCTGAAGTTGAAACAGGATGGATAACAGTCTGTTCGGTTGTTGCACTGGACATACGTTGCGGTATTGACTGTAGCTGCTAATGGTACTGCGACCATGGTATGTAGGCGGTCGAGCTTTGCTGGAAGGATTCTCTCAGATTACCCAGGATACAGTTGTAGGTGAGGTTGGCGAGTTCTTCGTTCTGTCGGTTGGTGCTTCTACCCATAATTAGTGTTGAATGTGTAGATGGATGTATTTTCACTATTCTGTGTAAAAATAATGATCCAGGATGGTTCTGGAGCTATTTTCCCACCATAAACAGTGTCCAAAACAGGCATTCTGCGATTAAAATAGTGGTTGTATTAGAACCAGGCCCAGTCTGTTCTGGTTGGTGAATTTACCCGAAAAATTGTATCCATTGACGATGGGGATGTATTTTTGATTATTATGTATAAAAATAATCATCTTGGGATCTTCAAAGTTCTGTTATTCCCGAATCAATGACCTCCATTTGGGCACATTATTGACGGAGCTCACGACCACGATCCAGTGTGTGGCTCGGATGTGTCCCTCAAACACAAATACTGGTCAGTCTCATCCAAAATCCTAATGGCTCAGTTCCCTTGAGTGGGAGCGGCAAGGAACGCCCTGCATTTGAAGACCATTGAAGGCAGGTTCCGGGCCTGTGTCGGCGCATCAGTCAGGCTGGGTAGCCGCTATGGCCCAAGTGATTTTCCAGGGCTGCCCTGCTCTTGACGGAGTGGCCACCCAGCGGGGCTGTGTGTGTTTCATGGTGGGAGACTCGTGCTGCCCCTTCATCCCTGCCGGCATGTCCTGCTCGGTCCATGATGCCCTGCAGGCTATTAGGAACATGCAGAGAGCTGTGACCGGAGATCCGGGTCCACAACGAGGATGGCTTGACTGGTTCTTCTCTGGCTCATGGAAACAGCCACTTCAATATTTCGATATTTTCACAGACACAAAAGGAGGAAATTGTGGGATGGACTGGCTAACTGGCTTAATAATTGTTTATTCTTGTCGCACCATGTGGTCATACTGGTTTAACTTTGTTTTTTAAGATCGTAGAATGCAAGGTAGACTAGCCAAACTGGTTTTACAATTGAATTAAAAGATCGTGGAATGTAAGAAAGGCTAACTAGTTGGCCTTGCAATTGTTTGTTCGCCTCGAGAAATATAATAAAAGGCTGGCTAACAGGGTTTGCAATTTTTTCCTTGTATTGTGCGATGAAAAGAGGTTCAACTTCAGGAGTAACTGTCACTCTCCAGGTCATCTAGGGTCAAGTGCACACTTGAAAACTTTCATATTCGACCAAAACGTGCTTATCAGCACATAAAAAGCACATTTGGTGGTACGCGGGAAGAACGGCAGCAGACAAAAAGGCTATTTAGAAAGGTATCACCACTACGCAGAAGAACGTCGGCTACTCTGCCCTCACTGGAAGACATTGCCAGCCCTCGTTACCTCAGCAGAGCCAGGGACATGATCAGGGACCCATGCCACCCTGGTCACAATCGGTTTCAGCTGCTGCTCTCTGGCAGACAGACGCTGTAAGTTTCCCACATCCGTTGGGACTCTGAACTTGGGGTAACACAACACAATCCCTTCTGTGTAATAACTTCGGGTGAGGTAATATGAATAGACATTAGGTACAAGGTGATCTGACACCTACATGCTGAATGAAGGTAAGTGAAAGACAGTGAGAGGTAAGTGATCCACTCAGGGGGTGGTGATGCAATGTATCCATAAAGGCAGAATTGTAAATTAAGAGTCTGGAGTCATAACTTGTAAAACTGTGTAAAACTGTCAGAGACACAAATGTCTCTCTATACATAGTGTAATATCATCAAATTTTATAATTTAATAAGTTTTTCATTTGGCATCATTCTAATGGCTAGATATTAAGTTATAATGAAAACTATGATACTTGGCCAAAACGTGATTTTCAGCGCATGAAACGCACGTGAAGCCAATAAAAACTGAAATGTTCCCCTGCTGCGAAACAAACTGTCAGAGACACATAGTTACTGTGTATATAGTGTATAATTGTCCAATTCAAGTAAGTTTTTCATTTGGCATCATTCTAAGTGATATAAATTAAGTTATAGTGAAAATTATGATACTTGGCCAAAACGTGATTTTCAGCGCATGAAACGCACGTTAAGGCAATAAAAACTGAAATGTTCCCCTGCTGCGAAACAAACTGTCAGAGACACAGTTACTGTGTATATAGTGTAAAATCGTCCAATTCAAGTAATTTTTTTATTTGGCATCGTTCAAAGTGATAGAAATTAAGTTACAATGAAAACTATCATACTTGGCCAAAACGTGATTATCAGGCCATGAAAAGCACATTAAGGCAATAAAAACTGAAACGTTCCCCTGCTGCCAACGCACTGTCAGAGACACATAGTTCCTGTGTATATAGTGTAAAATCGTCCTATCCATGTAAGTCTTTCATTGGCATCATTCTAGGTGATTCTGGAGCTATTTCCCACCATAAAAAGTGTCCAAAACAGGCATTTTGCGATTAAAATAGTGGTTGTATTAGAACCAGGCCCAGGCGATTCTGGTTGGTGTTTTTACCCTGAAATTGTGTCCAATGATGATAAGGATGTATTTTTGATTATTCTGTATAAAAATAATCATCTAGGGATGTTCAGAAGTTTTGTTACGCCCGAATCAATGACCTCAATTTGGGCACTTTATTTACAAGTGGTGGTTTTTAAGAACCAGGCCCAGTCGGTTCTGGTTGGTGCTTTTACCCAGATATAGTATCCATTGTGTGGGTAGATGTATTTTCACTATTCTGTCTAAAAATAAAGATCCAGGACAGTTCCGGGGCTATTTCCCTCCATAAATAGTGTCCAAAACATGCATTTTGCGATACAAAATAGTGGCTGCATTATAACAGGGTCCAGTCGGTTCTGGTGGGTGTTTGTATACGAAACTTGTGTCCAATTATGATGGGGATGTATACTTGACTATTCTGTATAGAAGTAATCATCTAGCGATGTTCAGAAGTTCGTTTATGCCCGAATGAATTACTTTCATTTGGTCACTTTATTTACAAGTGGTGGTTTAGAAACAGGCCCAGTCGGTTTTGGTTGGTGCTTTTACCCAGAATTTGTGTTTATTGTGTGAGTGGATGTATTTTCACTATTTTGTATAACAATAATGATCCAGGATGATTCTGGAGCTATTTCCCACCACAAACAGTGTCCAAAACAGGCATTTTGCGGTTAAAGTAGTGGTTGTATTAGAACCACGCCCAGTCGGTTCTGGTTCGTGTTTTTACCCAGAAATTGTGTCCAATGATTATGGGGATGTATTTTTTTATTATTCTTTATAAAAATAATATTCTAGGGATGTTCAGAAGTTCTGTTATGCCCTAATCAATGACCTCAATTTGGGCACTTTATTTACAAGTGGTTGTTTAGAACCAGGCCCAGTCGGTTCTGGTTGGTGCTTTACCCACAATTAGTGTCGATTGTGTGGGTTTGATGTATTTTCCCTATTCTGTGTAAGAATAAAGATCCAGGGATGTTCTGAGACTATTTCCCACCAGAAATAGTGTCAAAAACATGCATTTTGCGACAAAAATAGTGGTTGTATTAGAACCAGGCCCAGTCGGTTCTGGTTTGTGTATACCCCCTTAACGTGTGTCCAATAGGAATGGGGTTGTATTTTTGACTATTCTGTATAAAAATGATCATCTAGGGATGTTCAGAAGTTCTTCTATGCCCGAATAAATGACCTCCATTTGGGCACTTTATTTTGCATGGTGGTTGTAGTAGAACCAAGCCCAGTCGGTTCTGGTTGGTGCTTTTACCCAGAGTTAGTGTTGATTGTGTAGGTGGATGTATTTTCACTATTCTGTCTAAAAATAAAGATCCAGGATGGTTCTAGGGGTATTTACCACCATAAATAGTCTCCAAAACATGCATTTTGCGATAAAAAATAGTAGTTGAAAAAATGAAAAAATGAAAATCAGACATAGGCATTGTCGTCATCATTGACTTGACAAAAAGCTTAGTAGTCATCATACCCTCAGCAGCGTATGACGAAATTGTATAGTGCTTCACCACAAGTTCGTCTTTCCAGGCCAGACACATTTATGACATTTATTTATGACATATTCATACTTGTTAGCTCTCCGCCTTGAGCGCCATTTTGCGGCGACTGCAAGATGCCTCACCGATGCCAACAAGAATAAGGTGGATCACTTACCTCTCAGTCTTTATACTTACCCTCCCTCAGTCAGCCTTTGGAAGGCAGATCTGCGCCAAACGACCTTCCTGTTACTTCATTTCGACTTGACTTAATTTCATAGTAGGGATATGTGTAGTCGTCACGTCACGTGTTGCTGCAGGTTCAGAGACCTGATGGCTGTTGGGAAAAAGCTGTCCTTGAGCCTGTTTGTCCGTGCTTTGTAGGACCTGTAGCGTCTGCCAGATGGAAGCAACTGGAACAGGACATACGTTGCGGTATTGACTGTAGCTGCTAATGGTACTGCGACCATGGTATGTAGGCGGTCGAGCTTTGCTGGAAGGATTCTCTCAGATTACCCAGGATACAGTTGTAGGTGAGGTTGGCGAGTTCTTCGTTCTGTCGGTTGGACCATAGCTGTGGTTGGGCTACGGCAGTAGGCAAGAGGGAACAGACATAACAACTCATTGGTTGTGGCGCGGGCTGTGAGTGCGGTGTATCTGTACCAACTGTTCCTCATCATCGGGTTGTAGTCGTTTTCTTGCTGTGTTTGGACATGGGCGAGAATAAGGTGTATCTACTCAGGCTTAGGTGTTCCTGCCGGACGGATTTTGAGTAGGCGTGTGGCGGATGGTTGTATGAAGGGGTTCACACCAATCACTTTTGGGACCATGGCTGGACTAGTAGTGCGGATGGTGATAGTAAAGAGGGGGCCTTTTCCTGGTCGGTCCGGTCGGAGGCATAGGTTGATGCAGCCTTTTTGTTGGATATTGGTCGTAAGGTCTAAGCATATGTTTACCATCTTTGATGGTGGTGGCTAACTTGGTGAAGTTAGCGGTCATGGTGGTAGCTTCTTTGGAAAGGGGCCATGTGATGGTTTTGTAGCCTGTATGGAGGAGGACCTGGTCCAAGGTGTCCGGACAGACCACTCAGACTCTGGGAGCTTGTAGGTACCAATAAAAATAACTAGAGTCAGTCCCGTATAATCCCAAGTGAGTAAGCTGTAGGCTGAGCAAAGGGACTTGAACGACGATTGGTGTCTTGGTTAATGGGATGCAGATCTGGGGTCCCTGATCGTTTCCTGAACCAGCTAGTGGGGCATTCTCCTCCAGTGGGAATGTACCAAGGTTCTGGTACGTTCCCCCCATGTGGTTGAACACAGAGCGGTGATGATGATGGCCAAAATCACACGGTGAGGTCCGTCCCAACGTGGAGAAGACCAGCACCTTCTTTTTATCTCCTTGACGAGTACCAGGTCTCCTGGGGACAGGACCTCCTCTGTGGGAGACAGAGAAGATGTCGGCAGATTATTTTGCATTCATCACAGTTCTTTCTTGGAACATTTTGCATAACCACTTAGTGAGGGAATCTGTTTCTCTTTTCTCTTCTACCACCAGATCTTTTTCCCACATTGTTAAGTGGAAGGGTCTGTCGTTCACTGCCTCAAATGGTGTGCATCCCTGTGCTGTTGGAATGATTCTCATGTACGTTTCTACCAGGCTCAGGCATTCTTGCCATGGTTTTCCTGTATCTTCCATGGTTTTTCTGAGTCTGAGTTTTACTGTTCTAATGGTTTGTTCGACGAGTCCAGCACTTTGGTTCAGTTAGATGAAATCCATGTTCAGAAGCTCGAAGGGATATGTTCCTGTTTGCCTTGTTCCATGCTTGGGTTGTTCATTGCCTTGAGAGTTGTCTACAGCAGTTTAGACAGTTTCTGCAAAATAATTGAAGTAAGTTTGGAGACCTCTGGGAACATACATTGTTTGTTGTACTGTACTGATCATCCCTCCTGTTGAGACATGGCTCCTCCCATGGCTCAATTTGGCAATTACTTCAAACAATGATCGTGTCACGCATGGCTTGTTTTCTACTGCATAGAGTCCGTTATTGTGTTGAGTGGCTCCTTCTGTTTCCCATTGCAGTTTCTCTTTTTCTGGGGAATGATTTTGCATTTCTCTTAGGAATTCAGCAGGGATTGGGCTGTGTCTTTCCACCGTCACGTCTTGTTCTAGGAATAGTCTACATGCCTCTGTCAGTGCCACTATTTCTGCGGCTTGTGCAGACCAGTCGCCGGGGAGTCGTCCTGTCTTGAGGTTGTCTTTTTGAGTCACCACGGCATATACGTTGTGTTTTTCTCCATCCAGGGTTTTTGATGATGATCCATCCCCATAGGCAATGTGTCCGGGGGGCAATGGGTTGTCCATTAGGTCAGTTGCATATACGTGGTTAATTATGATTCGTTGAGTGGGCAACTGTGAGAATTGGTTTAACCACTTGTCGTCCGGTCTCCCATGAACTTCAGGGTGACATGTAATGGCCATGTTTGTTGTTCCTGTACTGGGGCTGCTGGGCAGATATCTTCAGACTGTTCTCTTAGACTTTCAGCTACCTTGGCAGAATCATTCCCGACAATGTCGAGAGAGTAGAAGCTGTTAGATGTGGTGGTGTGGAAGATATTTTTGGTCTGTAATTCCCTGGGTCAGAGGCCATTTTGGGTGGCCACTAGGCTTAGCCCAAGCTGGACCATGATATCTCGTCCCGGTAACTCTCCGATTTTCATTTTGCAGTCTGACAATAAACCCATCCCTTTTGTTGCTTTCTGACCCATATTAATCACTTACTTAATAGTTTCAACAACAATTATTTTCTAAATTACCCGAAATTGATCTCCACTTTGTGATTAACCCAATATCTCTGAACACACAAAGACCAAAAGTCCCTGACTTTGTCTTAGTTAAGTCCCTGACTCTATTAACAGACCAAGACTATAATGACTTTGCTAATTCTTGTTCTACTTTCATTGGTCCCGGACCAATTGGTTTATTACCAGACTGCAAAGTGGACAGTGAGAGTTCCTACAGTAGGGTCCTGTTCAACGCGATGTTCCTGAAACTCTAGTCGAATGACCAGTGTGTGTGTCTTAAATACAGGAAAAACTGACAGTTGTCACTAGGACTTTGGACAGATACATTTCAGTCATTTGCAGGGCAAAAAGTAAAAGTAAAAGTGTCAGACAGTTGAATATTTGTGCTGACATGTCACCCCAATCACAAGACTAAGATTGTTTATTCAGTCAGACAGTTGGGTGTTTATGCTGCTATGTCAGCCGTAAGGATGACTACAATGCTGTTATACTCACAAAAACTTATACAATATGAACAAGCATTTGCAAAGATACTTTGTCTAATCTTACATATTCCCCTGCTGCAAAAAAAACTGTCAGAGACACATAGTTACTGTGTATATAGTGTAAAATCGTCCAATTCAAGTAAGTTATCCATTTGGCATCATTCTCATTGATAAAAATTAAGTTACAATGAAAACAATCATACTTGGCCAAAACGTGATTTTCAGGGTATGAAAAGTACATTAAGGCAATAAAAACTGAAAAGTTCCCCTGCTGCCAAACAAACTGTCAGAGACACAGTTACTGTGTATATAGTGTAAAATCGTCCAATTCAAGTAAGTTTTTTATTTGGCATCGTTCAAAGTGATAGAAATTAAGTTACAATGAAAACTATCATACTTGGCCAAAACGTGATTATCAGGCCATGAAAAGCACATTAAGGCAATAAAAACTGAAACGTTCCCCTGCTGCCAACGCACTGTCAGAGACACATAGTTCCTGTGTATATAGTGTAAAATCGTCCTATCCATGTAAGTCTTTCATTGGCATCATTCTAGGTGATTCTGGAGCTATTTCCCACCATAAAAAGTGTCCAAAACAGGCATTTTGCGATTAAAATAGTGGTTGTATTAGAACCAGGCCCAGGCGATTCTGGTTGGTGTTTTTACCCTGAAATTGTGTCCAATGATGATAAGGATGTATTTTTGATTATTCTGTATAAAAATAATCATCTAGGGATGTTCAGAAGTTTTGTTACGCCCGAATCAATGACCTCAATTTGGGCACTTTATTTACAAGTGGTGGTTTTTAAGAACCAGGCCCAGTCGGTTCTGGTTGGTGCTTTTACCCAGATATAGTATCCATTGTGTGGGTAGATGTATTTTCACTATTCTGTCTAAAAATAAAGATCCAGGACAGTTCCGGGGCTATTTCCCTCCATAAATAGTGTCCAAAACATGCATTTTGCGATACAAAATAGTGGCTGCATTATAACAGGGTCCAGTCGGTTCTGGTGGGTGTTTGTATACGAAACTTGTGTCCAATTATGATGGGGATGTATACTTGACTATTCTGTATAGAAGTAATCATCTAGCGATGTTCAGAAGTTCTGTTATGCCCGAATGAATTACTTTCATTTGGTCACTTTATTTACAAGTGGTGGTTTAGAAACAGGCCCAGTCGGTTTTGGTTGGTGCTTTTACCCAGAATTTGTGTTTATTGTGTGAGTGGATGTATTTTCACTATTTTGTATAACAATAATGATCCAGGATGATTCTGGAGCTATTTCCCACCACAAACAGTGTCCAAAACAGGCATTTTGCGGTTAAAGTAGTGGTTGTATTAGAACCACGCCCAGTCGGTTCTGGTTCGTGTTTTTACCCAGAAATTGTGTCCAATGATAATGGGGATGTATTTTTTATTATTCTTTATAAAAATAATATTCTAGGGATGTTCAGAAGTTCTATTATGCCCTAATCAATGACCTCAATTTGGGCACTTTATTTACAAGTGGTTGTTTAGAACCAGGCCCAGTCGGTTCTGGTTGGTGCTTTACCCACAATTAGTGTCGATTGTGTGGGTTTGATGTATTTTCACTATTCTCTGTAAGAATAAAGATCCAGGGATGTTCTGAGACTATTTCCCACCAGAAATAGTGTCAAAAACATGCATTTTGCGACAAAAATAGTGGTTGTATTAGAACCAGGCCCAGTCGGTTCTGGTTTGTGTATACCCCCTTAACGTGTGTCCAATAGGAATGGGGTTGTATTTTTGACTATTCTGTATAAAAATGATCATCTAGGGATGTTCAGAAGTTCTTCTATGCCCGAATAAATGACCTCCATTTGGGCACTTTATTTTGCATGGTGGTTGTAGTAGAACCAAGCCCAGTCGGTTCTGGTTGGTGCTTTTACCCAGAGTTAGTGTTGATTGTGTAGGTGGATGTATTTTCACTATTCTGTCTAAAAATAAAGATCCAGGATGGTTCTAGGGGTATTTACCACCATAAATAGTCTCCAAAACATGCATTTTGCGATAAAAAATAGTAGTTGAAAAAATGAAAAAATGAAAATCAGACATAGGCATTGTCGTCATCATTGACTTGACAAAAAGCTTAGTAGTCATCATACCCTCAGCAGCGTATGACGAAATTGTATAGTGCTTCACCACAAGTTCGTCTTTCCAGGCCAGACACATTTATGACATTTATTTATGACATATTCATACTTGTTAGCTCTCCGCCTTGAGCGCCATTTTGCGGCGACTGCAAGATGCCTCACCGATGCCAACAAGAATAAGGTGGATCACTTACCTCTCAGTCTTTATACTTACCCTCCCTCAGTCAGCCTTTGGGGAGCCTATCCGTGACGTGGACTCCCAGAAATTTGAAGGATTGGACCCTGTCTACACATACTCCGTTAATGAGGAGTGGGGCCAGGTCTGTGCTGCGCTTGCGAAAGTCCAGGATTATTTCTTTAGTCTTTGCGGTATTTAGTGTAAGATTGTTCGCCGAGCACCAAGAAGACAGTTTGTCGACCTCGTCTCTGTAAGCTGACTCATCCCCGCCTGAGATGAGTCCGATCACAGTGGTGTCATCGGCGAATTTGATGATAGAGTTTGACTGGTGGGCTGGTGTGCAGTCGTATGTGTACAAGGAGTACAGGAAAGGACTCAGTACACAGCCTTGTGGTGAGCCAGTGTTCAGTGTAATGGCGGAAGAGAGGTGTGGACCCATTCTGACAGTTTGTGGTCGACCAGTCAAGAAGTTCTTTACCCAGCAGCAGATTGAAGAGGATAGTCCAAGGTGGTAGAGTTTGTCCTTCAGGATGTCCGGCTTGATGGTGTTAAAGGCTGAGCTATAGTCTATGAAAAGCATCGTCACATAGTTCCCCCGGTGCTCCAGGTGGCTCAGTGCTGTGTGAAGAGCCACAGCGATAGCATCCTCAGTGGACCTGTTTTCTCTATAAGCAAACTGGTGAGGGTCAACTGAGGGGGGGATTGTCCTTCTGATGTGTCGGGCCACCAACTTTTCAAAGCACTTCATGATCACAGGCGTGAGAGCAACAGGCCTGTAATCGTTCAAGCTGCAGATGGTTGGCCTTTTTGGGGACAGGAATGATGGTGGCAGATTTTAGGCAGGCAGGAACGATGGATAGTTGCATTATAACTGGGTAGTCTCGGTTCTGGTTGCTGTTTATATCCGAAACTTGTGTCCAAAGAGGATGGGGATGTATATTTTACTATTCTGTTTAAAAATAATCATGTAGGGATGTTTTGGGGCTTTTTTTTACACAAGAATCAAAAACCTCCAATGGATCTTTATTTTGCACGGTGGTTGAATTAGAACCGGGCCCAGTCGGTTCTGGTTGCCGCTTTTACCCAGATTTAGTGTCAATTGTGTGGATGGATGCATTTTCACTATTATGTGTAAAATTAAAGATGCAGGGATGTTCTGGGAATATTTCACACCGTCAATAGTGTCCAAAACATTTTGCGATAAAAATAGTGGTTGTATTAGAACAAGGCCCAATCGGTTCTGGTTGGTGTATTTACCCAGAATTTGTGTTGATTGAGTGGGTGGATGTAGTTTCACTATTTTCTATAAAAATAATGTTTCCCACCATAAACATTGTCCAAAACAGGCATTTTGCGATTAAAAAAGAGGTCGTATTAGAACCAGGCCCAGTCGGTTCTGGTTGGTGCTTCTACCCATAATTAGTGTTGAATGTGTAGATGGATGTATTTTCACTATTCTGTGTAAAAATAATGATCCAGGATGGTTCTGGAGCTATTTTCCCACCATAAACAGTGTCCAAAACAGGCATTCTGCGATTAAAATAGTGGTTGTATTAGAACCAGTCCCAGTCTGTTCTGGTTGGTGAATTTACCCGAAAAATTGTATCCATTGACGATGGGGATGTATTTTTGATTATTATGTATAAAAATAATCATCTTGGGATCTTCAGAAGTTCTGTTATTCCCGAATCAATGACCTCCATTTGGGCACATTATTGACGGAGCTCACGACCATGATCCAGTGTGTGGCTCGGATGTGTCCCTCAAACACAAATACTGGTCAGTCTCATCCAAAATCCTAATGGCTCAGTTCCCTTGAGTGGGAGCGGCAAGGAACGCCCTGCATTTGAAGACCATTGAAGGCAGGTTCCGGGCCTGTGTCGGCGCATCAGTCAGGCTGGGTAGCCGCTATGGCCCAAGTGATTTTCCAGGGCTGCCCTGCTCTTGACGGAGTGGCCACCCAGCGGGGCTGTGTGTGTTTCATGGTGGGAGACTCGTGCTGCCCCTTCATCCCTGCCGGCATGTCCTGCTCGGTCCATGATGCCCTGCAGGCTATTAGGAACATGCAGAGAGCTGTGACCGGAGATCCGGGTCCACAACGAGGATGGCTTGACTGGTTCTTCTCTGGCTCATGGAAACAGCCACTTCAATATTTCGATATTTTCACAGACACAAAAGGAGGAAATTGTGGGATGGACTGGCTAACTGGCTTAATAATTGTTTATTCTTGTCGCACCATGTGGTCATACTGGTTTAACTTTGTTTTTTAAGATCGTAGAATGCAAGGTAGACTAGCCAAACTGGTTTTACAATTGAATTAAAAGATCGTGGAATGTCAGAAAGGCTAACTAGTTGGCCTTGCAATTGTTTGTTCGCCTCGAGAAATATAAGAAAGGCTGGCTAACAGGGTTTGCAATTTTTTCCTTGTATTGTGCGATGAAAAGAGGTTCAACTTCAGGAGTAACTGTCACTCTCCAGGTCATCTAGGGTCAAGTGCACACTTGAAAACTTTCATATTCGACCAAAACGTGCTTATCAGCACATAAAAAGCACATTTGGTGGTACGCGGGAAGAACGGCAGCAGACAAAAAGGCTATTTAGAAAGGTATCACCACTACGCAGAAGAACGTCGGCTACTCTGCCCTCACTGGAAGACATTGCCAGCCCTCGTTACCTCAGCAGAGCCAGGGACATGATCAGGGACCCATGCCACCCTGGTCACAATCGGTTCCAGCTGCTGCTCTCTGGCAGACAGACGCTGTAAGTTTCCCACATCCGTTGGGACTCTGAACTTGGGGTAACACAACACAATCCCTTCTGTGTAATAACTTCGGGTGAGGTAATATGAATAGACATTAGGTACAAGGTGATCTGACACCTACATGCTGAATGAAGGTAAGTGAAAGACAGTGAGAGGTAAGTGATCCACTCAGGGGGTGGTGATGCAATGTATCCATAAAGGCAGAATTGTAAATTAAGAGTCTGGAGTCATAACTTGTAAAACTGTGTAAAACTGTCAGAGACACAAATGTCTCTCTATACATAGTGTAATATCATCAAATTTTATAATTTAATAAGTTTTTCATTTGGCATCATTCTAATGGCTAGATATTAAGTTATAATGAAAACTATGATACTTGGCCAAAACGTGATTTTCAGCGCATGAAACGCACGTTAAGCCAATAAAAACTGAAATGTTCCCCTGCTGCGAAACAAACTGTCAGAGACACATAGTTACTGTGTATATAGTGTATAATTGTCCAATTCAAGTAAGTTTTTCATTTGGCATCATTCTAAGTGATATAAATTAAGTTATAGTGAAAATTATGATACTTGGCCAAAACGTGATTTTCAGCGCATGAAACGCACGTTAAGGCAATAAAAACTGAAATGTTCCCCTGCTGCGAAACAAACTGTCAGAGACATATAGTTACTGTGTGTATAGTGTATTATCGTCCAATTCAAGTAAGTTTTTCATTTAGCATCATTCTAAGTGATAGAAATTAAGTTATAGTGAAAACTATCATACTCGGCCAAAACATGATTTTCAGCGCATGAAACGCACGTTAAGGCAATAAAAACTGAAATGTCCCCCTGCTGCGAAACAAACTGTCAGAGACACATAGTTACTGTGTATATAGTGTAAAATAGTCCAATTCAAGCAAGTTTTGTATTTAGCATCATTCTAAGTGATAGAAATTAAGTTATAGTGAAAACTATGATACTTGGCCAAAACGTGATTTTCAGCGCATGAAACGCACGTTAAGGCAATAAAAACTGAAATGTTCCCCTGCTGCGAAACAAACTGCCAGAGGCACATAGTTACTGTGTCTATAGTGTAAAATCATCCAATTCAAGTAAGTATTGCATTTAGCATCATTCTAAGTGCTAGAAATTAAGTTATAGTGAAAACTATGATACTTGGCCAAAACGTGATTTTCAGCGCATGAAACGCACGTTAAGGCAATAAAAACTGAAATGTTCCCCTGCTGCGAAACAAACTGTCAGAGGCACATAGTTACTGTGTATATAGTGTAAAATCATCCAATTCAAGTAAGTTTTGCATTTAGCATCATTCTAAGTGATAGAAATTAAGTTATAGTGAAAACTATGATACATGGCCAAAACGTGATTTTCAGCGCATGAAATGCACATTAAGGCAATAAAAACTGAAATGTTCCCCCGCTTCGAAACAAACTGTCAGTGACACATAGTTACTGTGTATATAGTGTATAATCATCCAAATTAAGTAGGTTTTTCATTTGATATCATTCTAAGTGATGGAAGTTAGGGTTAGGGTTAGGGTTAGGTTAAGTTATAGTGAAAACTATGATACTTGGCCAAAACATGATTTTCAGCGGATGAAACGCACATTAGGGCAAAAAAACTGAAATGTTTGTTAGGTCTGAAAATACAACTTCAGGAGCAGGCTAAGAAAGAGTGAGATAAATGTAAATAGAAAATAAGTATTACCAGACTGCAAAGTGGACAGTGAGAGTTCCTACAGTGGGCTCCTGTTCACTGCGATGTTACTGCAACTCTAGTCGAATGACCAGTGAGTGTGTCTTAAATACAGGCAAAACTGACAGTTGTCCCTAAGACTTTGGACAGATACGTTTCAGTCATTTGCAGGGCAACAAGTAATTGATTAGTGTCGGGCCTGGAATCTGTAGTCAATGGTTTCCAGACGTAGGGTGTTCTTCGCTGTTCCTACCCTGGGGAACACCGCCATCATGATTTTGGAGGAGACTGACCAGTGTTTGTATTAGAGGGGTACATCCGAGCCCCAAACTGAATCATGGGGGAAGAAATCAAAGCTCCGTCGTTGACGCCTGGTGGGTAGATGTGGGTTGGCGTCGACAGTTGGAATCGAGTCTGCTGTTAGAACGTACGTGTGGTCGGATGCAGATGTAGGGACACAGAGCCCAGTTGTATTGGTGGGGATGATCATATACACTTGCCATTCGCAGAGCCACCATATTTGGTCCAGTACTGTCCATGATTGGGAAGGAATGTGTCTGATCTCGGCGCACCTGGTGACGTGAACTTGGTCCAAAGGGGTCTTCGGATCCGGTCCGCTGAAGTTGAAACAGGATGGATAACAGTCTGTTCGGTTGTTGCACTGGACATACGTTGCGGTATTGACTGTAGCTGCTAATGGTACTGCGACCATGGTATGTAGGCGGTCGAGCTTTGCTGGAAGGATTCTCTCAGATTACCCAGGATACAGTTGTAGGTGAGGTTGGCGAGTTCTTCGTTCTGTCGGTTGGTGCTTCTACCCATAATTAGTGTTGAATGTGTAGATGGATGTATTTTCACTATTCTGTGTAAAAATAATGATCCAGGATGGTTCTGGAGCTATTTTCCCACCATAAACAGTGTCCAAAACAGGCATTCTGCGATTAAAATAGTGGTTGTATTAGAACCAGGCCCAGTCTGTTCTGGTTGGTGAATTTACCCGAAAAATTGTATCCATTGACGATGGGGATGTATTTTTGATTATTATGTATAAAAATAATCATCTTGGGATCTTCAAAGTTCTGTTATTCCCGAATCAATGACCTCCATTTGGGCACATTATTGACGGAGCTCACGACCACGATCCAGTGTGTGGCTCGGATGTGTCCCTCAAACACAAATACTGGTCAGTCTCATCCAAAATCCTAATGGCTCAGTTCCCTTGAGTGGGAGCGGCAAGGAACGCCCTGCATTTGAAGACCATTGAAGGCAGGTTCCGGGCCTGTGTCGGCGCATCAGTCAGGCTGGGTAGCCGCTATGGCCCAAGTGATTTTCCAGGGCTGCCCTGCTCTTGACGGAGTGGCCACCCAGCGGGGCTGTGTGTGTTTCATGGTGGGAGACTCGTGCTGCCCCTTCATCCCTGCCGGCATGTCCTGCTCGGTCCATGATGCCCTGCAGGCTATTAGGAACATGCAGAGAGCTGTGACCGGAGATCCGGGTCCACAACGAGGATGGCTTGACTGGTTCTTCTCTGGCTCATGGAAACAGCCACTTCAATATTTCGATATTTTCACAGACACAAAAGGAGGAAATTGTGGGATGGACTGGCTAACTGGCTTAATAATTGTTTATTCTTGTCGCACCATGTGGTCATACTGGTTTAACTTTGTTTTTTAAGATCGTAGAATGCAAGGTAGACTAGCCAAACTGGTTTTACAATTGAATTAAAAGATCGTGGAATGTAAGAAAGGCTAACTAGTTGGCCTTGCAATTGTTTGTTCGCCTCGAGAAATATAAGAAAGGCTGGCTAACAGGGTTTGCAATTTTTTCCTTGTATTGTGCGATGAAAAGAGGTTCAACTTCAGGAGTAACTGTCACTCTCCAGGTCATCTAGGGTCAAGTGCACACTTGAAAACTTTCATATTCGACCAAAACGTGCTTATCAGCACATAAAAAGCACATTTGGTGGTACGCGGGAAGAACGGCAGCAGACAAAAAGGCTATTTAGAAAGGTATCACCACTACGCAGAAGAACGTCGGCTACTCTGCCCTCACTGGAAGACATTGCCAGCCCTCGTTACCTCAGCAGAGCCAGGGACATGATCAGGGACCCATGCCACCCTGGTCACAATCGGTTTCAGCTGCTGCTCTCTGGCAGACAGACGCTGTAAGTTTCCCACATCCGTTGGGACTCTGAACTTGGGGTAACACAACACAATCCCTTCTGTGTAATAACTTCGGGTGAGGTAATATGAATAGACATTAGGTACAAGGTGATCTGACACCTACATGCTGAATGAAGGTAAGTGAAAGACAGTGAGAGGTAAGTGATCCACTCAGGGGGTGGTGATGCAATGTATCCATAAAGGCAGAATTGTAAATTAAGAGTCTGGAGTCATAACTTGTAAAACTGTGTAAAACTGTCAGAGACACAAATGTCTCTCTATACATAGTGTAATATCATCAAATTTTATAATTTAATAAGTTTTTCATTTGGCATCATTCTAATGGCTAGATATTAAGTTATAATGAAAACTATGATACTTGGCCAAAACGTGATTTTCAGCGCATGAAACGCACGTGAAGCCAATAAAAACTGAAATGTTCCCCTGCTGCGTGTCAGGTTCATTAATAATTACCTTCGTCCGTAATTATCAATAACTGCAGGAAGACATCTTATTCAATTATTGACATTTAATTAAATAGAAATGGATACAATCAGATAAAAAGCCTCCGGAAGGGAGAGTTACAGCAAGCGTCACCGTACGACTTCCGAACGTCTCCTCGAATAGACATTTTCGTCCTATTCTTATGGTCACAAGTTACAGAGTTGTTGATCATTCCATCACGTATGAGTAAAAACAACATCTGGGACTACAATAACAATCAAGGTATTTTACTAATAACAAAAACAGGGACTAGACCTAACAACATTTAGATTAGAGTAATTATACAACCTCCTTGACCTAAGAATCATATAATATAATCATAATCATATAATCGTTACATACAGAAAAACCCGAAGTGTACGGTTACATAACGATAACAATATTCTTGTTATTGTCCGAATAGCCCTGTCCTCGTCACCAAGGGCCCACCAAATCTCAAGGACCGAGATTGGGTGGATTGTTTGTATAACCATCCTGGAACAGGCTGTCTAGGTTAAAGATGACTTGGCGTGACCTTAAGACTTTTGAAAAACAGAAAGAGAATGATTTAACAAAGTAATGAATTAATACAATTAAAAGAAAGAGATTGATTTAATAAAGAAATGAATTAATATAACTATTATAATAATAAAACAGAATAAACCCAACACTGCGAAACAAACTGTCAGAGACACATAGTTACTGTGTATATAGTGTATAATTGTCCAATTCAAGTAAGTTTTTCATTTGGCATCATTCTAAGTGATATAAATTAAGTTATAGTGAAAATTATGATACTTGGCCAAAACGTGATTTTCAGCGCATGAAACGCACGTTAAGGCAATAAAAACTGAAATGTTCCCCTGCTGCGAAACAAACTGTCAGAGACACAGTTACTGTGTATATAGTGTAAAATCGTCCAATTCAAGTAATTTTTTTATTTGGCATCGTTCAAAGTGATAGAAATTAAGTTACAATGAAAACTATCATACTTGGCCAAAACGTGATTATCAGGCCATGAAAAGCACATTAAGGCAATAAAAACTGAAACGTTCCCCTGCTGCCAACGCACTGTCAGAGACACATAGTTCCTGTGTATATAGTGTAAAATCGTCCTATCCATGTAAGTCTTTCATTGGCATCATTCTAGGTGATTCTGGAGCTATTTCCCACCATAAAAAGTGTCCAAAACAGGCATTTTGCGATTAAAATAGTGGTTGTATTAGAACCAGGCCCAGGCGATTCTGGTTGGTGTTTTTACCCTGAAATTGTGTCCAATGATGATAAGGATGTATTTTTGATTATTCTGTATAAAAATAATCATCTAGGGATGTTCAGAAGTTTTGTTACGCCCGAATCAATGACCTCAATTTGGGCACTTTATTTACAAGTGGTGGTTTTTAAGAACCAGGCCCAGTCGGTTCTGGTTGGTGCTTTTACCCAGATATAGTATCCATTGTGTGGGTAGATGTATTTTCACTATTCTGTCTAAAAATAAAGATCCAGGACAGTTCCGGGGCTATTTCCCTCCATAAATAGTGTCCAAAACATGCATTTTGCGATACAAAATAGTGGCTGCATTATAACAGGGTCCAGTCGGTTCTGGTGGGTGTTTGTATACGAAACTTGTGTCCAATTATGATGGGGATGTATACTTGACTATTCTGTATAGAAGTAATCATCTAGCGATGTTCAGAAGTTCGTTTATGCCCGAATGAATTACTTTCATTTGGTCACTTTATTTACAAGTGGTGGTTTAGAAACAGGCCCAGTCGGTTTTGGTTGGTGCTTTTACCCAGAATTTGTGTTTATTGTGTGAGTGGATGTATTTTCACTATTTTGTATAACAATAATGATCCAGGATGATTCTGGAGCTATTTCCCACCACAAACAGTGTCCAAAACAGGCATTTTGCGGTTAAAGTAGTGGTTGTATTAGAACCACGCCCAGTCGGTTCTGGTTCGTGTTTTTACCCAGAAATTGTGTCCAATGATTATGGGGATGTATTTTTTTATTATTCTTTATAAAAATAATATTCTAGGGATGTTCAGAAGTTCTGTTATGCCCTAATCAATGACCTCAATTTGGGCACTTTATTTACAAGTGGTTGTTTAGAACCAGGCCCAGTCGGTTCTGGTTGGTGCTTTACCCACAATTAGTGTCGATTGTGTGGGTTTGATGTATTTTCACTATTCTGTGTAAGAATAAAGATCCAGGGATGTTCTGAGACTATTTCCCACCAGAAATAGTGTCAAAAACATGCATTTTGCGACAAAAATAGTGGTTGTATTAGAACCAGGCCCAGTCGGTTCTGGTTTGTGTATACCCCCTTAACGTGTGTCCAATAGGAATGGGGTTGTATTTTTGACTATTCTGTATAAAAATGATCATCTAGGGATGTTCAGAAGTTCTTCTATGCCCGAATAAATGACCTCCATTTGGGCACTTTATTTTGCATGGTGGTTGTAGTAGAACCAAGCCCAGTCGGTTCTGGTTGGTGCTTTTACCCAGAGTTAGTGTTGATTGTGTAGGTGGATGTATTTTCACTATTCTGTCTAAAAATAAAGATCCAGGATGGTTCTAGGGGTATTTACCACCATAAATAGTCTCCAAAACATGCATTTTGCGATAAAAAATAGTAGTTGAAAAAATGAAAAAATGAAAATCAGACATAGGCATTGTCGTCATCATTGACTTGACAAAAAGCTTAGTAGTCATCATACCCTCAGCAGCGTATGACGAAATTGTATAGTGCTTCACCACAAGTTCGTCTTTCCAGGCCAGACACATTTATGACATTTATTTATGACATATTCATACTTGTTAGCTCTCCGCCTTGAGCGCCATTTTGCGGCGACTGCAAGATGCCTCACCGATGCCAACAAGAATAAGGTGGATCACTTACCTCTCAGTCTTTATACTTACCCTCCCTCAGTCAGCCTTTGGAAGGCAGATCTGCGCCAAACGACCTTCCTGTTACTTCATTTCGACTTGACTTAATTTCATAGTAGGGATATGTGTAGTCGTCACGTCACGTGTTGCTGCAGGTTCAGAGACCTGATGGCTGTTGGGAAAAAGCTGTCCTTGAGCCTGTTTGTCCGTGCTTTGTAGGACCTGTAGCGTCTGCCAGATGGAAGCAACTGGAACAGGACATACGTTGCGGTATTGACTGTAGCTGCTAATGGTACTGCGACCATGGTATGTAGGCGGTCGAGCTTTGCTGGAAGGATTCTCTCAGATTACCCAGGATACAGTTGTAGGTGAGGTTGGCGAGTTCTTCGTTCTGTCGGTTGGACCATAGCTGTGGTTGGGCTACGGCAGTAGGCAAGAGGGAACAGACATAACAACTCATTGGTTGTGGCGCGGGCTGTGAGTGCGGTGTATCTGTACCAACTGTTCCTCATCATCGGGTTGTAGTCGTTTTCTTGCTGTGTTTGGACATGGGCGAGAATAAGGTGTATCTACTCAGGCTTAGGTGTTCCTGCCGGACGGATTTTGAGTAGGCGTGTGGCGGATGGTTGTATGAAGGGGTTCACACCAATCACTTTTGGGACCATGGCTGGACTAGTAGTGCGGATGGTGATAGTAAAGAGGGGGCCTTTTCCTGGTCGGTCCGGTGGGAGGCATAGGTTGATGCAGCCTTTTTGTTGGATATTGGTCGTAAGGTCTAAGCATATGTTTACCATCTTTGATGGTGGTGGCTAACTTGGTGAAGTTAGCGGTCATGGTGGTAGCTTCTTTGGAAAGGGGCCATGTGATGGTTTTGTAGCCTGTATGGAGGAGGACCTGGTCCAAGGTGTCCGGACAGACCACTCAGACTCTGGGAGCTTGTAGGTACCAATAAAAATAACTAGAGTCAGTCCCGTATAATCCCAAGTGAGTAAGCTGTAGGCTGAGCAAAGGGACTTGAACGACGATTGGTGTCTTGGTTAATGGGATGCAGATCTGGGGTCCCTGATCGTTTCCTGAACCAGCTAGTGGGGCATTCTCCTCCAGTGGGAATGTACCAAGGTTCTGGTACGTTCCCCCCATGTGGTTGAACACAGAGCGGTGATGATGATGGCCAAAATCACACGGTGAGGTCCGTCCCAACGTGGAGAAGACCAGCACCTTCTTTTTATCTCCTTGACGAGTACCAGGTCTCCTGGGGACAGGACCTCCTCTGTGGGAGACAGAGAAGATGTCGGCAGATTATTTTGCATTCATCACAGTTCTTTCTTGGAACATTTTGCATAACCACTTAGTGAGGGAATCTGTTTCTCTTTTCTCTTCTACCACCAGATCTTTTTCCCACATTGTTAAGTGGAAGGGTCTGTCGTTCACTGCCTCAAATGGTGTGCATCCCTGTGCTGTTGGAATGATTCTCATGTACGTTTCTACCAGGCTCAGGCATTCTTGCCATGGTTTTCCTGTATCTTCCATGGTTTTTCTGAGTCTGAGTTTTACTGTTCTAATGGTTTGTTCGACGAGTCCAGCACTTTGGTTCAGTTAGATGAAATCCATGTTCAGAAGCTCGAAGGGATATGTTCCTGTTTGCCTTGTTCCATGCTTGGGTTGTTCATTGCCTTGAGAGTTGTCTACAGCAGTTTAGACAGTTTCTGCAAAATAATTGAAGTAAGTTTGGAGACCTCTGGGAACATACATTGTTTGTTGTACTGTACTGATCATCCCTCCTGTTGAGACATGGCTCCTCCCATGGCTCAATTTGGCAATTACTTCAAACAATGATCGTGTCACGCATGGCTTGTTTTCTACTGCATAGAGTCCGTTATTGTGTTGAGTGGCTCCTTCTGTTTCCCATTGCAGTTTCTCTTTTTCTGGGGAATGATTTTGCATTTCTCTTAGGAATTCAGCAGGGATTGGGCTGTGTCTTTCCACCGTCACGTCTTGTTCTAGGAATAGTCTACATGCCTCTGTCAGTGCCACTATTTCTGCGGCTTGTGCAGACCAGTCGCCGGGGAGTCGTCCTGTCTTGAGGTTGTCTTTTTGAGTCACCACGGCATATACGTTGTGTTTTTCTCCATCCAGGGTTTTTGATGATGATCCATCCCCATAGGCAATGTGTCCGGGGGGCAATGGGTTGTCCATTAGGTCAGTTGCATATACGTGGTTAATTATGATTCGTTGAGTGGGCAACTGTGAGAATTGGTTTAACCACTTGTCGTCCGGTCTCCCATGAACTTCAGGGTGACATGTAATGGCCATGTTTGTTGTTCCTGTACTGGGGCTGCTGGGCAGATATCTTCAGACTGTTCTCTTAGACTTTCAGCTACCTTGGCAGAATCATTCCCGACAATGTCGAGAGAGTAGAAGCTGTTAGATGTGGTGGTGTGGAAGATATTTTTGGTCTGTAATTCCCTGGGTCAGAGGCCATTTTGGGTGGCCACTAGGCTTAGCCCAAGCTGGACCATGATATCTCGTCCCGGTAACTCTCCGATTTTCATTTTGCAGTCTGACAATAAACCCATCCCTTTTGTTGCTTTCTGACCCATATTAATCACTTACTTAATAGTTTCAACAACAATTATTTTCTAAATTACCCGAAATTGATCTCCACTTTGTGATTAACCCAATATCTCTGAACACACAAAGACCAAAAGTCCCTGACTTTGTCTTAGTTAAGTCCCTGACTCTATTAACAGACCAAGACTATAATGACTTTGCTAATTCTTGTTCTACTTTCATTGGTCCCGGACCAATTGGTTTATTACCAGACTGCAAAGTGGACAGTGAGAGTTCCTACAGTAGGGTCCTGTTCAACGCGATGTTCCTGAAACTCTAGTCGAATGACCAGTGTGTGTGTCTTAAATACAGGAAAAACTGACAGTTGTCACTAGGACTTTGGACAGATACATTTCAGTCATTTGCAGGGCAAAAAGTAAAAGTAAAAGTGTCAGACAGTTGAATATTTGTGCTGACATGTCACCCCAATCACAAGACTAAGATTGTTTATTCAGTCAGACAGTTGGGTGTTTATGCTGCTATGTCAGCCGTAAGGATGACTACAATGCTGTTATACTCACAAAAACTTATACAATATGAACAAGCATTTGCAAAGATACTTTGTCTAATCTTACATATTCCCCTGCTGCAAAAAAAACTGTCAGAGACACATAGTTACTGTGTATATAGTGTAAAATCGTCCAATTCAAGTAAGTTATCCATTTGGCATCATTCTCATTGATAAAAATTAAGTTACAATGAAAACAATCATACTTGGCCAAAACGTGATTTTCAGGGTATGAAAAGTACATTAAGGCAATAAAAACTGAAAAGTTCCCCTGCTGCCAAACAAACTGTCAGAGACACAGTTACTGTGTATATAGTGTAAAATCGTCCAATTCAAGTAAGTTTTTTATTTGGCATCGTTCAAAGTGATAGAAATTAAGTTACAATGAAAACTATCATACTTGGCCAAAACGTGATTATCAGGCCATGAAAAGCACATTAAGGCAATAAAAACTGAAACGTTCCCCTGCTGCCAACGCACTGTCAGAGACACATAGTTCCTGTGTATATAGTGTAAAATCGTCCTATCCATGTAAGTCTTTCATTGGCATCATTCTAGGTGATTCTGGAGCTATTTCCCACCATAAAAAGTGTCCAAAACAGGCATTTTGCGATTAAAATAGTGGTTGTATTAGAACCAGGCCCAGGCGATTCTGGTTGGTGTTTTTACCCTGAAATTGTGTCCAATGATGATAAGGATGTATTTTTGATTATTCTGTATAAAAATAATCATCTAGGGATGTTCAGAAGTTTTGTTACGCCCGAATCAATGACCTCAATTTGGGCACTTTATTTACAAGTGGTGGTTTTTAAGAACCAGGCCCAGTCGGTTCTGGTTGGTGCTTTTACCCAGATATAGTATCCATTGTGTGGGTAGATGTATTTTCACTATTCTGTCTAAAAATAAAGATCCAGGACAGTTCCGGGGCTATTTCCCTCCATAAATAGTGTCCAAAACATGCATTTTGCGATACAAAATAGTGGCTGCATTATAACAGGGTCCAGTCGGTTCTGGTGGGTGTTTGTATACGAAACTTGTGTCCAATTATGATGGGGATGTATACTTGACTATTCTGTATAGAAGTAATCATCTAGCGATGTTCAGAAGTTCTGTTATGCCCGAATGAATTACTTTCATTTGGTCACTTTATTTACAAGTGGTGGTTTAGAAACAGGCCCAGTCGGTTTTGGTTGGTGCTTTTACCCAGAATTTGTGTTTATTGTGTGAGTGGATGTATTTTCACTATTTTGTATAACAATAATGATCCAGGATGATTCTGGAGCTATTTCCCACCACAAACAGTGTCCAAAACAGGCATTTTGCGGTTAAAGTAGTGGTTGTATTAGAACCACGCCCAGTCGGTTCTGGTTCGTGTTTTTACCCAGAAATTGTGTCCAATGATAATGGGGATGTATTTTTTATTATTCTTTATAAAAATAATATTCTAGGGATGTTCAGAAGTTCTATTATGCCCTAATCAATGACCTCAATTTGGGCACTTTATTTACAAGTGGTTGTTTAGAACCAGGCCCAGTCGGTTCTGGTTGGTGCTTTACCCACAATTAGTGTCGATTGTGTGGGTTTGATGTATTTTCACTATTCTCTGTAAGAATAAAGATCCAGGGATGTTCTGAGACTATTTCCCACCAGAAATAGTGTCAAAAACATGCATTTTGCGACAAAAATAGTGGTTGTATTAGAACCAGGCCCAGTCGGTTCTGGTTTGTGTATACCCCCTTAACGTGTGTCCAATAGGAATGGGGTTGTATTTTTGACTATTCTGTATAAAAATGATCATCTAGGGATGTTTTGAAGTTCTTCTATGCCCGAATAAATGACCTCCATTTGGGCACTTTATTTTGCATGGTGGTTGTAGTAGAACCAAGCCCAGTCGGTTCTGGTTGGTGCTTTTACCCAGAGTTAGTGTTGATTGTGTAGGTGGATGTATTTTCACTATTCTGTCTAAAAATAAAGATCCAGGATGGTTCTAGGGGTATTTACCACCATAAATAGTCTCCAAAACATGCATTTTGCGATAAAAAATAGTAGTTGAAAAAATGAAAAAATGAAAATCAGACATAGGCATTGTCGTCATCATTGACTTGACAAAAAGCTTAGTAGTCATCATACCCTCAGCAGCGTATGACGAAATTGTATAGTGCTTCACCACAAGTTCGTCTTTCCAGGCCAGACACATTTATGACATTTATTTATGACATATTCATACTTGTTAGCTCTCCGCCTTGAGCGCCATTTTGCGGCGACTGCAAGATGCCTCACCGATGCCAACAAGAATAAGGTGGATCACTTACCTCTCAGTCTTTATACTTACCCTCCCTCAGTCAGCCTTTGGGGAGCCTATCCGTGACGTGGACTCCCAGAAATTTGAAGGATTGGACCCTGTCTACACATACTCCGTTAATGAGGAGTGGGGCCAGGTCTGTGCTGCGCTTGCGAAAGTCCAGGATTATTTCTTTAGTCTTTGCGGTATTTAGTGTAAGATTGTTCGCCGAGCACCAAGAAGACAGTTTGTCGACCTCGTCTCTGTAAGCTGACTCATCCCCGCCTGAGATGAGTCCGATCACAGTGGTGTCATCGGCGAATTTGATGATAGAGTTTGACTGGTGGGCTGGTGTGCAGTCGTATGTGTACAAGGAGTACAGGAAAGGACTCAGTACACAGCCTTGTGGTGAGCCAGTGTTCAGTGTAATGGCGGAAGAGAGGTGTGGACCCATTCTGACAGTTTGTGGTCGACCAGTCAAGAAGTTCTTTACCCAGCAGCAGATTGAAGAGGATAGTCCAAGGTGGTAGAGTTTGTCCTTCAGGATGTCCGGCTTGATGGTGTTAAAGGCTGAGCTATAGTCTATGAAAAGCATCGTCACATAGTTCCCCCGGTGCTCCAGGTGGCTCAGTGCTGTGTGAAGAGCCACAGCGATAGCATCCTCAGTGGACCTGTTTTCTCTATAAGCAAACTGGTGAGGGTCAACTGAGGGGGGGATTGTCCTTCTGATGTGTCGGGCCACCAACTTTTCAAAGCACTTCATGATCACAGGCGTGAGAGCAACAGGCCTGTAATCGTTCAAGCTGCAGATGGTTGGCCTTTTTGGGGACAGGAATGATGGTGGCAGATTTTAGGCAGGCAGGAACGATGGATAGTTGCATTATAACTGGGTAGTCTCGGTTCTGGTTGCTGTTTATATCCGAAACTTGTGTCCAAAGAGGATGGGGATGTATATTTTACTATTCTGTTTAAAAATAATCATGTAGGGATGTTTTGGGGCTTTTTTTTACACAAGAATCAAAAACCTCCAATGGATCTTTATTTTGCACGGTGGTTGAATTAGAACCGGGCCCAGTCGGTTCTGGTTGCCGCTTTTACCCAGATTTAGTGTCAATTGTGTGGATGGATGCATTTTCACTATTATGTGTAAAATTAAAGATGCAGGGATGTTCTGGGAATATTTCACACCGTCAATAGTGTCCAAAACATTTTGCGATAAAAATAGTGGTTGTATTAGAACAAGGCCCAATCGGTTCTGGTTGGTGTATTTACCCAGAATTTGTGTTGATTGAGTGGGTGGATGTAGTTTCACTATTTTCTATAAAAATAATGTTTCCCACCATAAACATTGTCCAAAACAGGCATTTTGCGATTAAAAAAGAGGTCGTATTAGAACCAGGCCCAGTCGGTTCTGGTTGGTGCTTCTACCCATAATTAGTGTTGAATGTGTAGATGGATGTATTTTCACTATTCTGTGTAAAAATAATGATCCAGGATGGTTCTGGAGCTATTTTCCCACCATAAACAGTGTCCAAAACAGGCATTCTGCGATTAAAATAGTGGTTGTATTAGAACCAGGCCCAGTCTGTTCTGGTTGGTGAATTTACCCGAAAAATTGTATCCATTGACGATGGGGATGTATTTTTGATTATTATGTATAAAAATAATCATCTTGGGATCTTCAGAAGTTCTGTTATTCCCGAATCAATGACCTCCATTTGGGCACATTATTGACGGAGCTCACGACCATGATCCAGTGTGTGGCTCGGATGTGTCCCTCAAACACAAATACTGGTCAGTCTCATCCAAAATCCTAATGGCTCAGTTCCCTTGAGTGGGAGCGGCAAGGAACGCCCTGCATTTGAAGACCATTGAAGGCAGGTTCCGGGCCTGTGTCGGCGCATCAGTCAGGCTGGGTAGCCGCTATGGCCCAAGTGATTTTCCAGGGCTGCCCTGCTCTTGACGGAGTGGCCACCCAGCGGGGCTGTGTGTGTTTCATGGTGGGAGACTCGTGCTGCCCCTTCATCCCTGCCGGCATGTCCTGCTCGGTCCATGATGCCCTGCAGGCTATTAGGAACATGCAGAGAGCTGTGACCGGAGATCCGGGTCCACAACGAGGATGGCTTGACTGGTTCTTCTCTGGCTCATGGAAACAGCCACTTCAATATTTCGATATTTTCACAGACACAAAAGGAGGAAATTGTGGGATGGACTGGCTAAGTGGCTTAATAATTGTTTATTCTTGTCGCACCATGTGGTCATACTGGTTTAACTTTGTTTTTTAAGATCGTAGAATGCAAGGTAGACTAGCCAAACTGGTTTTACAATTGAATTAAAAGATCGTGGAATGTCAGAAAGGCTAACTAGTTGGCCTTGCAATTGTTTGTTCGCCTCGAGAAATATAAGAAAGGCTGGCTAACAGGGTTTGCAATTTTTTCCTTGTATTGTGCGATGAAAAGAGGTTCAACTTCAGGAGTAACTGTCACTCTCCAGGTCATCTAGGGTCAAGTGCACACTTGAAAACTTTCATATTCGACCAAAACGTGCTTATCAGCACATAAAAAGCACATTTGGTGGTACGCGGGAAGAACGGCAGCAGACAAAAAGGCTATTTAGAAAGGTATCACCACTACGCAGAAGAACGTCGGCTACTCTGCCCTCACTGGAAGACATTGCCAGCCCTCGTTACCTCAGCAGAGCCAGGGACATGATCAGGGACCCATGCCACCCTGGTCACAATCGGTTCCAGCTGCTGCTCTCTGGCAGACAGACGCTGTAAGTTTCCCACATCCGTTGGGACTCTGAACTTGGGGTAACACAACACAATCCCTTCTGTGTAATAACTTCGGGTGAGGTAATATGAATAGACATTAGGTACAAGGTGATCTGACACCTACATGCTGAATGAAGGTAAGTGAAAGACAGTGAGAGGTAAGTGATCCACTCAGGGGGTGGTGATGCAATGTATCCATAAAGGCAGAATTGTAAATTAAGAGTCTGGAGTCATAACTTGTAAAACTGTGTAAAACTGTCAGAGACACAAATGTCTCTCTATACATAGTGTAATATCATCAAATTTTATAATTTAATAAGTTTTTCATTTGGCATCATTCTAATGGCTAGATATTAAGTTATAATGAAAACTATGATACTTGGCCAAAACGTGATTTTCAGCGCATGAAACGCACGTTAAGCCAATAAAAACTGAAATGTTCCCCTGCTGCGAAACAAACTGTCAGAGACACATAGTTACTGTGTATATAGTGTATAATTGTCCAATTCAAGTAAGTTTTTCATTTGGCATCATTCTAAGTGATATAAATTAAGTTATAGTGAAAATTATGATACTTGGCCAAAACGTGATTTTCAGCGCATGAAACGCACGTTAAGGCAATAAAAACTGAAATGTTCCCCTGCTGCGAAACAAACTGTCAGAGACATATAGTTACTGTGTGTATAGTGTATTATCGTCCAATTCAAGTAAGTTTTTCATTTAGCATCATTCTAAGTGATAGAAATTAAGTTATAGTGAAAACTATCATACTCGGCCAAAACATGATTTTCAGCGCATGAAACGCACGTTAAGGCAATAAAAACTGAAATGTCCCCCTGCTGCGAAACAAACTGTCAGAGACACATAGTTACTGTGTATATAGTGTAAAATAGTCCAATTCAAGCAAGTTTTGTATTTAGCATCATTCTAAGTGATAGAAATTAAGTTATAGTGAAAACTATGATACTTGGCCAAAACGTGATTTTCAGCGCATGAAACGCACGTTAAGGCAATAAAAACTGAAATGTTCCCCTGCTGCGAAACAAACTGCCAGAGGCACATAGTTACTGTGTCTATAGTGTAAAATCATCCAATTCAAGTAAGTATTGCATTTAGCATCATTCTAAGTGCTAGAAATTAAGTTATAGTGAAAACTATGATACTTGGCCAAAACGTGATTTTCAGCGCATGAAACGCACGTTAAGGCAATAAAAACTGAAATGTTCCCCTGCTGCGAAACAAACTGTCAGAGGCACATAGTTACTGTGTATATAGTGTAAAATCATCCAATTCAAGTAAGTTTTGCATTTAGCATCATTCTAAGTGATAGAAATTAAGTTATAGTGAAAACTATGATACATGGCCAAAACGTGATTTTCAGCGCATGAAATGCACATTAAGGCAATAAAAACTGAAATGTTCCCCCGCTTCGAAACAAACTGTCAGTGACACATAGTTACTGTGTATATAGTGTATAATCATCCAAATTAAGTAGGTTTTTCATTTGATATCATTCTAAGTGATGGAAGTTAGGGTTAGGGTTAGGGTTAGGTTAAGTTATAGTGAAAACTATGATACTTGGCCAAAACATGATTTTCAGCGGATGAAACGCACATTAGGGCAAAAAAACTGAAATGTTTGTTAGGTCTGAAAATACAACTTCAGGAGCAGGCTAAGAAAGAGTGAGATAAATGTAAATAGAAAATAAGTATTACCAGACTGCAAAGTGGACAGTGAGAGTTCCTACAGTGGGCTCCTGTTCACTGCGATGTTACTGCAACTCTAGTCGAATGACCAGTGAGTGTGTCTTAAATACAGGCAAAACTGACAGTTGTCCCTAAGACTTTGGACAGATACGTTTCAGTCATTTGCAGGGCAACAAGTAATTGATTAGTGTCGGGCCTGGAATCTGTAGTCAATGGTTTCCAGACGTAGGGTGTTCTTCGCTGTTCCTACCCTGGGGAACACCGCCATCATGATTTTGGAGGAGACTGACCAGTGTTTGTATTAGAGGGGTACATCCGAGCCCCAAACTGAATCATGGGGGAAGAAATCAAAGCTCCGTCGTTGACGCCTGGTGGGTAGATGTGGGTTGGCGTCGACAGTTGGAATCGAGTCTGCTGTTAGAACGTACGTGTGGTCGGATGCAGATGTAGGGACACAGAGCCCAGTTGTATTGGTGGGGATGATCATATACACTTGCCATTCGCAGAGCCACCATATTTGGTCCAGTACTGTCCATGATTGGGAAGGAATGTGTCTGATCTCGGCGCACCTGGTGACGTGAACTTGGTCCAAAGGGGTCTTCGGATCCGGTCCGCTGAAGTTGAAACAGGATGGATAACAGTCTGTTCGGTTGTTGCACTGGACATACGTTGCGGTATTGACTGTAGCTGCTAATGGTACTGCGACCATGGTATGTAGGCGGTCGAGCTTTGCTGGAAGGATTCTCTCAGATTACCCAGGATACAGTTGTAGGTGAGGTTGGCGAGTTCTTCGTTCTGTCGGTTGGTGCTTCTACCCATAATTAGTGTTGAATGTGTAGATGGATGTATTTTCACTATTCTGTGTAAAAATAATGATCCAGGATGGTTCTGGAGCTATTTTCCCACCATAAACAGTGTCCAAAACAGGCATTCTGCGATTAAAATAGTGGTTGTATTAGAACCAGGCCCAGTCTGTTCTGGTTGGTGAATTTACCCGAAAAATTGTATCCATTGACGATGGGGATGTATTTTTGATTATTATGTATAAAAATAATCATCTTGGGATCTTCAAAGTTCTGTTATTCCCGAATCAATGACCTCCATTTGGGCACATTATTGACGGAGCTCACGACCACGATCCAGTGTGTGGCTCGGATGTGTCCCTCAAACACAAATACTGGTCAGTCTCATCCAAAATCCTAATGGCTCAGTTCCCTTGAGTGGGAGCGGCAAGGAACGCCCTGCATTTGAAGACCATTGAAGGCAGGTTCCGGGCCTGTGTCGGCGCATCAGTCAGGCTGGGTAGCCGCTATGGCCCAAGTGATTTTCCAGGGCTGCCCTGCTCTTGACGGAGTGGCCACCCAGCGGGGCTGTGTGTGTTTCATGGTGGGAGACTCGTGCTGCCCCTTCATCCCTGCCGGCATGTCCTGCTCGGTCCATGATGCCCTGCAGGCTATTAGGAACATGCAGAGAGCTGTGACCGGAGATCCGGGTCCACAACGAGGATGGCTTGACTGGTTCTTCTCTGGCTCATGGAAACAGCCACTTCAATATTTCGATATTTTCACAGACACAAAAGGAGGAAATTGTGGGATGGACTGGCTAACTGGCTTAATAATTGTTTATTCTTGTCGCACCATGTGGTCATACTGGTTTAACTTTGTTTTTTAAGATCGTAGAATGCAAGGTAGACTAGTGAAGAATTTGACATATTTTACTCATTCTTTTTAGTATAGCTGTTTCATTTTGATATCACATTTTACTCATTCTTTTTGTGGCGGTCTTGTTTTAGTATCGCCACTGAAGGGTTCAGCTCTTGTTCCCAACTCAATTACAATATGAACAGAAGGATGGGTCCGAGACTCCTCGACTACAATGTTAACAAAAGGCTCTTCCTGAGATTCTTATTTCAAGGTGGGATTCACACTGATAAGAGACCAGATGGAGGACTTCAAAGGGCAGAGGAACAAAGAGCAGGGCAGAGGGTCGGGACTTTATAGGACCAGCGGAGACAGAGGTCTGGATGATGTGGATTCAAGGCTGGAAGATGTGGAGCCCAGAGAAACCCACCCCTCACAGCAGCCCTGGACCAGCCCACATCTCATTATTAATCAGCGAATGAATATGCATTTTTGTTGGACTATAACTGGGCAAACGCGGGTTTGGACAATGTCTTTTCCATCCTCCGCTTTGGGACATCAACACTCAGCGGGCTTATTCTATGGGAGGGAGACCCGGAGCTCTGTATGAATCAATATGAATGGAATAAACCATCTGTGGATAAACTCGCACAACCCTGGTTTGTCTCCTCCGATGCTGAACACGCTCCATTGTTAGACTGGAGACTACAGAGTTAAGGAATTGGAGTCAGGTGAAATAGTTTAGTCTAACAGTTTTGGTGACCCAGTCCGTGAGTCGGTTGCGTAGACAGTTTAGGGGTTAAGGCCGATAACTCCGTCCGTGAACCAGGGAGGAAACTGCGTAGACATATGGGTTAAGGCCAGCCGCGGACTCTAAAACACGTCGGCGAACGTGGAGTCGCGGTTATCGAAGCACGTCGGCGAACGTGAGAATAAGGAAAAGTTAAACACGTCGGCGAACGTGAGAATAAGGAAAAGTTAAACACGTCGGCGAACGTGAGAATAAGGAAAAGTTAACCACGTCGGCGAACGTGAGGGCACGCCGGCGAGCGTGAGAATAAGGAAAAGTTAACCACGTCGGCGAACGTGAGGGCACGCCGGCGAGCGTGAGACCTTTCTCTTGGGACTTCTCCAACAGGCGCCTGATCAACTGAAAGGTAAGCAGAATACCTATTACTGAAACGTTAAAATTCTGCTATTGGATTTTTAAATTATGGAGAAGATGCCATAGAAAGGGGGTTTGGGAATAGGAGATTTCGAAAAGGTTGTAATATACCTAGAGTCGGAATTGATGACGATCCCAGGACGGTCGTTTTGAAATAGAGAAAACGTCGTATGAAAAGTTAAACACGTCGGCGAACGTGAGAATAAGGAAAAGTTAAACACGTCGGCGAACGTGAGAATAAGGAAACAAAGGAACAAGAGATTCCGGAAAGAGTTGTATGCAGGAGTTATTTTAAAGTCTTCAGCAGGGAAACAACTGGGGCCACAGATGTTTGATTCCTAGAATTGATTCAAAAAAAAAAAAAAAAAAAAAAAAAAAAAAGTAACAATAGTAATATTTCTAATTCCTAGAATTGAACATACTAAAATTCTAAATTTATCCGGAGACTTGATCTAGATTGAATTGGTGAAAATGGAAGGATGTGAGAGTGCGGGAGAATGTGGAGAATGGAATGAATTGACAATTTTGTAAATGGTGAAAATGGAAGGATGTGAGAGTGCGGGAGAATGTGGAGAATGGAATGAATTGACAATTTTGTAAATGGTGAAAATGGAAGGATGTGAGAGTGCGGGAGAATGTGGAGAATGGAATGAATTGACAATTTTTGTATGCAGATGTGGAAGCACAGGTTCTGAGTGGTGTTCAAGTTAAAAAACAACCCAAAAATAAGACGCGAGTTGGTGAAACAATTTTGTACTTTAAAAGGAAATGTACATATTGTAGGTCAAAAGCATGAATGGAATATGAATAACTTGTCCATTGCTTTGCAGAAAGTAGAGCGTGAAGTCACAGCTAAGGAGGTGAAGGCGGGGGCCGATAAAACACCCCACAGTGGGGCCATAGAGAGAGAGCCCCCACCAGCCCAAGGCCCCCACCCCCTGCACAAAGCGGGGAGGGGTGGGGGACTGAGAGAGACAGGTAGAGAGAGAAAGTTAACAGAGAGAAAGATAGAGACAGAGAGATGTAGAGAGAGAGAGACAGATAGTTGATAATGTTATGATATATTAGTCACAAATTATGGGTCCTTTATTAAACACTGAAATTTATATAAGGAAATTCTTAGTGAAAGGTTATTTTTCCTCAATTTTAATTATGGTAATAGTGAGCCCAGAAAATGGCTCTTATTTTAAATATAACCGCCTTCTTGGAGCGGATAGGAATTCTGCTAGCGCAATTTAGCTATCCTCATAGCTAATTTAGCAATATGAGAGTGATTTGTGATTCAGATTTAAGTATTAAGAATCATCCAAATTATTAAATGAAGACAAAGCAGAAATGGCATTGATCCAAATTATTAATGAAATCAAACGAGAAGTTTACAATGCAGAAATGGCATTGATCCAAATTATTAGGTAAAGTTTAGATAAAAGTTGAGATAAAATAATTAATTTAGGATAAGCATGATTTCTATAGGATGGAATAAGATGAATCATGTTTAGTGCACGAAATATGATTCATTGTTTTTCCATCACTAGATGAAATATGCTTTAGTGTGAGTCATATTAATGACTATTAACCTAGTTCTTTTGAGATCGATTAGTGCTGATAGGACAGCAAAAGGTGGTTAGCTGCCAATAAGCCCTTTTCAGGGATGGCGCTCTCCACTAGTGAAAAAATTACAGACCACTGATGTCTGTGAGCGTGAATGGTTGTTTGTCTTTTTGTGTTTTTGATTGGCCAACCACCAAGATATAATCAATCCCTTAGATATCAAGGTGGAAAAGGATTTAGCAAATTGGAATCACTATCTGAAACCGCCAATAAGCCCTTTTCAGGGATGGCAGCGAAGGATTGGAAATTTGAAATCAATTTCTGAAATCGCCAATAAGCCTTTTTGGATGGCGATGAAAAATCCAGGAAAATTGTTTAGTCCAAAGAAATTTTTTGATGATAATGCATTGGATTGGAGGAACAAATCTGCAATGCAATTTTGAAGCACTGAGAAAAACAAAAACAGTGCATCATATGAAATTCCAAAGTACCATTGATTTATAGGGATAATGGCATCCAAATTGTGTTAATGGATTAATTGACTGAATTGACAAAGTGTTTCATATTTCGTTACCACACCAAACGCCATTATTCACTACACGATTGGAGCTGAATGATGAGTCTAATCTGGCTATCTGTATAAAAGAAAAACTTTAAAGAAACGCACTAATTTTGAGTTAGCAGAAGAAGACTGTGTTTTTCAACAGGAACATGGAGAAGACGCACGAGCAACCCAAGATGAGAACGTCCGTACAACTCTTGCTGACCAAACAGCAGACATGAAAATAGCTGAAAGGAGGATGCAGATACATCTTTGCACTGTAAGGAGGTTCTCTCAGTTGAAACGTTTGAGGAGACAGGTAAGATAAGCTTATTGACGCGATCAGACGTAATGGAAAGCATCCAATATTGATTGGAAAGATTATTGCTCGAGGAGCAATGCCATAAACCATAAGGAACTTTTATATTGTTTTGATTGTCTCCATAAAAAGTGAAAGCGTTTCAATTGAGAACAAACCTTCTTACAGATTTTTAAAAGTAAACAATTAGAGAGAAAAAGAGATTACAATGGATAGATATGTAACTAAATTTTAATTTTATGCCAGGCTATTGGAAAATGTTGATCAAGAAAGTTTTAAAGGAGATGATTGGCAAACTCCAAAGACAATGGAATGTTACATTTGATAAAAAAGACTACTAGTTTGGGATATTTTGAATTTCAAATAATTGAGTTTAATATGCAACGCAATACACATTGTTAATTGAATTGGGACTTGATTAGTATGCGATTTATAAGTAATGAATTTTAATTGCCCTAAAGGAAAATTATGCTAGAAAATATTAACCCTGATAAACAGGGGGTGGTTACAGTTTAGTGGGTTCAATTCTTTTCAGAATGAAAATGTTTACATTTGTTTCTGGATATTAATTGATGTGAATGTAACTGTTGCAGAGACCGGGAAAGCTGTTTTCCTGAGGAGAAAGCAGCCTGGTTCGCTTTTTGTATTTTCCCTATTTTTAGCATGATTAGTTAATTGGTGTAATTGCAGGAAAGGAAAAAATCAAATATAGGTTTTGATCTTAACAAGAAAGCAGCGATCACAATAGAATAACAGCTAGTATATCCACTTTTGACTGATAAAGCATTCAGATTTTCACAAACAAAGTGATGGAATAAGTAAGATTGTTGTGATTTTTGTTCATTTGAGAATTAAGCCCAACCAAGTGGCCGTATGCAGGTGTTGAGCATGCGCTAAAGATGACAGCAGCTAAAGCAGCAGCGCAAACACTTACAGCACAGTATTCACAACAACAAAAACGGAGTCAAAAACAGTATTAATTGATATGCAAAACATTGCATCACATAAGGTAGAAATGCATCTATACAAAAAGAACACAGAACAGTCTGCAGAAGACCTGTACACAGCTAAAGGCCGAGCTTGCCTCCAAAATTGAGCCATGGATTGAACCATGTCTCAACAGGGGGGATGATGGACATGGTACAGTGTGTTCCATGTCCCAGAGGTTGATGATGGACATGGTACAGTGTGTTCCATGTCCCAGAGGTCTAAATACCTGCTTTTAATTGTTTTGTAGGATCTGTTAAATTTGTTGCATCTGTTTGATTTGTTGCAGTCATGGTGTGCAAGGTAACCTCAGGCCCAAACGAGGACAACGTCCAAAAGAGTATGAGACTGGTAGAGCAAATAGACGTTCATGGAAGACCATTTCAACATCCTTTATGGAAGGTGAAACATGACAAAAGGCTAAGGGCAAGGCAGACCTAATCACAGAATGGATGGTAACATGTTTGGAGAAACTTGTCCAAAGAACGGGCAAGCTGCCGTGATCCCTTTTTGTCTACTTTGCAGGAGGTGGTGAAGCCAGGTGACTGGATGCTGATCCCAGTCATAAAAAGGAAGTCCTGGTTCTCTCCACGAGGGGAAGACCCATTCGTGGCCCAACTCACCAACCTCCACTGCTGCAAAGATGGCTGAAATGTCAAAGTGCTTTCACCAATGCCAGGTCAAGGTAGTTCGAGACACAGGTGACTCTGAGTAGACTGGAAGTTGGACGGTATCAAAACCCTTGTCCATAAAAACTCATCAGTCTACTCACCTGCCACGAGCACGCCTCACTTAACCTTGAGCTTCCATAGACTTTGCACCTCTGCACATTGGCCACAGTGAAAGCTGTTGCCATTCACATCACAGTGACTGCACTGTCAGTGACTGCCTGGGCGTGTCTGAACGCCCCACCCACAGAGACTCGAGTTGGAATACAAGATGGTGACATACTCCTATCACAGAGGAGAGTAAATTGGTATGAAAAGGACAAACTGGAGAACTACTATGAAGAAGATATGTGGTATCCTGACATCCTGAATTCACTGGGTCTAGACGTCACACTTAAATCTGCAGTTAGGCAGATGAGATGCATTCTAGTTACTCGATTGATCGGGTAAAAACATCGAGGTCTTGCATCGCCAAAAGAGAGCACCACACACTTGGATGGGTAACTCCGATCCCACCTATATTGACGCCATAGGCGTCCCCCGTGGCGTTCCTAATGAGTATAAACTTGCTAATCAGGTTTCAGCGGGATTCAAAAGTATTCTAATTTGGGTAACTCACAACAAAATGTTGATCGCATCAATTATATTCATTACAATGTCCAGCGACTTGCCAATTACACGGTTGAGTCGTTAGAGGCGGTACGTGACCAGCTAGCGGCAACATCCCTCATGGCCTTCCAAAATCGTATAGCATTAGACATGTTATTGGCTGAGAAGGGTGGTGTGTGTGCTATCTTTGGTGATGCCTGTTGTACTTTCATTCCTAATAACACTGCTCCAAATGGACGTCTCACCAAAGCTTTAGAAGGCCTCCGAACCCTGACTAATAAGATGGCCGATCAGTCAGGTGTGGACACCTCAATCTGGGACCAATGGATGGATTATTTTGGTGCCTGGAAAGGTTTGATAGGCAACATCCTCATACCTGCTGGAGTGCTCATTACTCTGCTTATTCTCTGTAGCTGTTGTATCTTCCCCTTAGCTCCTACTCTAGTTACTCGATTGAACGATAAAGCAGTGGGACCAGACCCTAGAGGTCAGTATGTCCAGTTGCGCCAAACTGACCCCTCTGGACCCCCTGCTGGGCACACATGTTCATGGATTTACTAATGTAGTGCTTCTTTGTTTTTATACTAATATAGTTTTACATTTCATTTGACACTAACCTGTGTGGTGTTGTTGATGTGGTCTCTTTTAGGAGACCAAGAGAGGGAATGAAGAATTTGACATATTTTACTCATTCTTTTTAGTATAGCTGTTTCATTTTGATATCACATTTTACTCATTCTTTTTGTGGCGGTCTTGTTTTAGTATCGCCACTGAAGGGTTCAGCTCTTGTTCCCAACTCAATTACAATATGAACAGAAGGATGGGTCCGAGACTCCTCGACTACAATGTTAACAAAAGGCTCTTCCTGAGATTCTTATTTCAAGGTGGGATTCACACTGATAAGAGACCAGATGGAGGACTTCAAAGGGCAGAGGAACAAAGAGCAGGGCAGAGGGTCGGGACTTTATAGGACCAGCGGAGACAGAGGTCTGGATGATGTGGATTCAAGGCTGGAAGATGTGGAGCCCAGAGAAACCCACCCCTCACAGCAGCCCTGGACCAGCCCACATCTCATTATTAATCAGCGAATGAATATGCATTTTTGTTGGACTATAACTGGGCAAACGCGGGTTTGGACAATGTCTTTTCCATCCTCCGCTTTGGGACATCAACACTCAGCGGGCTTATTCTATGGGAGGGAGACCCGGAGCTCTGTATGAATCAATATGAATGGAATAAACCATCTGTGGATAAACTCGCACAACCCTGGTTTGTCTCCTCCGATGCTGAACACGCTCCATTGTTAGACTGGAGACTACAGAGTTAAGGAATTGGAGTCAGGTGAAATAGTTTAGTCTAACACTAGCCAAACTGGTTTTACAATTGAATTAAAAGATCGTGGAATGTAAGAAAGGCTAACTAGTTGGCCTTGCAATTGTTTGTTCGCCTCGAGAAATATAAGAAAGGCTGGCTAACAGGGTTTGCAATTTTTTCCTTGTATTGTGCGATGAAAAGAGGTTCAACTTCAGGAGTAACTGTCACTCTCCAGGTCATCTAGGGTCAAGTGCACACTTGAAAACTTTCATATTCGACCAAAACGTGCTTATCAGCACATAAAAAGCACATTTGGTGGTACGCGGGAAGAACGGCAGCAGACAAAAAGGCTATTTAGAAAGGTATCACCACTACGCAGAAGAACGTCGGCTACTCTGCCCTCACTGGAAGACATTGCCAGCCCTCGTTACCTCAGCAGAGCCAGGGACATGATCAGGGACCCATGCCACCCTGGTCACAATCGGTTTCAGCTGCTGCTCTCTGGCAGACAGACGCTGTAAGTTTCCCACATCCGTTGGGACTCTGAACTTGGGGTAACACAACACAATCCCTTCTGTGTAATAACTTCGGGTGAGGTAATATGAATAGACATTAGGTACAAGGTGATCTGACACCTACATGCTGAATGAAGGTAAGTGAAAGACAGTGAGAGGTAAGTGATCCACTCAGGGGGTGGTGATGCAATGTATCCATAAAGGCAGAATTGTAAATTAAGAGTCTGGAGTCATAACTTGTAAAACTGTGTAAAACTGTCAGAGACACAAATGTCTCTCTATACATAGTGTAATATCATCAAATTTTATAATTTAATAAGTTTTTCATTTGGCATCATTCTAATGGCTAGATATTAAGTTATAATGAAAACTATGATACTTGGCCAAAACGTGATTTTCAGCGCATGAAACGCACGTGAAGCCAATAAAAACTGAAATGTTCCCCTGCTGCAAAACAAACTGTCAGAGACACATAGTTACTGTGTATATAGTGTATAATTGTCCAATTCAAGTAAGTTTTTCATTTGGCATCATTCTAAGTGATATAAATTAAGTTATAGTGAAAATTATGATACTTGGCCAAAACGTGATTTTCAGCGCATGAAACGCACGTTAAGGCAATAAAAACTGAAATGTTCCCCTGCTGCGAAACAAACTGTCAGAGACACAGTTACTGTGTATATAGTGTAAAATCGTCCAATTCAAGTAATTTTTTTATTTGGCATCGTTCAAAGTGATAGAAATTAAGTTACAATGAAAACTATCATACTTGGCCAAAACGTGATTATCAGGCCATGAAAAGCACATTAAGGCAATAAAAACTGAAACGTTCCCCTGCTGCCAACGCACTGTCAGAGACACATAGTTCCTGTGTATATAGTGTAAAATCGTCCTATCCATGTAAGTCTTTCATTGGCATCATTCTAGGTGATTCTGGAGCTATTTCCCACCATAAAAAGTGTCCAAAACAGGCATTTTGCGATTAAAATAGTGGTTGTATTAGAACCAGGCCCAGGCGATTCTGGTTGGTGTTTTTACCCTGAAATTGTGTCCAATGATGATAAGGATGTATTTTTGATTATTCTGTATAAAAATAATCATCTAGGGATGTTCAGAAGTTTTGTTACGCCCGAATCAATGACCTCAATTTGGGCACTTTATTTACAAGTGGTGGTTTTTAAGAACCAGGCCCAGTCGGTTCTGGTTGGTGCTTTTACCCAGATATAGTATCCATTGTGTGGGTAGATGTATTTTCACTATTCTGTCTAAAAATAAAGATCCAGGACAGTTCCGGGGCTATTTCCCTCCATAAATAGTGTCCAAAACATGCATTTTGCGATACAAAATAGTGGCTGCATTATAACAGGGTCCAGTCGGTTCTGGTGGGTGTTTGTATACGAAACTTGTGTCCAATTATGATGGGGATGTATACTTGACTATTCTGTATAGAAGTAATCATCTAGCGATGTTCAGAAGTTCGTTTATGCCCGAATGAATTACTTTCATTTGGTCACTTTATTTACAAGTGGTGGTTTAGAAACAGGCCCAGTCGGTTTTGGTTGGTGCTTTTACCCAGAATTTGTGTTTATTGTGTGAGTGGATGTATTTTCACTATTTTGTATAACAATAATGATCCAGGATGATTCTGGAGCTATTTCCCACCACAAACAGTGTCCAAAACAGGCATTTTGCGGTTAAAGTAGTGGTTGTATTAGAACCACGCCCAGTCGGTTCTGGTTCGTGTTTTTACCCAGAAATTGTGTCCAATGATTATGGGGATGTATTTTTTTATTATTCTTTATAAAAATAATATTCTAGGGATGTTCAGAAGTTCTGTTATGCCCTAATCAATGACCTCAATTTGGGCACTTTATTTACAAGTGGTTGTTTAGAACCAGGCCCAGTCGGTTCTGGTTGGTGCTTTACCCACAATTAGTGTCGATTGTGTGGGTTTGATGTATTTTCACTATTCTGTGTAAGAATAAAGATCCAGGGATGTTCTGAGACTATTTCCCACCAGAAATAGTGTCAAAAACATGCATTTTGCGACAAAAATAGTGGTTGTATTAGAACCAGGCCCAGTCGGTTCTGGTTTGTGTATACCCCCTTAACGTGTGTCCAATAGGAATGGGGTTGTATTTTTGACTATTCTGTATAAAAATGATCATCTAGGGATGTTCAGAAGTTCTTCTATGCCCGAATAAATGACCTCCATTTGGGCACTTTATTTTGCATGGTGGTTGTAGTAGAACCAAGCCCAGTCGGTTCTGGTTGGTGCTTTTACCCAGAGTTAGTGTTGATTGTGTAGGTGGATGTATTTTCACTATTCTGTCTAAAAATAAAGATCCAGGATGGTTCTAGGGGTATTTACCACCATAAATAGTCTCCAAAACATGCATTTTGCGATAAAAAATAGTAGTTGAAAAAATGAAAAAATGAAAATCAGACATAGGCATTGTCGTCATCATTGACTTGACAAAAAGCTTAGTAGTCATCATACCCTCAGCAGCGTATGACGAAATTGTATAGTGCTTCACCACAAGTTCGTCTTTCCAGGCCAGACACATTTATGACATTTATTTATGACATATTCATACTTGTTAGCTCTCCGCCTTGAGCGCCATTTTGCGGCGACTGCAAGATGCCTCACCGATGCCAACAAGAATAAGGTGGATCACTTACCTCTCAGTCTTTATACTTACCCTCCCTCAGTCAGCCTTTGGAAGGCAGATCTGCGCCAAACGACCTTCCTGTTACTTCATTTCGACTTGACTTAATTTCATAGTAGGGATATGTGTAGTCGTCACGTCACGTGTTGCTGCAGGTTCAGAGACCTGATGGCTGTTGGGAAAAAGCTGTCCTTGAGCCTGTTTGTCCGTGCTTTGTAGGACCTGTAGCGTCTGCCAGATGGAAGCAACTGGAACAGGACATACGTTGCGGTATTGACTGTAGCTGCTAATGGTACTGCGACCATGGTATGTAGGCGGTCGAGCTTTGCTGGAAGGATTCTCTCAGATTACCCAGGATACAGTTGTAGGTGAGGTTGGCGAGTTCTTCGTTCTGTCGGTTGGACCATAGCTGTGGTTGGGTGTTGGGTTTATTCTGTTTTATTATTATAATAGTTATATTAATTCATTTCTTTATTAAATCAATCTCTTTCTTTTCTTTGTATTAATTCATTACTTTGTTAAATCATTCTCTTTCTGTTTTTCAAAAGTCTTGAGGTCACACCAAGTCATCTTTAACCTAGACAGCCTGTTCCAGGATGGTTATACAAACAATCCACCCAATCTGGGTCCTTGAGATTTGGTGGGCCCTTGGTGACGAGGACAGGGCTATTCGGACAATAACAAGAATATTGTTATCGTTATGTAACCGTACACTTCGGGTTTTTCTGTATGTAACGATTATATGATTATGATTATATTATATGATTCTTAGGTCAAGGAGGTTGTATAATTACTCTAATCTAAATGTTGTTAGGTCTAGTCCCTGTTTTTGTTATTAGTAAAATACCTTGATTGTTATTGTAGTCCCAGATGTTGTTTTTACTCATACGTGATGGAATGATCAACAACTCTGTAACTTGTGACCATAAGAATAGGACGAAAATGTCTATTCGGGGAGACGTTCGGAAGTTGTAAGGGACACTTGCTGTAACTCTCCCTTCCGGAGGCTTTTACCTGTTGTATCCATTTCTATTTAATTAAATGTCAATAATTGAATAAGATGTCTTCCTGCAGTTATTGATAATTACGGACGAAGGTAATTATTAATGAACCTGACATTTTGGTCCTTCTGAGCCATGGAGGTCAATATACCGGAGCGAGAACCCAGGCGCTGCTGTTCGACATCTGGTAAGTGACCGTGCGCACGGCGTCTTCAAAACCCTTGGTGGGCCGGAGTTTTTCGACGGGGGCGCCTGGATTCTCGGCGGTTGAAGACTTTTCCTGCTGGAGGGAGACATCTGATGGATCTCGGGTAAGTCCACATTAATGTCTGCATGTTGTGAAGGTGTTTACAAATGCGTTAAAGGGACATTGTATGTGAGGCCCATTGTTGGGCTGGTTTCGCGTCCTGGGTGACGGCGATAAAACCCTGTGTTTATACTAGTCAATGGCAGGTACGGTGGGGCACTTTGCTGGAAAGTGTCCTGTGTCTCAGGGGTAGGCACGAATATATTGTACTAGAGGTACAATATTGGGGCCGGGGAGTGTCCTGTGTCTAAAGGGTAGGCACGAATATACGTTGTATGTTGTTTGTGTGGTTTCTGCAGTAAAATTAGGAAAGGCCTAGGAGATACAGTCGATACAGTCGAATAGATAATAATAATAAAAATAGATATAATAAAGTTAACTGTGTGAGGCACACGAACTCACTACAAAAAAGTAAAATATGGGAAACACGTGTTGTAAGGCGGGTTTGGATGACGATCAAAAAAAAAAATACGTCTAACTTGTAAGGATTGGAAAAAAATTGGAAAGACAAAGCGCTTTAAAAATATTACACAGCTATATTTATGGATAAATAAATATGGGTTTGCTGGCCAGCTTAAAATGCATAAAATGCAGGATAATATATGCACTAATGCATAGAGGTAATATACATATATAAATAATATGTGAGTGGATAAAAGTGTAACAGCTTGTTCCACAGACACTAATGGAGGTAATATACATATATAAATAATATGTGAGTGGATAAAAGTGTAACAGCTTGTTCCACAGACACTAATGGCGAAATAAGGCCGGGGAGAAGTTAAAAAATACTATTTTGGGAAAATAGTGGGGGCTCCCTCGGATAACGGGGATATATTTAAGACCGTGGCGGCGGGAAAGTACTGTTTGGTAAGGAAAAAATAGCGGGGCCTCCTCGGCTGACGGGGAAAATATTTACCGAGATAGGTGACGGGCGCGGAGGAAGTTTAACAAAAATAAAGGGAGCTAGAAAATTAATGGGGACACTGGTATTTGATTTGGTTAATCCGGGTATGACGTTTTGTGATTACAATAAATTGGGTTTTTTGTGATGCTTGGGCTTGTATAACAACAATTAGAATGGTTATTTCCAAGTGCTGGCGGTGCTTTGTTAATATAACCTATATGTACTGTCAATTTACAGCAATGTGATGGCTTATTGCAGCTTGGTTTTTGATCCCGTCCGCTAGCGGGAAGATGGTGTTTAAAAAGACAAAAGAATATATACAAAATGATCATTTAAATGTTTAGCAGGGAATGTCACCTGTGTTTTTATTATGCTCTAGACTTGCCAAAAAATGTGTCGACTGCGGGGGAAGCGTTTCTGGTGCAGCGGCTGCTGATTAGATGGGAGTGAAACATGTGGGCCGCGGGGCAGACGATTTAACTGTGTTGGGCTTTCGGGAGCGTTCGGACCGTGTAAACGACTAAAATTTTGTGATCCCTTCCGTGAAGACATTATAATAATAATAATTGGCCTTGGGGGTGCTGAAGCAAACTTGAGGGCAGAAAATGGGTTTTTGCCATATTGTTGTGCTTGCAGCATACATATTCTGGATATATGGGGTCTTGGAAAAAATATTGTTATGTAGTTGAATATCGGAAGAGGGGTTAATTTGACGTTTTAATGGTTGTCTTCTCTAAAAAGCGTTGTATTTGGGCACAGGGAAAAAGCTGGTTTGTAAACATAAGATAACAATGCTGTTTTCGCAGCAAGAGTGGAGGTCATAGTTAACGGCTAATTGCGTTTTCTGTTTGGACTTTTCAGAATAAGAACAATACATGGGCTGCAAGAAATGCAAGGTTATGCGAATGCTTTCGCATTGATATTTTGGGTTTTAAAATGAAATGCATTAAGAGGATAGAAAAAATCTGTTCAGTAAAAGGTTGATTTGGTAAAAAGCTTTGGATTTGGGAAATAGACCAAAATAGTCATTTTTGAGCAATTGTGGATTTCAAAGGGCTCTTAGTTAAAGGAAACTAGCTTTTGGAGGATAAAATAATATTAATACTATTTCAGAATTTTTTGATTATTCAAAATACTTTAATCCAGGAGGGAGGTTGGCTGTTTAAAAGAAAAAAAGGCCAGGATGACAAAATTTACAATATTATGGTATATTGGTGACGATAAGGTTTTTAAAACATTAAAGTTTGTAATTAGGAATTGTCTAACAAAAGGTTGATTTCTCTCATTTAATTGTTGTAGATTTTTGTTTTGGTAACAGGCTATGGGAAATGACTCGTGTCTTAAGTAAACAACATATGAGGTGATTTACAAAGTATAGTAGGTATTGAATTATTTGGCTGTTAACGACATCAGATGGGAAATTTACAATGCAATAGTGGCATGATAAAATTCATGGCATTCATCCAAATAATTAGGTGAATTGTAAATAAAATAATTGGTTTAGGATGAGCATATTTTCCCTAAGAATGGAGTAACATGGAATGTTTTTCAAAGTGCACTTGAAAGAACATTGTCTGTTGTCCTGGCGGGAGGAAATATGCTTTGTCACAGGTCATATTGATGACTTTAAGGATATTACGGATTGGATAAGCATTGGTCAATTGATACAACCAAATAACGTTGCTTTTACGGCTTTAAGGGCATGCAAATTGGTGAGAACTTTAGCAACGATGGGGTTAATACGCCTGAATGTTACAGTGATAACGAGTGGCAATAACAAGCTTAGATAAGGGAGGGAAAGGAGAAATTCTCCAAATTCCAGAATCTGGCATAGAAACAGGTTATGTTAGTCGTTTTGGGTTTTTGACAGGATGTGGTAGTACATTAATTCTGGGAAATTTTGGGAAATTGGGGACCCCATATCTAAAACAAGTTTGAGACAAATGTATAAATAGGCTCTATTTGGCGCTGGATGCACGAATTCTAGTGGGGCCTTTCATGTTTTGAAACAAGTGACGCTTTAGGTAGATGGGTTGTCTATGAACAAAATGGGATGGGGGAAATTCGCTTACAAATTCGGCGTGTTATCTTGGTTCATAGAATTTGGAGTCAAGGCGACGTAATAAAGGCCATAGACGTCATGTTGTATAAAAGAGGTGTGGATGAATTTGTTTTACAAATGGGGGAGATTATCTTATCACCTGAAACAAGTAGAAACAAAATTGGATGGCCGCATTAAAAGGTGATTGGCATGCTATTAGAGGGAATTGGGATTTTTAAAAAAATAAAAACTTTAGATGTGAAACTATTCCCACCTCAATTCGGGGAACAAACAGGTAAACTGATAGCATTAAAAAGGATATAACTTTGTGTGAAACTTGAAGGTAATTTTTTACAAACGGTTAAAATGCTAGAGTGGGGGTGTGTATATTAAAGGATCTACTAATGAATGCGGGGTGGATCCAGACTTTCCGGAATGTGGGGTATTCATGGCGTCCTCGAGAATTTGTGGATTTTCTCCGGGTACTCCAGTTTACTCCCACAAAATGAAATTATGGATGCTAGACTGGTTGAACACACTAAATTCTTCTGTTTATGAGTGTGAGCGTGAATGATAGTTTGTCTTTTTGTGTTTTTTGATTGGCAGACCACCGAGACATAATCTATCAATAAAAGAAAATAATTTGGGCTTGAGTCAAGGGAAGACCTATGTCTCGACAAGGGGGAGGTGGCCTTGCTACAACGGCACTACAAGGCTTAGGGTTTAAATCTATATGCATACCCACATATCCATTTCAAAAAATACATATAGATTTTATTTTATTTTTATTAGATCATATGGATATCATTCCACGATATGGAATTCCAGAAACTATTTATAGTGATAATGGCTCCCATTTTGTTAATATAATAGTTGTCTACCATCCACAATTGGCGGACCTTATATGAAGTCCTGTTTGGTAGACCTTACAAATTGTTATTATTCACTACACAATGACAATTGGATGATGAGGCAAATCTATCAGAGAAAAAAAAAAAAACACACACACACACCAAATTTAGACTATCAGAGGGAGATTTTGCTTGTCAACAGGAAACGGACGAAGCGACGGTGATTCTTGAAGACTGGATGCTGATAAGCAGCATAAAAGAAGAAACATCAGAGCAACGCAAAGTGGGAGGGTCCTCGTTACTGAAAGGGGACACGGATGCACCTTTCCCACAGTAAGAAGGTTGTCTAAATTGAAACGTTTCAAGAGGAAAAATCCCTAAACAAAGACAAAAAGTCATGTTGAAAACAATTATTGCTTTTGGGGCAATGAGATTAATGATGATTGTGATTCTATTCCTTTCCACAGTAGGGTTGTTTTCTCCAGTTGGAGAAAAAGGCGGAGGCGTTTCAATTGAGGATACACCTTCTTACGGGAGGGTAAACCGAGAAACATACACATTTACATTTAATTAACATTACCTACTAAATCAAATTTCCAAATTGAAAATATATATTTGGACTCGGCGACGTCCCGGTTGCCATACAAAAAGAGATGGTGGGAAATATGTGTGGTACATTAACAGCAAAAAATTAAAGATTGGGAAAAGCCTTGTTGCAGAAATTGGTCAAGATTGGAAAGCTTGGACTGACATATTAACCTGTGAAATTTATTTCTGAAACAGGGATTTCCCAAACGGGGGATAATTGGGCGCTGTTAATGGAGTGTAAAGAAGGCAAGCACTATGTGGAGCTACTTTGGTAAAAGGGTGGTCTCAATTGAAACATTGAGGGGACGGGTAAGATAAACTTTCTGACTTAATAAGATACGGGAAACACCAATATTAATTGAAAAGATTATTGCTCAGCAAGCAATACCATAAAACTATAGGGAACTCTTTTATATTGGGTTTGACGTCTCCATATGGTTTCAATTGAGACTAAACCATCTTACAAAGGATTAGGATAACCTACCAGACAAGGGAAAATACGATGGGGTCTAACAACTCCCTCAATCACCATTCATTTGGGGAAAAGTGTTTTTACAAATGAAAAAACGTGTCCTACTTGGCAAGAAAAAATATTGAAGCAGTGTTTATCCTGTTACGCGGTAAATAGGAAGTCAATTTTTCCACTGTTTAATCATTTTACCTGCTTAAACCTTACAGGGCATGGTCTGAAGCTGGGGGCGATAAATGAGACGTGGTGTACCGGCGTTCTAAAACAAACTACACCCCTGATACCACGTTCTGGCCTATGGTGGCGGGGTGGTAGATAAATTATACGACTCCTGCCGACACGCGGCAGGACTAGGTACTTTGGTCTCACTGCTCTTACCGATGTCTGTTTTTCCATCCACAGTGGAGGAGATACAATTGGCGGCTCATAATTCGGAGGTGAAGGGTCGACCCTCCCGACATCGTCGAGAGGCATGGAGGGAAGGAGATCCAACATACATTGATGCGATTGGCATCCCCCGGGGCGTACCAGATGAGTATAAGCTGGCTAATCAGATCGCAGCAGGTTGGGAGTCTATCTTCCTTCTAATCACCCCAAACAAAAATGTGGATAGAATAAATTACTTACATTACAATGTTCAAAACTTGGAAATTATACTGAACAGGGATTTGTGGCCATGAAGGAACAACTGGCAGCTACCAGTCTGATGGCGTTCCAGAATCGCATAGCGGTGGATATGATCCTTGAAACAGGGGGCGTGTGTGCAATGTTTGGAAAACAATGTTGCACCTTCATACCGAACAACGCGTCACCCAGTGGATCTCTCACCAGGGCCATTACTGGCCTGCAAACACTGAACCGCAATATGCAAGAGCACTCTGGAGTAGATACGTCCGCATTGTCAGATTGGTGGGATAAGACCTTTGGAAAATCTAAAGATTTGGACTATAGGCACAATTACCGCTATCCTAACATTGTGTGGGTGATGTAGTATCCCCTGTTTGCGCTACTTGCTAAGCCGACTTATAACCACTGAAATTGCCCCTACAAATTCTAAAGTACATGAGTTGTATCTTATGGGACGGTTTGGGGAAAGCAGTGAGGTCCAGGAGTACGGTAAATCCGAGGACCAATTGGACGAATATAATTATGTTTTTTCTCTTTCAGACCAGCCATGGGAGTAAGGAGTAGGCGGATAAAATCGCAGTCACCGACATTTCCATTTAGTGATTACTAAGAAATGACTAATAACATACATATTATAAAAACGGGGGAATGTTGGGTTTATTCTGTTTTATTATTATAATAGTTATATTAATTCATTTCTTTATTAAATCAATCTCTTTCTTTTCTTTGTATTAATTCATTACTTTGTTAAATCATTCTCTTTCTGTTTTTCAAAAGTCTTGAGGTCACACCAAGTCATCTTAAACCTAGACAGCCTGTTCCAGGATGGTTATACAAACAATCCACCCAATCTGGGTCCTTGAGATTTGGTGGGCCCTTGGTGACGAGGACAGGGCTATTCGGACAATAACAAGAATATTGTTATCGTTATGTAACCGTACACTTCGGGTTTTTCTGTATGTAACGATTATATGATTATGATTATATTATATGATTCTTAGGTCAAGGAGGTTGTATAATTACTCTAATCTAAATGTTGTTAGGTCTAGTCCCTGTTTTTGTTATTAGTAAAATACCTTGATTGTTATTGTAGTCCCAGATGTTGTTTTTACTCATACGTGATGGAATGATCAACAACTCTGTAACTTGTGACCATAAGAATAGGACGAAAATGTCTATTCGGGGAGACGTTCGGAAGTTGTAAGGGACACTTGCTGTAACTCTCCCTTCCGGAGGCTTTTACCTGTTGTATCCATTTCTATTTAATTAAATGTCAATAATTGAATAAGATGTCTTCCTGCAGTTATTGATAATTACGGACGAAGGTAATTATTAATGAACCTGACATTGGGCTACGGCAGTAGGCAAGAGGGAACAGACATAACAACTCATTGGTTGTGGCGCGGGCTGTGAGTGCGGTGTATCTGTACCAACTGTTCCTCATCATCGGGTTGTAGTCGTTTTCTTGCTGTGTTTGGACATGGGCGAGAATAAGGTGTATCTACTCAGGCTTAGGTGTTCCTGCCGGACGGATTTTGAGTAGGCGTGTGGCGGATGGTTGTATGAAGGGGTTCACACCAATCACTTTTGGGACCATGGCTGGACTAGTAGTGCGGATGGTGATAGTAAAGAGGGGGCCTTTTCCTGGTCGGTCCGGTCGGAGGCATAGGTTGATGCAGCCTTTTTGTTGGATATTGGTCGTAAGGTCTAAGCATATGTTTACCATCTTTGATGGTGGTGGCTAACTTGGTGAAGTTAGCGGTCATGGTGGTAGCTTCTTTGGAAAGGGGCCATGTGATGGTTTTGTAGCCTGTATGGAGGAGGACCTGGTCCAAGGTGTCCGGACAGACCACTCAGACTCTGGGAGCTTGTAGGTACCAATAAAAATAACTAGAGTCAGTCCCGTATAATCCCAAGTGAGTAAGCTGTAGGCTGAGCAAAGGGACTTGAACGACGATTGGTGTCTTGGTTAATGGGATGCAGATCTGGGGTCCCTGATCGTTTCCTGAACCAGCTAGTGGGGCATTCTCCTCCAGTGGGAATGTACCAAGGTTCTGGTACGTTCCCCCCATGTGGTTGAACACAGAGCGGTGATGATGATGGCCAAAATCACACGGTGAGGTCCGTCCCAACGTGGAGAAGACCAGCACCTTCTTTTTATCACCTTGACGAGTACCAGGTCTCCTGGGGACAGGACCTCCTCTGTGGGAGACAGAGAAGATGTCGGCAGATTATTTTGCATTCATCACAGTTCTTTCTTGGAACATTTTGCATAACCACTTAGTGAGGGAATCTGTTTCTCTTTTCTCTTCTACCACCAGATCTTTTTCCCACATTGTTAAGTGGAAGGGTCTGTCGTTCACTGCCTCAAATGGTGTGCATCCCTGTGCTGTTGGAATGATTCTCATGTACGTTTCTACCAGGCTCAGGCATTCTTGCCATGGTTTTCCTGTATCTTCCATGGTTTTTCTGAGTCTGAGTTTTACTGTTCTAATGGTTTGTTCGACGAGTCCAGCACTTTGGTTCAGTTAGATGAAATCCATGTTCAGAAGCTCGAAGGGATATGTTCCTGTTTGCCTTGTTCCATGCTTGGGTTGTTCATTGCCTTGAGAGTTGTGTCTACAGCAGTTTAGACAGTTTCTGCAAAATAATTGAAGTAAGTTTGGAGACCTCTGGGAACATGCATTGTTTGTTGTACTGTACTGATCATCCCTCCTGTTGAGACATGGCTCCTCCCATGGCTCAATTTGGCAATTACTTCAAACAATGATCGTGTCACGCATGGCTTGTTTTCTACTGCATAGAGTCCGTTATTGTGTTGAGTGGCTCCTTCTGTTTCCCATTGCAGTTTCTCTTTTTCTGGGGAATGATTTTGCATTTCTCTTAGGAATTCAGCAGGGATTGGGCTGTGTCTTTCCACCGTCACGTCTTGTTCTAGGAATAGTCTACATGCCTCTGTCAGTGCCACTATTTCTGCGGCTTGTGCAGACCAGTCGCCGGGGAGTCGTCCTGTCTTGAGGTTGTCTTTTTGAGTCACCACGGCATATACGTTGTGTTTTTCTCCATCCAGGGTTTTTGATGATGATCCATCCCCATAGGCAATGTGTCCGGGGGGCAATGGGTTGTCCATTAGGTCAGTTGCATATACGTGGTTAATTATGATTCGTTGAGTGGGCAACTGTGAGAATTGGTTTAACCACTTGTCGTCCGGTCTCCCATGAACTTCAGGGTGACATGTAATGGCCATGTTTGTTGTTCCTGTACTGGGGCTGCTGGGCAGATATCTTCAGACTGTTCTCTTAGACTTTCAGCTACCTTGGCAGAATCATTCCCGACAATGTCGAGAGAGTAGAAGCTGTTAGATGTGGTGGTGTGGAAGATATTTTTGGTCTGTAATTCCCTGGGTCAGAGGCCATTTTGGGTGGCCACTAGGCTTAGCCCAAGCTGGACCATGATATCTCGTCCCGGTAACTCTCCGATTTTCATTTTGCAGTCTGACAATAAACCCATCCCTTTTGTTGCTTTCTGACCCATGTTAATCACTTACTTAATAGTTTCAACAACAATTATTTTCTAAATTACCCGAAATTGATCTCCACTTTGTGATTAACCCAATATCTCTGAACACACAAAGACCAAAAGTCCCTGACTTTGTCTTAGTTAAGTCCCTGACTCTATTAACAGACCAAGACTATAATGACTTTGCTAATTCTTGTTCTACTTTCATTGGTCCCGGACCAATTGGTTTATTACCAGACTGCAAAGTGGACAGTGAGAGTTCCTACAGTAGGGTCCTGTTCAACGCGATGTTCCTGAAACTCTAGTCGAATGACCAGTGTGTGTGTCTTAAATACAGGAAAAACTGACAGTTGTCACTAGGACTTTGGACAGATACATTTCAGTCATTTGCAGGGCAAAAAGTAAAAGTAAAAGTGTCAGACAGTTGAATATTTGTGCTGACATGTCACCCCAATCACAAGACTAAGATTGTTTATTCAGTCAGACAGTTGGGTGTTTATGCTGCTATGTCAGCCGTAAGGATGACTACAATGCTGTTATACTCACAAAAACTTATACAATATGAACAAGCATTTGCAAAGATACTTTGTCTAATCTTACATATTCCCCTGCTGCAAAAAAAACTGTCAGAGACACATAGTTACTGTGTATATAGTGTAAAATCGTCCAATTCAAGTAAGTTATCCATTTGGCATCATTCTCATTGATAAAAATTAAGTTACAATGAAAACAATCATACTTGGCCAAAACGTGATTTTCAGGGTATGAAAAGTACATTAAGGCAATAAAAACTGAAAAGTTCCCCTGCTGCCAAACAAACTGTCAGAGACACAGTTACTGTGTATATAGTGTAAAATCGTCCAATTCAAGTAAGTTTTTTATTTGGCATCGTTCAAAGTGATAGAAATTAAGTTACAATGAAAACTATCATACTTGGCCAAAACGTGATTATCAGGCCATGAAAAGCACATTAAGGCAATAAAAACTGAAACGTTCCCCTGCTGCCAACGCACTGTCAGAGACACATAGTTCCTGTGTATATAGTGTAAAATCGTCCTATCCATGTAAGTCTTTCATTGGCATCATTCTAGGTGATTCTGGAGCTATTTCCCACCATAAAAAGTGTCCAAAACAGGCATTTTGCGATTAAAATAGTGGTTGTATTAGAACCAGGCCCAGGCGATTCTGGTTGGTGTTTTTACCCTGAAATTGTGTCCAATGATGATAAGGATGTATTTTTGATTATTCTGTATAAAAATAATCATCTAGGGATGTTCAGAAGTTTTGTTACGCCCGAATCAATGACCTCAATTTGGGCACTTTATTTACAAGTGGTGGTTTTTAAGAACCAGGCCCAGTCGGTTCTGGTTGGTGCTTTTACCCAGATATAGTATCCATTGTGTGGGTAGATGTATTTTCACTATTCTGTCTAAAAATAAAGATCCAGGACAGTTCCGGGGCTATTTCCCTCCATAAATAGTGTCCAAAACATGCATTTTGCGATACAAAATAGTGGCTGCATTATAACAGGGTCCAGTCGGTTCTGGTGGGTGTTTGTATACGAAACTTGTGTCCAATTATGATGGGGATGTATACTTGACTATTCTGTATAGAAGTAATCATCTAGCGATGTTCAGAAGTTCTGTTATGCCCGAATGAATTACTTTCATTTGGTCACTTTATTTACAAGTGGTGGTTTAGAAACAGGCCCAGTCGGTTTTGGTTGGTGCTTTTACCCAGAATTTGTGTTTATTGTGTGAGTGGATGTATTTTCACTATTTTGTATAACAATAATGATCCAGGATGATTCTGGAGCTATTTCCCACCACAAACAGTGTCCAAAACAGGCATTTTGCGGTTAAAGTAGTGGTTGTATTAGAACCACGCCCAGTCGGTTCTGGTTCGTGTTTTTACCCAGAAATTGTGTCCAATGATAATGGGGATGTATTTTTTATTATTCTTTATAAAAATAATATTCTAGGGATGTTCAGAAGTTCTGTTATGCCCTAATCAATGACCTCAATTTGGGCACTTTATTTACAAGTGGTTGTTTAGAACCAGGCCCAGTCGGTTCTGGTTGGTGCTTTACCCACAATTAGTGTCGATTGTGTGGGTTTGATGTATTTTCACTATTCTCTGTAAGAATAAAGATCCAGGGATGTTCTGAGACTATTTCCCACCAGAAATAGTGTCAAAAACATGCATTTTGCGACAAAAATAGTGGTTGTATTAGAACCAGGCCCAGTCGGTTCTGGTTTGTGTATACCCCCTTAACGTGTGTCCAATAGGAATGGGGTTGTATTTTTGACTATTCTGTATAAAAATGATCATCTAGGGATGTTCAGAAGTTCTTCTATGCCCGAATAAATGACCTCCATTTGGGCACTTTATTTTGCATGGTGGTTGTAGTAGAACCAAGCCCAGTCGGTTCTGGTTGGTGCTTTTACCCAGAGTTAGTGTTGATTGTGTAGGTGGATGTATTTTCACTATTCTGTCTAAAAATAAAGATCCAGGATGGTTCTAGGGGTATTTACCACCATAAATAGTCTCCAAAACATGCATTTTGCGATAAAAAATAGTAGTTGAAAAAATGAAAAAATGAAAATCAGACATAGGCATTGTCGTCATCATTGACTTGACAAAAAGCTTAGTAGTCATCATACCCTCAGCAGCGTATGACGAAATTGTATAGTGCTTCACCACAAGTTCGTCTTTCCAGGCCAGACACATTTATGACATTTATTTATGACATATTCATACTTGTTAGCTCTCCGCCTTGAGCGCCATTTTGCGGCGACTGCAAGATGCCTCACCGATGCCAACAAGAATAAGGTGGATCACTTACCTCTCAGTCTTTATACTTACCCTCCCTCAGTCAGCCTTTGGGGAGCCTATCCGTGACGTGGACTCCCAGAAATTTGAAGGATTGGACCCTGTCTACACATACTCCGTTAATGAGGAGTGGGGCCAGGTCTGTGCTGCGCTTGCGAAAGTCCAGGATTATTTCTTTAGTCTTTGCGGTATTTAGTGTAAGATTGTTCGCCGAGCATCAAGAAGACAGTTTGTCGACCTCGTCTCTGTAAGCTGACTCATCCCCGCCTGAGATGAGTCCGATCACAGTGGTGTCATCGGCGAATTTGATGATAGAGTTTGACTGGTGGGCTGGTGTGCAGTCGTATGTGTACAAGGAGTACAGGAAAGGACTCAGTACACAGCCTTGTGGTGAGCCAGTGTTCAGTGTAATGGCGGAAGAGAGGTGTGGACCCATTCTGACAGTTTGTGGTCGACCAGTCAAGAAGTTCTTTACCCAGCAGCAGATTGAAGAGGATAGTCCAAGGTGGTAGAGTTTGTCCTTCAGGATGTCCGGCTTGATGGTGTTAAAGGCTGAGCTATAGTCTATGAAAAGTATCGTCACATAGTTCCCCCGGTGCTCCAGGTGGCTCAGTGCTGTGTGAAGAGCCACAGCGATAGCATCCTCAGTGGACCTGTTTTCTCTATAAGCAAACTGGTGAGGGTCAACTGAGGGGGGGATTGTCCTTCTGATGTGTCGGGCCACCAACTTTTCAAAGCACTTCATGATCACAGGCGTGAGAGCAACAGGCCTGTAATCGTTCAAGCTGCAGATGGTTGGCCTTTTTGGGGACAGGAATGATGGTGGCAGATTTTAGGCAGGCAGGAACGATGGATAGTTGCATTATAACTGGGTAGTCTCGGTTCTGGTTGCTGTTTATATCCGAAACTTGTGTCCAAAGAGGATGGGGATGTATATTTTACTATTCTGTTTAAAAATAATCATGTAGGGATGTTTTGGGGCTTTTTTTACACAAGAATCAAAAACCTCCAATGGATCTTTATTTTGCACGGTGGTTGAATTAGAACCGGGCCCAGTCGGTTCTGGTTGCCGCTTTTACCCAGATTTAGTGTCAATTGTGTGGATGGATGCATTTTCACTATTATGTGTAAAATTAAAGATGCAGGGATGTTCTGGGAATATTTCACACCGTCAATAGTGTCCAAAACATTTTGCGATAAAAATAGTGGTTGTATTAGAACAAGGCCCAATCGGTTCTGGTTGGTGTATTTACCCAGAATTTGTGTTGATTGAGTGGGTGGATGTAGTTTCACTATTTTCTATAAAAATAATGTTTCCCACCATAAACATTGTCCAAAACAGGCATTTTGCGATTAAAAAAGAGGTCGTATTAGAACCAGGCCCAGTCGGTTCTGGTTGGTGCTTCTACCCATAATTAGTGTTGAATGTGTAGATGGATGTATTTTCACTATTCTGTGTAAAAATAATGATCCAGGATGGTTCTGGAGCTATTTTCCCACCATAAACAGTGTCCAAAACAGGCATTCTGCGATTAAAATAGTGGTTGTATTAGAACCAGGCCCAGTCTGTTCTGGTTGGTGAATTTACCCGAAAAATTGTATCCATTGACGATGGGGATGTATTTTTGATTATTATTTATAAAAATAATCATCTTGGGATCTTCAGAAGTTCTGTTATTCCCGAATCAATGACCTCCATTTGGGCACATTATTGACGGAGCTCACGACCATGATCCAGTGTGTGGCTCGGATGTGTCCCTCAAACACAAATACTGGTCAGTCTCATCCAAAATCCTAATGGCTCAGTTCCCTTGAGTGGGAGCGGCAAGGAACGCCCTGCATTTGAAGACCATTGAAGGCAGGTTCCGGGCCTGTGTCGGCGCATCAGTCAGGCTGGGTAGCCGCTATGGCCCAAGTGATTTTCCAGGGCTGCCCTGCTCTTGACGGAGTGGCCACCCAGCGGGGCTGTGTGTGTTTCATGGTGGGAGACTCGTGCTGCCCCTTCATCCCTGCCGGCATGTCCTGCTCGGTCCATGATGCCCTGCAGGCTATTAGGAACATGCAGAGAGCTGTGACCGGAGATCCGGGTCCACAACGAGGATGGCTTGACTGGTTCTTCTCTGGCTCATGGAAACAGCCACTTCAATATTTCGATATTTTCACAGACACAAAAGGAGGAATTTGTGGGATGGACTGGCTAACTGGCTTAATAATTGTTTATTCTTGTCGCACCATGTGGTCATACTGGTTTAACTTTGTTTTTTAAGATCGTAGAATGCAAGGTAGACTAGCCAAACTGGTTTTACAATTGAATTAAAAGATCGTGGAATGTCAGAAAGGCTAACTAGTTGGCCTTGCAATTGTTTGTTCGCCTCGAGAAATATAAGAAAGGCTGGCTAACAGGGTTTGCAATTTTTTCCTTGTATTGTGCGATGAAAAGAGGTTCAACTTCAGGAGTAACTGTCACTCTCCAGGTCATCTAGGGTCAAGTGCACACTTGAAAACTTTCATATTCGACCAAAACGTGCTTATCAGCACATAAAAAGCACATTTGGTGGTACGCGGGAAGAACGGCAGCAGACAAAAAGGCTACGGTGGAAAGACACAGCCCAATCCTTGCTGAATTCCTAAGAGAAATGCAAAATCATGCCCCAGAAAAAGAGAAACTGCAATGGGAAACAAAAGGAGCCACTCAACACAAGAACGGACTCTATGCAGTAGAAAACAAGCCATGCGTGACACGATCATTGTTTGAAGTAATTGCCAAATTGAGCCATGTGAGGAGCCATGTCTCAACAGGAGGGATGATCAGTACAGTACAACAAACAATGCATGTTCCCAGAGGTCTCCAAACTTACTTCAATTTTTTGGGCAGAAACTGTCTGAACTGCTGTAGACACGACTCTCAAGGCAACGAACGACCCAAGCATGGAACAAGGCAAACAGGAACATATCCCTTCGAGCTTCTGAACATGGATTTCATCAAACTGAATCAAAGTGCTGGACTCGTCGAACAAACCATTAGAACAGTAAAACTCAGACTCAGAAAAAACATGGAAGACCAACCACAGCTATGGGCCAAGCGACAGAACGAAGAACTCGCCAACCTCACCTACAACTGTATTCTGGGTAATTTGAGAGAATCCTTCCAGCAAAGCTCGTCGCCGACGTGTTTTAGAGTCCGCGGCTGGCCTTAACCCATATGTCTACGCAGTCTCCTCCCTGGTTCACGGACGGAGTTATCGGCCTTAACCCCTATCTGTCTACGCAACCGACTCACGGACTGGGTCACCAAAACTGTTAGACTATAAATATTTTACCTGACTCCAATTCCTTAACTCTGTAGTCTCCAGTCTAACAATGGAGCGTGTTCAGCATCGGAGGAGACAAACCAGGGTTGAGCGAGTTTATCCACAGATGATTTATTCCATTCAAATTGATTCATACAGAGCTCCGGGTCTCCCTCCCATAGAATAAGCCCGCTGAGTGTTGATGTCCCAAAGCGGAGGATGGAAAAGACATTGTCCAAACCCGCGTTTGCCCAGTTATAGTCCAACAAAAATGCATATTCATTCGCTGATTAATAATGAGATGTGGGCTGGTCCAGGGCTGCTGTGAGGGGGGGTTTCTCTGGGCTCCACATCTTCCAGCCTTGAATCCACATTATCCAGACCTCTGTCTCCGCTGGTCCTATAAAGTCCCGACCCTCCGCCCTGCTCTTTGTTCCTCTGCCCTTTGAAGTCCTCCATCTGGTCTCTTATCAGTGTGGATCCCACCTTGAAATAAGAATCTCAGGAAGAGCCTTTTGTGAACATTATAGTTGAGGAGTCTCAGACCCATCCTTCTGTTCATATTGTATTTGAGTTGGGAACCAGTGGCGACTCTAAAACAAGACCGCCACAACAAAAGGAATGAGTAAAATGTGATATCAAAATGAAACAGCTATACTAAAAAGAATGAGTAAAATATGATATCAAAATGAAACAGCTATACTAAAAAGAATGAGTAAAATATGATATCAAAATGAAACAGCTATACTAAAAAGAATGAGTAAAATATGTCAAATATGTGCTTGTATGGGTATACCGTGAGGTTTTAATGGAGCTTTATTATTCAGTGGAGGCGCTGAAGGTACAAGAGTCAAAGTTGGTTCGATCTGGGTGGGGGCCCTCACCGCAGCCAAAGCTATTGACGCAATTACCAGGTTGTGTATTGCCAATCTATGCTGTTCCAACTCCTCCTCCTTTCTCAGTATCGACCCCCGCCTCCACCTCCACACCTCCTCTTTTCTCCTTCGGAGTTCCACCTCCTTAGCTGTGACGTCACGCTCTACTTTCCGCAAAGCAATGGACAAGTTATTCATATTCCATTCATGCTTTTGACCTACAAAATGTACATTTTCTTTTAAAGTACTAAATTGTTTCACCAACTCGCGTCTTATTTTTGGTTGTTTTTTTTTAACTTGAACACCACTCAGAACATGTGCTTCCACATCTGCATACAAAATTGTCAATTCATTCCATTCTCCACATTCTCCCGCACTCTCACATCCTTCCATTTTCACCAATTCAATCTAGATCAAGTCTCCGGATAAATTTGGAATTTTAGTATGTTCAATTCTAGGAATTATTGTTACTTTTTTTTTTTTTTTTAGAATCAATTCTAGGAATCAAACATCTGTGGACCCAGTCGTTTCCCTGCTGAAGACTTTAAAATAACTCCTGCATACAACTCTTTCCGGAATCTCTTGTTCCTTTGTTTCATACGACCGTTTTCTCTATCTCAAAACGACCGTTCTGGGATCGTCATTAATTCCGACTCTAGGTATATTACAACCTTTTCGGAATCACCTATTCCCGATATCCCCTTTCTATAGTCACTTCTCCATAATTTAAAAATCCAATAGCAGAATTTTAACGTTTCAGTAATAGGTATTCTGCTTACCTTTCAGTTGATCAGGCGCCTGTCGGAGAAGTCCCAAGAGAAAGGTCTCACGCTCGCAGGCGTGCCCTCACGTTCGCTGACGTGGTTAACTTTTCTTTATTCCCACGTTCGCTGACGTGTTTTAACTTTTCCTTATTCCCACGTTCGCTGACGTGTTTAACTTTTCCTTATTCCCACGTTCGCTGACGTGTTTCGATAACCGCGACTCCACGTTCGCCGACGTGTTTTAGAGTCCGCGGCTGGCCTTAACCCATATGTCTACGCAGTCTCCTCCCTGGTTCACGGACGGAGTTATCGGCCTTAACCCCTATCTGTCTACGCAACCGACTCACGGACTGGGTCACCAAAACTGTTAGACTATAAATATTTTACCTGACTCCAATTCCTTAACTCTGTAGTCTCCAGTCTAACAATGGAGCGTGTTCAGCATCGGAGGAGACAAACCAGGGTTGAGCGAGTTTATCCACAGATGATTTATTCCATTCAAATTGATTCATACAGAGCTCCGGGTCTCCCTCCCATAGAATAAGCCCGCTGAGTGTTGATGTCCCAAAGCGGAGGATGGAAAAGACATTGTCCAAACCCGCGTTTGCCCAGTTATAGTCCAACAAAAATGCATATTCATTCGCTGATTAATAATGAGATGTGGGCTGGTCCAGGGCTGCTGTGAGGGGGGGTTTCTCTGGGCTCCTCATCTTCCAGCCTTGAATCCACATTATCCAGACCTCTGTCTCCGCTGGTCCTATAAAGTCCCGACCCTCCGCCCTGCTCTTTGTTCCTCTGCCCTTTGAAGTCCTCCATCTGGTCTCTTATCAGTGTGGATCCCACCTTGAAATAAGAATCTGAGGAAGAGCCTTTTGTTAACATTATAGTTGAGGAGTCTCAGACCCATCCTTCTGTTCATATTGTATTTGAGTTGGGAACCAGTGGCGACTCTAAAACAAGACCGCCACAACAAAAGGAATGAGTAAAATGTGATATCAAAATGAAACAGCTATACTAAAAAGAATGAGTAAAATATGATATCAAAATGAAACAGCTATACTCAAAAGAATGAGTAAAGTATGATATCAAAATCAAACAGCTATACTAAAAAGAATGAGTAAAATATGTCATATTCTTCACCACTCAACGAATCATAATTAACCACGTATATGCAAATGACCTAATGGACAACCCATTGCCCCCCGGACACATTGCCTATGGGGATGGATCATCATCAAAAACCCTGGATGGAGAAAAACACAACGTATATGCCGTGGTGACTCAAAAAGACAACCTCAAGACAGGATGACTCCCCGGCGACTGGTCTGCACAAGCCGCAGAAAAAGTGGCACTGACAGAGGCATGTAGACTATTCCTAGAACAAGACGGGACGGTGGAAAGACACAGCCCAATCCCTGCTGAATTCCTAAGAGAAATGCAAAATCATGCCCCAGAAGAAGAGAAACTGCAATGGGAAACAGAAGGAGCCACTCAACACAAGAATGGACTCTATGCAGTAGAAAACAAGCCATGCGTGACAAGATCATTGTTTGAAGTAATTGCCAAATTGAGCCATGGGAGGAGCCATGTCTCAACAGGAGGGATGATCAGTACAGTACAACAAACAATGCATGTTCCCAGAGGTCTCCAAACTTCAATTTTTTTGGCAGAAACTGTCTGAACTGCTGTGGACACAACTCTCAAGGCAATGAACGACCCAAGCATGGAACTAGGCAAACAGGAACATATCCCTTCGAGCTTCTGAACATGGATTTCATCAAACTGAACCAAAGTGCTGGACTCGTCGAACAAACCATTAGAACAGTAAAACTCAGACTCAGAAAAACCATGGAAGACACAGGAAAACCATGGCAAGAATGCCTGAGCCTGGTAGAAACGTACATGAAAATCATTCCAACAGCACAGGGATGCACACCATTTGAGGCAGTGAACGACAGACCCTTCCACTTAACAATGTGGGAAAAAGATCTGGTGGTAGAAGAGAAAAGAGAAACAGATGCCCTCACTAAGTGGTTATGCAAAATGTTCCAAGAAAGAACTGTGATGAATGCAAAATAATCTGCCGACATCTTCTCTGTCTCCCACAGAGGAGGTCCTGTCCCCAGGAGACCTGGTACTCGTCAAGGTGATAAAAAGAAAGTGCTGGTCTTCTCCACGTTGGGACGGACCTCACCGTGTGATTTTGGCCATCATCATCACCGCTCTGTGTTCAACCACATGGGGGGAACGTACCAGAACCTTGGTACACTCCCACTGGAGGAGAATGCCCCACTAGCTGGTTCAGGAAACGATCAGGGGCCCCCAGATCTGCATCCCATTAACCAAGACACCAATCGTCGTTCAAGTCCCTTTGCTCAGCCTACAGCTTACTCACTTGGGATTACACAGGACTGACTCCAGTTATTTTTATTGGTACCTACAAGCTCCCAGAGTCTGAGTGGTCTGGCCAGACACCTTGGACCAGGTCCTCCTCCATACAGGCTACAAAACCATCACATGGCCCCTTTCCAAAGAAGCTACCACCATGACCGCTAACTTCACCAAGTTAGCCACCACCATCAAAGATGGTAAACATATGCTAGACCTTACGACCAATATCCAACAAAAAGGCTGCATCAACCTATGCCTCCGACCGGACCGACCAGGAAAAGGCCCCCTCTTTACTATCACCATCCGCACTACTAGTCCAGCCATGGTCCCCAAAGTGATTGGTGTGAACCCCTTCGTACAACCATCCGCCACACGCCTACTCAAAATCCGTCCGGCAGGAACACCTAAGCCTGAGTAGATACACCTTATTCTCGCCCATGTCCAAACACAGGAAGAAAACGACTACAACCTGATGATGAGGAACAGTTGGTACAGATACACCGCACTCACAGCCCGTGCCACAACCAATGAGTTGTTATGTCTGTTCCCTCTTGCCTACTGCCGTAGCCCAACCACAGCTATGGGCCAACCGACAGAACAAAGAACTCGCCAACCTCACCTACAACTGTATTCTGGGTAATTTGAGAGAATCCTTCCAGCAAAGCTCGACCGCCTACATACCATGGTCGCAGTACCATTAGCAGCTACAGTCAATACCGCAACGTATGTCCAGTGCAACAACCGAACAGACTGTTATCCATCCCGTTTCAACTTCAGCGGACCGGATCCGAAGACCCCTTTAGACCAACTTCACGTCACCAGGTGTGCCGAGATCAGACACATTCCTTCCCAATCATGGACAGTACTGGACCAAATATGGTGGCTCTGCGAAAGGCAAATGTATATGATCATCCCCACCAATACAACTGGGCTCTGTGTCCCTACATCTGCATCCGACCACACGTACGTTCTAACAGCAGACTCGATTCCAACTGTCGACGCCAACCCACATCTACCCACCAGGCGTCAACGACGGAGCTTTGATTTCTTCCCCCATGATTCAGTTTGGGGCTCGGATGTCCCCCTCTAATACAAACAATGGTCAGTCTCCTCCAAAATCATGATGGCGGTGTTCCCCAGGGTAGGAACAGCGAAGAACACCCTACGTCTGGAAACCATTGACTACAGATTCCAGGCCCGACACTAATCAATTACTTGTTGCCCTGCAAATGACTGAAACGTATCTGTCCAAAGTCTTAGGGACAACTGTCAGTTTTGCCTGTATTTAAGACACACTCACTGGTCATTCGACTAGAGTTGCAGTAACATCGCAGTGAACAGGAGCCCACTGTAGGAACTCTCACTGTCCACTTTGCAGTCTGGTAATACATATTTTCTATTTAAATTTATCTCACTCTTTCTTAGCCTGCTCCTGAAGTTGTATTTTCAGACCTAACAAACATTTCAGTTTTTTTGCCCTAATGTGCGTTTCATGTGCTGTTAATCACGTTTTGGCCAAGTATCATAGTTTTCACTATAACTTAACCTAACCCTAACCCTAACCCTAACCCTAACTTCCATCACTTAGAATGATATCAAATGAAAAACCTACTTAATTTGGACGATTATACACTATATACACAGTAACTATGTGTCACTGACAGTTTGTTTCGCAGCGGGGGAACATTTCAGTTTTTATTGCCTTAATGTGCATTTCATGCGCTGAAAATCACGTTTTGGCCAAGTATCATAGTTTTCACTATAACTTAATTTCTAGCACTTAGAATGATGCAAAATGAAAAACTTACTTGAATTGGACAATTATACACTATATACACAGTAACTATGTGCCTCTGACAGTTTGTTTCGCAGCAGGGGAACATTTCAGTTTTTATTGCCTTAACGTGCGTTTCATGCGCTGAAAATCACGTTTTGGCCAAGTATCATAGTTTTCACTATAACTTAATTTCTAGCACTTAGAATGATGCTAAATGCAATACTTACTTGAATTGGATGATTTTACACTATAGACACAGTAACTATGTGCCTCTGGCAGTTTGTTTCGCAGCAGGGAACATTTCAGTTTTTATTGCCTTAACGTGCATTTCATGCGCTGAAAATCACGTTTTGGCCAAGTATCATAATTTTCACTATAACTTAATTTCTATCACTTAGAATGATGCTAAATGAAAAACTTACTTGAATTGGAGAATTATACACTATATACACAGTAACTATGTGTCTCTGACAGTTTGTTTCGCAGCAGGGGAACATTTCAGTTTTTATTGCCTTAACGTGCGTTTCATGCGCTGAAAATCACGTTTTGGCCAAGTATCATAGTTTTCACTATAACTTAATTTCTATCACTTAGAATGATGCCAAATAAAAAACTTACTTGAATTGGACAATTATACACTATATACACAGTAACTATGTGTCTCTGACAGTTTGTTTCGCAGCAGGGGAACATTTCAGTTTTTATTGCCTTAACGTGCGTTTCATGCGCTGAAAATCACGTTTTGGCCAAGTATCATAGTTTTCACTATAACTTAATTTCTATCACTTAGAATGATGCTAAATTATTAGGTTCATTAATAATTACCTTCGTCCGTAATTATCAATAACTGCAGGAAGACATCTTATTCAATTATTGACATTTAATTAAATAGAAATGGATACAACAGATAAAAGCCTCCGAAGGGGAGAGTCAGCAAGTGTCACCTTACAACTTCCGAACGTCTCACCGAATAGACGTTTTCGTCCCACTCTTATGGTCATGAATCAAAACAAGTTACAGAGTTGTTGATCATTCCATCACGTATGAGTAAAAACAACATCTGGGACTACAATAACAATCAAAGTTTTTTACTGATAACAAAAACAGGAGACTAGACCTAACAACATTTAGATTAGAGTAATTATACAACCTCCTTGACCTTATGAATCATATAATATAATCATAATCATATAATGGTTACATACAGAAAAACCCGAAGTGCACGGTTACATAACGATAACAACATTCTTGTTATTGGCCGAATAGCCCTGGCCTCGTCACCAAGGGCCCACCAAATCTCAAGGACCCAGATTGGGTGGATTGTTTTTATAACCATCCTGGAACAGGCCGTCCAGGTTAAAGATGACTTGGCAATACTCGTGACCTCGCAACACTTTTGAAAACAGAAAGAGAATGATTTAACAAAGTAATGAATTAATACAGAGAATAGAAAGAGAATGATTTAATAAAGAAATGAATTAATATAACTATTATAATAGTAAAACAGAATAAACCCAACATTCCCCCGTTTTTATAATATGTATGTTATTAGTCATTTCTTAGTAATCACTAAATGGTAATGTCGGGTGCCTGTGATTTTTCCCGCCTACTCCTTACTCCCATGGCTGGTCTGAAAGAGAAAGAACATAATTATATTCGTCCAATTGGTCCTCGGATTTACCGTACTCCTGGACCTCACTGCTTTCCCCAAACCGTCCCATAAGATACAACTCATGTACTTTAGAATTTGTAGGGGCAATTGCAGTATTTATAAGTCGGCTTAGCAAGGAGCGCAAACAGGGGATAATACAGCACCCACACAATGTTAGGATAGCGGTTATTGAAAAAAAATGAAAAATGAAAATCAGACATAGGCATTGTCGTCATCATTGACTTGACAAAAAGCCTAGTAGTCATCATACCCTCAGCAGCGTATGACGAAATTGTATAGTGCTTCTCCACAAGTTCGTCTTCCCAGGCCAGACACATTTATGACATTTATTTATGACATATTCATACTTGTTAGCTCTCCGCCTTGAGCGCCATTTTCCGGCGACTACAAGTTGCCTCACCGATGCCAACAAGAATAAGATGGATCACTTACCTCTGTCTTTATACTTACCCTCCCTCAGTCATCCTGTGGAAGGTAGATCTGCACCAAACAACCTTCCTGTTTCTTCAATTCGACTTGACTTAATTTCATAGTAGGGATATGTGTAGTCGTCACGTCACGTGTTGCTGCAGGTTCAGAGACCTGATGGCAGTTGGGAAGAAGCTGTCTTTGAGCCTGTTTGTCCGTGCTTTGTAGGACCTGTAGCGTCTGCCAGATGGAAGCAACTGGAACAGGCCGTGTCCAGGGTGGTATGGGTCTCCAACAATGGACCCGGCTCTTCTGAGGTATCGGGGGTTGGCAATGTCTTCTAGCGATGGCAGAGAGCAGCCGACGATCTTCTGGGCAGTGTTTATCACTCTCTGTATGGCTTTTTTGTCTGCTATCGTGCTTCCGGTATACCACACTGTGATGCCGTAAGTCAGGATGCTCTCCACAGTGGCTCTGTAGAAGGTTGCCAGAAGCTTGGTGTCCAACTTGTCCCTTCTCAGTACCCTGAGGAAGTGGAGTCGTTTCTGGGCCTTCTTCACTAACACTGTGGTGTTTGTGGACCAGGAGAGCCTATCCGTGACGTGGACTCCCAGGAATTTGAACGATTGGACCCTGTCTACACATACTCCGTTAATGAGGAGTGGGGCCAGGTCTGTGCTGCGCTTGCGAAAGTCCAAGATTATTTCTTTAGTCTTTGCGGTATTCAGTGTAAGATTGTTCGCCGAGCACCAAGAAGACAGTTTGTCGACCTCGTCTCTGTAAGCTGACTCATCCCCGCCAGAGATGAGTCCGATCACAGTGGTGTCATCGGCGAATTTGATGATAGAGTTTGACTGGTGGGCTGGTGTGCAGTCGTATGTGTACAGGGAGTACAGGAGAGGACTCAGTACACAGCCTTGTGGTGAGCCTGTGTTTAGTGTGATGGAGGAAGAGAGGTGTGGACCCATTCTGACCGTTTGTGGTCGACCAGTCAAGAAGTTCTTTATCCAGCAGCAGATTGAAGAGGATAGTCCAAGGTGGTAGAGTTTGTCCTTCAGGATGTCCGGCTTGATGGTGTTGAAGGCTGAGCTGTAGTCTATGAAAAGCATCCTCACATAGTTCCCCTGGTGCTCCAGGTGGCTCAGTGCTGTGTGAAGAGCCACGGCGATAGCATCCTCAGTGGACCTGTTTTCCCTATAAGCAAACTGGTGCGGGTCAACTGAGGGGGGAATTGTCTTTCTGATGTGTCGGGCCACCAACTTTTCAAAGCACTTCATGATCACAGGCGTGAGAGCAACAGGCCTGTAATCGTTCAAGCTGCCGATGGTTGGCTTTTTGGGGACAGGAATGATGGTGGCAGATTTTAGGCAGGCAGGAACGATGGATTGTTGCAAGGACCGATTGAAAATGTCCGTGAAGACTCCTGCCAGCTGATCAGCACAGGCTTTGAGCACTTTGCCAGGTATTCCGTCTGGACCAGCAGCCTTCCTGGTGTTCACAGCCTGCATTTCCAGTCTCACTTCCTGTTCCTGAAACTCCAGTGTATTGTCGCAGGGTGGTGGTGGGAGTGTTGACACTTGGTTTGATTTGTCAGATTCAAAGCGGGCAAAGAAATGGTTCAGTTCCTCCGCTAGTGAGACATTCGCGTTTACAGACATGGAATTGTTCTTGTAGTTAGTGATATGTCGTATTCCCTGCCACATCTTCTTTGGGTTGTTTTCTTTGAAGTGCTCTTCGATTTTCTTAGTATATGCTGCCTTGGCCTTCTTTATGCCCCTTTTCAGCTCAGCTCTGGCAGCTCTATACTTTCTTTTGTCCCCCGATCTGTAGGCGGTGTTACGGCATTTGATAAGTGCTTGTGTCTCTTTGGTCATCCAGGGTTTTTGATTTGGAAAAACTCGTATCCGTTTGTTTGTAGTGACGTTGTCAATGCCGTTTCTGATGTAGGAGAGTACATTTTCTGTATAGTCCAGGAGGTCGTTGTGTTCAAAAAGTTCCCAGTTGGTGCGGGAAAAGCAGTCCTGCAGTTTAGAAAGAGCGTTCTCGGGCCAAGTTTTTATTGACTTTATTTTTGGCTTTGTCTGCGTTCGGAGTGTGTTGTACGCAGGGGTTAGAGATATACAAAGATGGTCTGAACCAGCTAGATGTGGGAGAGGATCAGCTTTATAGGCATGTTTGATGTTCGAGTAGACATGGTCGAGAATTTTGTCTTGTCTTGTATTGCATTTGACATATTGGATGAACTTAGGTAGGACAGTCTTTAAACTTGCTTTGTTGAAGTCACCAGCGACAATAAAGACTCCATCAGGGTGGTCGAGCTGTTGTTTATTTACAGCCGTTAGCAGTAAGTCGAGAGCCGTGTTGACGTTAGCATTTGGAGGTATGTAGATAGCCGTTACTATGACGACCGTTAGCTCCCTCGGCAGGTAGTATGGTCTGCATCGTATTGCCAATAGCTCCAAATCCGGAGAACAGTGGGTGTCAATGATCTTGTTGTTACAGCACCATTCATTGTGAATGTACATGCATAGTCCACCGCCTTTGCTTTTTCCTGTTAGTTCTTTGGAACGATCGTTCCGAAAAAGCGTTCGGCTAGCTAGCGATAGCGCAGCGTCGGGTATATGCTGGTGTAGCCATGTTTCCGTGATGAGAATAATGTTGCAATACCTTACGAAGCTGTTGGTAGCAACTCGAAGTTCCAACTCATCCATTTTGTGGGTAATGGATCGGGCATTTGTCAGAAAGATACTAGGAAGCGGGGTTCGGAAAGGTTGTTGTCTTAGCCTAACCGCTAAGCCTGACCGGCAACCCCGTTTCTGTTTTCTTTCTCTTCGTCGTCTACGTCGTACTTTTGGAGGGCTGGATATCCACTGAGATCCCGGAGGTCTCCGGATGTTCTCGGGGATATCGAAGGTCATAGATTTAGGTTTCTTGCCTTTCCTTCCGACAGTGATTAGGTCTTGGCGACTGTAGAAAAGCGAACGAACTGGAGAGCAGTGAGCCGCTGCACCCGTGCGCGCCGCCATATGTACGTGTGGTACGTATTGTGCCAATAGTCACCATGAAGGATGTAGCCAAATCTTTATATTTTCCAAAGG